>NC_134356.1:386209568-386530899 GCF_048569485.1 Anomaloglossus baeobatrachus | reverse complement strand
CTCCTTGTTACTTGCTGGGGTTCAGGGGCTTTTTTCCGGGCCCATACATTTTTTTTGACACACAATTCTTTAAAGTCATTCTACTATTTTTATGCCCCCCCCCCCCGTTTTTCCTTCAGTGGCGGGTTGGACTGTTTTAATATCAATTGTGTTCTATAGTAAGTCTTGTATCCATTTGCAGCTTTGTGACTCCATCCTCTTTTTTGTCTTACTTGATTATGCAATTCTTATGACTATCCTGATATTTACAAAAAAGTTTTATATTGGTGTTAATAAAATTTGATACTTCTTGCATTCCATTTTTGTGCCAATTCTTTTCTTGTTCTCTTTGTTTATTATGTGTCAGACTTGTTGTCTCTGGTGGCCTTGCAAAGGATGGTCTAAAAAAATTAGGAAAAGATTCAATAAAATTGCTGTTACCAGCACCAGATACAGTGCTAATGGTATGGGTAGACTGTTGAAGATGACAAGACCGTCCCATGTTTGTCAAGTTACAACTGAGAGACTCACTCCCTGCACCACGGTTGTTTGGTGGAAAAGCCGAGCTAAGATCGAGTAACAGCTTCTGCTGATACTCCTGCATACGTGCATCCCTTTCTATGGCTGGAATTATGTCACAAAATTTGGACTTGTACCGGGGATCTAATAGTGTGGCAAGCCAGTAGTCATCATCACTTCTAATTTTGACAATACGAGGGACATGTTGGAGGTAGTGCAGCAAGAAGGCGCTCATGTGTCTTGCGCAGCCGTGCGGACCAAGTCCACGCTGTGTTTGTGGCATAGAGGTGCTAACCATTCTTTCTTCCTCTGACATCTCCCCCCAACCTCTTTCAACAGAAATTTGACCAAGGTGTCCCTCATCCACTGAGTCTTCCATATCCATGGTTAGTTCATCCTCCATTTCTTCATGTTCTCCTGCCCCTTCCTCAACATTTCGCCTGCTACTATGCACCCTTGTTGATCCCTGTTCCCCATGGTCCCATCCCTGCCGCGTTGGTGATGATGAACGTCTGGACCTTGGTGATGTTATTGTCTCTTGCGCATTTGAATCCTCCTGTAGTTCCTCCCCTTCCTGTTGTCCCACCCCCTGACTCCGAATAGTGTTTAGCGTGTGCTCCAGCATGTAAATGACTGGAATTGTCATGCTGATAATGGCATTGTCAGCGCTAAACATATTCGTCACCATGTCGAAACTATGCAGAAGGGTGCATAGGTCCTTGGTCTGAGACCACTCCATCAGGGTGATCGGCCCCACCTCTGCATCTCGTTGGTCCAGGCTATACGTCATGACGTATTGCACCAGGGCTCGACGGTGCTGCCACAGTCGCTGTAACATGTGGACAGTCGAATTCCAGCGTGTCGGCACATCACATTTCAGGCGATGAACCGGCAGGCCGAAAGACTTCTGGAGTGATGCAAGTCGCTCAGCAGCGGTGGTTGAACGGCGGAAGTGAGCAGACAGTTTTCTTGCCCTGTTCAGAAGGCCATCTAGGCCGGGATAGTGTGTTAAAAATTGCTGGACAACAAGGTTCAACACGTGAGCCATACAAGGCACGTATGTCACCTTGCCCAGGCGAAGGGCCGCACCCAGGTTTGCAGCATTGTCGCACACGGCCTTACCAGGCTGCAGGTTGAGTGGAGACAACCATTTATTAAACTCAGTCTCCAGAGCTGCCCACAACTCAGCCGCTGTGTGACTCTTATTTCCAAGACATTTCAAGCTAAAGACCGCCTGCTGCCATTGTGCTCTGCTGCCAGCATAGTAATGAGGGGTGTGTGATTCCTTCTGCGCAGTTAGAACGCTGGTGGCCTGACCAGGCAGGCTTGGGGCGGAGGTGGAGGACCCAGATGAGGTGGAGGAGGCAGAAGCAGTGGCGGAACTTGGACAGACAGAGGATTGACACACAAGTTGTGGGGACGGCAAGACTTGTGCAGCAGACCCTTCACCCTCTATCACCATAGTTACTCAGTGCCCAGTCAGCAACATGTAACGTCCCTGTCCATGCTTACTGGTCAAAGTATCGGTGGTGAAATGCACCCGTTCACACACAGAGTTTCTCAAGGAAGCGGTGATGTTGTGTGTGATATCCTGGTGTATCGCATGCACACCTTTCTTAGAAAAGTAGTGGCGACTGGGCATCTGGTACTGGGGCACAGCGACAGACATAAGGTCTCTAAAATCCTGTGTGTCCACCAGGCGGAAAGGCAGCATTTTGGTAGCCAAGAGGTTACAGAGGGATAAAGTCAACCTCTTAGCTTTGTCATGGGTCGCAGGAAATGGCCTTTTATTTGTCCACATCTGAGGGACAGAGATCTGGCTGCTGTGTGTAGACGGTGGTGAGTAGGGTGTCCCTGGAAAAATGCAGGTTTGTGAGGAAAGTGCAGGCGTAGACATGATGTTGCCTTCATCCAACGTTGGTGATATCGATGTCTGAGAGAGCTGTACACACGCACTTGTTTCCCCTTCCAAACCAACTGACGACCTACCAAGCAAACTGCCTGTTGCGGTTACAGTGGTGGAAGTTGTGCGTGGAAAACCAGGTGTGACAGCTGTCCCCACAGTCCTAGAAGATGAAGAGCGTGCGGATGCACTGGAAGGGGCAGGCCATGGATGGTTCGCTCCGCTAGGCCGCATTGCAGCACTGTGAGCTTCCCACTGGGACATATGATATTTATTTATGTGACGATTCATGGAAGAAGTTGTCAAACTGCTGAGGTTTTGCCTTCTACTAACAGAATCACGACAAATTTTTGAGATCACATAATTTGGGCGATCTTTTGGTATGTCAAAAAAGGACCAGGCTAGGCAAGGCTTAGAGGGCATGCAACCTGCTGATCCACCCCGACTAGTGCTCAGAGGCACAGTGGTGGCTGAGGATGCAGTTGTAGACATGCTACCAGTACTCCGACTCTGTCCAGGAAGGCACAAGGTAACTTCATCGTCAGTTGCATCCTCCTCCACCGCCTCTGTTGACCTCCTCGAGTGCCTGACTGTGGGTTGACAGTAGGTGGGATCTAGAACTTCCTCATCAATTGTTGTATTTGCACTCCCCTCAACCTCAGACCGAGCCTCTTCTTGCCCTGACCGAATATTTAAGTTGTCATCCCAATCTGGTATCTGCGTCTCATCGTCATCAGTATGTTCCTCATTGTCTATTACAACAGGTGTTTCAGTTTGTGAATAAGGGTCAACATTATGCTCAGAAACTTGTTCATCACGGCCTGAATCTGAGTCACAAAGGTTCTGGGCATCACTGCAGACCATTTTCTGGTCTGTACTCACTGTAGCTTGGGAGCAGACCTCTGATTATCAGGCTATAGTGTGACTGAACAGCTCTGCAGACTCAGCCATACCAGTTCCACCATACTGTGCATGGCGGATGGAGACTTCAGAGCTGGGAGAAAGCAAGTGTGATTGGGATGACAACTCAGAGGACTGGTGTTTTTTGGATGCGGTAGTTGAGGTGGCAGAGAGGGCACTTGTTGGACCACTTGAGATCCATTCAAGCATTTTCTTTTTTTGGCAATCATCTACCTTTATTCCAGTTGTTCCTGTCCGTAAAAAAGGGAGCACATCGGATTGTCCACAGTAAGTAGTAGACATCTTACTTTGGCTGGAAGATGGTCTATCTTCAGCAGATGTTAATGGAGCTTTGCCACCTTCCACATGGACAAACCCTTTTTTTCCTTTTCCAACACGCCTCTTCCCCTTTCCACCAGCATCTGTCATTTTGCCACTCATGTTGATTGCGACAAGATTGTGCACTTAAAATGTGGTAGTAAAAATTGAGAGGTGGTGTAGATTGCAGCGGTGGTCTATCTTTATTAACAGCAGAATAAACAACAATACCAATCCCTGACAATGCAACTACGGCCCTTAAACTGGCAGCATAGTTTGCTAGTATAATGGCTTAGTAACAATGAGCTTGAGTGTGCAATGCAGTGGTGCTGCAAATAGATTTGCACTAGTGGGACACTAATGGAAGTCCAACAGCCACTTTTAGGATGCCACTAAGTTTACTCAGTGTTTGCTAGTATAATGGCTTAGTAACAATGAGTTTGAGTGTGCAATGCAGTGGTGCTGCAAATAGATTTGCACTAGTGGGACACTAATGGAAGTCCAACAGCCACTTTTAGGATGCCACTAAGTTTACTCAGTGTTTGCTAGTATAATGGCTTAGTAAAAATGAGTTTGAGTGTGCAATGCAGTGGTGCTGCAAATAGCTTTGCACCAGTGGGACACTAATGGAAGTCCAACAGCCACTTTTAGGATGCCACTAAGTTTTCTCAGTGTTTGCTAGTATAATGGCTTAGTAACAATGAGTTTGAGTGTGCAATGCAGTGGTGCTGCAAATAGCTTTGCACCAGTGGGACACTAATGGAAGTCCAACAGCCACTTTTAGGATGCCACTAAGTTTACTCAGTGTTTGCTAGTATAATGGCTTAGTAACAATGAGCTTGAGTGTGCAATGCAGTGGTGCTGCAAATAAATTTGCACTAGTGGGACACTAATGGAAGTCCAACAGCCACTATTAGGATGCCACTAAGTTTACTCAGTGTTTGCTGGTATAATGACTTAGTAACAATAAGCTTGAGTGTGCAAAGGGCAGGAGGATACAGTGGCAGGGTTGTGGGTCAGTGTACAGGAAAGGAAGCCTCACTTTCTATCCCTCCTAATGGGGAAATGTAGAGAGTTAGTCCCTGACCTTAGCTACACAGACGCTGTTTTCTGTAGCTGTTAAAATCTGTTTCCACGGACCTGACTGTCACCTATGGCTCTGAGCCTGCTGTTATTAGCCCTTACAAGGGCTAATAGAAACTTCTATCCCTATTCTGTGTAGAGCGTACACAGCAGTATCGGAGACAGGAGCTACGCCAGCGGTGACTGACACCCAGACGCATAAGAGATAATGGCGTCCGGACGGGCAGATACCCGTTTTTATAATGCAGGGACATGTGACATGGACATCCTATCACACATGCCGTTGATTTTCTGGCTAAAAGTCCACTTAGCTGTGTGTGTGTCTGGGATTGGCTGACATGCTGGCCTGCCCCACTAAGCGCGCGCGCTTAGGGAAGGAAGACAAGGAAAAAAAATAATGGCGATCGCCATTATCCCAGCAGCAGTGATCTGAATGCGCTGTTCCCGCACACTATACGCTGAAATTTCATAACAGTGTGAGTCACAGAGTGACTTACACTATTACAGTGGAAAGCCAGCTAGTAATTAGCTTGGCTTTTTGCTGCTAGAACCGTTCTCGAACGTAACTAGAACTATCGAGTTTTAGCAAAAAGCTCGAGTTCTAGTTCGATCTAGAACAGCCCCCAAAATCACTCGAACCGCGAACTGGAGAACCACGAACCACGAACCGCGCTCAACTCTAGTGATCAGCAACAGTAGAAGCCCATGATCAGTGCCAGTAGAAGCCAGTGATCAGGGCCAGAAGAATCCTGTGATCAGCGTTGGTAGAAGCCTGTAATCAGCACCTGGATAAGTACATAATCAGCACAAATATACCCTACAGTTCAAAGGTTTAGGGTCACTTAGATATTTCCTTTTTTTTGAAAGGAAAGCACATTTTTTTTCAATGAAGCTAACATTAAATTAAACAGAAATACACTCTATACATTGTTAATGTGGTAAATGACTATTCTATCTGTAAATGTTTGGTTTTGAATGCAATATCTACATAGGCGTTTAGAGGCCCATTTCCAACAACCACAACTCCAGTGTTCTAATGATACATTGTGTTTGATAACTGTGTTAGAAGGCTAATGGATGTTTAGAAATCCCTTGAAAACCGTTGTGCAAGTATGTTAGCACAGCTGAAAACAGTTTTGCTGATTAGAGAAGCTATAAAACTGACCTTCCTTTGAACTAGTTGAGATTCTGAAGCATTACATTTGTTGACTCCATTAAACTCTCAAAAGGCCAGAAAAAGAGAACTTTTATGTGAAACTTGACAGTCGATTCTTGTCCTTAGAAATGAAGGATATTCCATGCAAGAAATTGTCAAGAAACTAAAGAATTCCTACAACGGTGTGTACTACTCCCTTCAGAGGACAGCACAAACAGGCTCTAACCAGAGTAGAAAGAGAAGTGAGAAGTCCCGATGCACAACCGAGCAACAAGATAAGTACATTAGAGTCTCCAGTTTGAGAAATCGACGCCTCACAGGTTCCCAGGTGTCAACGTCTACAGTGAAGAGGCGACTCCGGGATGCTGGCCTTCAGGGCAGAGCGGCAAAGAAAAAGCCATATTTGAAACTGGCTAATAAAAGGAAAAGATTAATATCGGCAAAATAACACAGACATTGGTCAGAGGAAAATTGGAATAAAGTGTTATGCACAAACGAACCGAAGTTTGAGATGTTTGGATCATACAGCAGAAGATTTGTGAGATGCAGAACTACTGAAGAGATGCTAGAAGAGTGCCTGATACCATCTGTAAAGCAGAGTGGAAGTAATGTGATCGTCTGGGGTTGCTTTGGTGCTGGTAAAGTGGGAGTTTGGTTCAAGGTAAAGGGAATTTTGAATAAGGAAGGCTATCACCCCATTTTGCAACGCCATGCCATGTCCTGTGGACAGCGCTTGATTGGAGACAATTTCATCCTACAACAGGACAATGACTAAAGAACACGTCCAAATTATGCATGAACTATTTAGGGAAGAAGCAAGCAGCTGGTATTCTCTGTAATAGAGTGGCCAGCCCAGTCACCAGATCTCAACCCTATTTAGCTGTTGTAGGAGCAGCTTCATTGTATGGTACACAAAAAGTGCTCAATTAACCAATCCAACTTGTGGGAGTGGCTTCTGGAAGCAGTTTTGTTTTCATTTCCAGCAAAATTAATTTTGTGAGTAGCTCTTATGTTAATTCTGATGTGAGTACATAATCTTCCAATGTAGCACATTTAAATCTTTACTGTACATCTCTCTTTTTTCGTATATGTTTTTATATGTGATTTTCAATTGAACTAATAAACTTTAATCTATTATGATAATGGTATTGCCTTCATGTTTTGGGGTGGGTCTTGATATACGTAGTATTATATTTAATTGAAGACAATTTATTTTTTGGGACACAATTGATTCATTTTACAAGAGAGACTTACCCAGTGATTCTGGAGATAGTACTCGACTCTGCTATACAAAGTGTGCTCTACTTGGATCCGCTGATCTGTGATGGCCTCGGTACTGACAAACATTTCGCAAGGTATGATAATCCGTAAAATGTCATAGCTGCAGGGTATTATGGGGAGGCCACTGCAACAACACTAAATTATGTTAACTGGCTCTCATGCTTCAGCAGTGTGGAAAATGTGTTTGAATGGCTCCCAATGGGGATAAAATCAGCATTATGGCATGTACTGTGCACCAAACAAATAAGACAAACCTGTTTTTCCTCCCCCGAAAGTGCTCTGTTTATGGCTAGCTGTATGTGGGTGAAGAACCAAACTTCCCAATCAGTAAGCTCCAATGGGCTTCAAGTCAAGTCCAGGTCCAGAAGTGAACTTTATCTAAAGTCCGGCTAAACCTGCCAAACCTGAACCTCAACGGGTCTACTCATCTCTACTTGTGACGCCCTGGTCTATCAGGTCGTCACAGGGTATTGTGCAATCTGCCCTTCTGCATGATATCCACCTCCTCCTTGGTTTTGGGTCCCTGACCTTTGGTGTTGCTAAGAACAAGCTAATCAAAACCCTAGGAACACTCTGCACCACACCCACCAGACACACCAGTGGACAGCCTGAAGAGAATAGGGTTGGCCACTTGAGGGGGTTGGTTAAGGGGAGGTCAGGAGTGTCAGGAGACAGTCAGTTGAGGAGTGACTCTCAAGAGGAGAGGTCACAAGTTAGTTGTGGAGTGACTCTCAAGAGGAGAGGTCAGGAGCTGGGCTCCTTGAGACTACTAGGTGGCAGACATTGGTCTAGGCCTGGTAGGAGCTGGACCCCCATGGGGATCGTGACAAGGGGCATGGACTGTCGAGAAGGACAGCCGGCAGCCTTGTGTGTGCAATCACAGGGCAGGGGCCAGGGCACGACTGGGTACGTGGACCGTAGGCCAGGAAGTAGCTTTAGGCGACCTGGTAATTAACCTGACAAAGACGGAGCATTCAAGATCCACTCTCCAGCCGCTCCAAAATTGGGGTACTAGCACAACGAGGGGGATAGGACTTTCCCAATACATAGTCCAGAAAATCCCAAATGTGAACCCTGAGAGCAAGCTCACTCCGTTAGCCATACAGGTGAGCGGGACCCGTTTAGTTCTATTCTAAAAGAGACCAACTACAGAAAAGAAGTGCCATGGTCAAGGTCACAGGCTAACAAGCAACATCAACGAGCACGGGATCCATGCGTGCTTCCTCCCTGCTGCAGTGGCATCAAGAGCTTTGGTTTACCACAGTTGTCAGTGTTAGCGTTAGTGGACTGAGTGAGTACGCAATTAACCCTTACCGGCCCAACGGCACCTCCCCGACACCATCACCGAGTCCCGGGGCATTCCCCTTACCCATGGAGGGATTAAACACCTGGCTGCCCACACCATCGCCACCGAGTACTCCCAGCTGCAGTGGTGGTACTTCACCCTTACCAAACACCACGGGTGGTGTTACGAACTTTAACCAAACAGCCCCATGTAAATATTCCCCCTTTTGTTTGAGTGGCTGCATGACCCCGACCCCCAGGTCCGGAGATCCCTCGAGCCACCGCGGATACGGATCCGAGCAGCCCAGCTGCTGATGCGGGGGCGGCACATACTCGTAATCAGTTCTCTGCTTGACTCTGGTTTGAGCCTTTAGTGTAAATCTATTCCTGCTCACAGTAGTTGTATATTTTGTTGTTTGACTTTAAAACAGTTCAGAATGCCTTAAATTTATTAGTCGGGATGCACAATTTACGTAAAGGGAATCTGTCCACAGCTTTTTGTCACCTATTCTGAGGGCAGCATAATGTAGAGACAGAGATCCTGATTCCAGCGGTGTGTCACTTACTGGACTGTTTACTGTAGTTTTGATAAAATCACAGCAGTAGATTATCATTAGAGGACTACTTGGCCCGCTGCTAAGTAGTCCAGGATATTTATGAGCTCTCTATAACTGCTAGATAAGCAGCAGAGAAAACATTGATTTCATCAGTAAGTGACACATCGCTGGAATCAGGGTCTTAAGGCCCTGTCACACACAGAGATAAATCTGCGGCAGATCTGTGGTTGCAGTGAAATTGTGGACAATCAGTGCCAGGTTTGTGGCTGTGTACAAATGGAACAATATGTCCATGATTTCACTGCAACCACAGATCTGCCAAAGATCTATCTCTGTGTCTGATGGGGCCTTTTGTCTCTACATTATGCTGGTCTCAGATGAGGTAACAAAAACCTGGTGACAGATTCCCTTTAAATTACTATTATTATTATTATTATATTTATTATAGGAAATTCCAGTGTACATAAATTTGCTGCATTTTCCTATAACTGCTTATTTAAAAACATGCAACGATTCTTTCAGCAAAGATATCCCATTTATAACTATGGATTCTGCATTTTTTAATTGTTGAGGATGTAGTGCAAGCACAATTTTTATAGTGGTAGATTGCTTCACAGTTTTGTGCAGAAGGCGTCTATGAATAAGCTAACATTTAGGTCAGGACATTTGCATAGTGATGGAAATTTGAGCTAAAGATAATTTTCCCATCTGAAAAGGGCTTATTATAATGCTTATGTTATTGTAAACGGATAGTGTTTTCACTTCTGATGTGGCCGTGGTCCCACAAAAGGTCTACATAGTTCTACATAAGTGTTACAAAGAAAGCCCTTAGCACAAAATTAGCTTTTAACAATCAGATTAAATACATTTGAAACTTTTTGATTGCACTTTTGTTAAAGTTAGTTTAAAGATTTGGTCTGAGGTGTTACTTGTCACATTAAACATTCAGAAGCATCAAACAGTGATAACATCAAAGTTGCAATGAACCATCAAAATGATAAACCATGCGAATAACTCAACCTGCAAAAAGGAAAAACACAAAAATGTGTTTGGTTTTCAAGTTTGACTGACAGTCTGGAAGTTTGGATGAGTTTTTTCTTTTCACTGACTGTTACTTTCCATTGATCCATATGTTCAGGGTCACATTACCTTCCTTTAGTGTTAGTTGAGATTATTTAGTTAAAGTCAGCTGAGTAACACCACCCTGATTGCTGTTTATGTTTGCTTCAGGTTTCACATTCAACACTTGTGGTTAAAACCACACAGGAAAGTGGCTCACCTAAAACAAACCTAACTACAATATTGATCTATCCCTCTATCCCTCTATCCGTCTATCTATCTATCTATCCCTCTATCTATCTATCTATCTATCTATCTATTCATCTCTCTATCTATCCAAGGCGGTGGTGGAGTGGGGTCATAGGAGACAGGTTCACATGACGCGCTCGGGTGTGTCACAGCGGGCACCATTGATCTGCGGATGGGCTGCTGGGGTGTCACAGGACAGGGTGTCTTGGCGATGGGTGCATTGAGCTGACTGCCAGCTTAATTCAATTGCCTGTGGTTGATGGGATGAACTTCAAGAAAATGGCTGCGGAGGTGGCGCGTGCAAACATTGATGAGATGGACTTCAAGAAAATGGCCACGGAATTCTATCTGCACTCGAGCCACCTCCGAAGCCATTTTCTTGAAATTCATCTTGTCAACCATGGACAATTCAATGGAGCCCGCAGTCAGCTCAATGCACCTGCCACAGAGACACCCTGTCCTGTGACACACCCATAGCCCGCCCATAGATCAATGTCTCTGGTCGCGACACCCTCGACGGCCGTCATATGACCCTGCTTCCTTTGACCCCACTCCTACACTGTTGCCCCGGTAAGTCATATCCAGGGGATTCAGCAGAGCCCGCAGTTAGATCAATTGCGCCTGCCACTACACCCCCGCGCCCACAGTATCGCCGACCCTCCTGAGCTGCAACACCCCCTCCTCTGAGCCCGCAGCATTACCCTGCTTCCTGTGACCTTCCTGAGCCGCTCCACAACTGCTACTCCCCCTTGGTGAGAATTAGGATTAAGATGTACTAGAATTATAAGAATGACCCTCATTATAACTTTACAAATTATATTTTCCTAATTTCCTCCTCTAAATTTGGGGTGAGTCTTATAATCCGGGGCGTCTTATAAAACAAAAAATACGATGTATGGTAGAACTATAGAATGTTTTCTAGAAAAAAAATAGGTCAAGTTGACATTTACAATAATTGTACAATTTTTAATGTTATTCTTATTCTTTCTCTCAGTGGACAATTTATGAAAGATGGGTATGAGCTGCATTGATATGAAATTTTGCTTTTAAAGCAAAACATTAATAACTTTTCGCTTAGCTTGACTTAGCTACTCCTTTGTTCAACATATTGTGTCATCGAAATGAAACTACAGTAAAAGCAATTCCCTTTAGGTGCTAAAGTCATTTATGTTTAGCATAATGTTAAGAACCTCTACATTTTTGGTTAGCCACAATATCCTCTGAAATGTGTTTTCCCTGCAATATACTGTAATTAGTAGGTCTTTAAGGGCAGTGCTCTCTTAAAAACTTTCCATTTAGTTACAAAGTTTCTTAGAACATTTCCTTCAATCTGTAATAAATGTTTCTGCTAGCACATTTAATATTTAATACTTCAGAGCTGTGAATACATCTGCAAGGCTTTTATCTAATTAATTTCCATTTCTAACATCCAATATCTATCCTCAGTAGAAATAAGCAATAGTGGTACTGGAATCGAGCGGGATGGATGCTAGGACAGGCTTGACTCAAGTAATAAGTATGATGGAAGTCAAAGGTAAACCTGAGCATTTTTCTGGAAGGTCTGGGAAAAGGGAAAATCGCTGAAATGGATGGAAAAAGCACTCAAATGAAATGGGAACAGCATAGGGAAGACGCCTGGAGGCATCTCTGATTCCCAAGTCAATGCCTTTTTAAGGACTGAGAATAAAATATACAAAACCAAAGATTACATATATTTTACACAAAAAAATGTTAAGAAACATTATTTCCTGCATAATGACATATATAAGGCAAAATAAAAAGAGGAAAAGATCCACCCTCCACCTCTTAGGATATCTTCCCATATAGCATCTGTGCTGTGTTTTTTCACTTTTGCACTGTTTTCAATGTTGAAAAAGGATGCAAAAAAGCTGCAAAAATGCTGGGAGAATTGACATGCTGCATTTTTAAAAAAAATGCATCAGTTTTCCATTTCAGTCAGGAAAAAAACAATCATGTGCATTAGATTTCTAAAATCTCCTAGCTATTGCTGGTACCTTAAAAATCAGCTTTTAACTTGCATAAATCTCATGAAAAACACTGCAAAAGTACTGCAAAAAATGCAACTTTTGTACATAGCATTAATAGCCTGGCCATCTCTCACCATATATGATTACAGTAAAGGACATAGTAGTGGGAGAAATAAAACTACACCCACTGGTAGTCACCGGTAAATCTAATTTTAACATTTTACTACCTTATCAGGGTATGTGTTGTGTGTGACATGGTTTGACACATCCTGTGTAATTTATGAAGGAGGGACTCTGAAACTCACAAACCCTATACAGACAATGCAAGAACTGAAAAATTTGATGGAAGAGGGACCGATGTTGGGTCAGTGACTTCATCATCCACAACTTTGTCTTCCATTTCTGCACTCTGGTCTTCCTCTTGACTTGTTTACTTAACAACATAAATTGCTGACAACTGTGTCTTATCATCATCCACTTCTTGAGACGGTAATTGCTTTTCCCCACCATCATCTTCTTCTGACCATGGTTACTCAAATATTTAGGCATCACTGCACATGATCTCCCAATGTCCCTCTTGAAAGATGCAGAACCAATAAAAGGAAATGTAAAGAGTGTCTGAGTATGGGATGACTTGTCTTCTGGGACTCACCATCATGGGAAGAAGTAGGATCAGAGTGAGGTTTATGTGGTCTAGACTCTTGGCTTCTGAGATTGGACCATGTGAAAGACAGGGTAGTGCTGGGAAACTGACTGGAAGCATTATCTGCTATTGAAGCGACCACTTGTTCACACTGTTCTGGCTTCATAACTGGTGTCCAGCAACCCCTGCAAAGTGGGACTGGAAGATAGTGGATAAATGTGTTTGTTGTGCTCCCGCAGCAGGTACAGTTTTACCTTGGCCATGGCCTTGTTCTCTTTGTGCACCGTCAGCAACATGTTCATTTTCCCATCCCTTACCACATGTCTTGCACATATTAAATTAAGTATGCAGTTAACAGCAGTATTAATAGGGAATAGAATACAATAGATGTTGCCCTGAAAAGGACTTTTGGTTTTACATTGCAGCAGCAAGGACTGCAAGGCAATAATCTCTGTCTATTTGCCATTAATGCAAAACTAATACACTATGCCTTCTCCAGCAACTCCCTCTACACTAAATGCCGCTAGAAGCAGTATTAATATTGACTAAAATAGGATAGATGTAGGCCTGAAAAGAATTTTTGATGTTATGCTGCAGCAGCAAGGACTGTCGGGAAATAATTCCTTACTATATGCCTTTAATGCAAAACTAATATATTATCCCTTCTCTGACAATGCTCCCTACATTAAATGCAGCTAAGAGCTGTATTAATAGGGAATAAAATAGAATATAGGCAGCCCTGAAAAGGGCTTTTGGTTTTATGGTGCAGCATCAAGGATTGTAAGGAAACAATCCCTGTATATATGCCTTTAATTCTAAACTAATAGACTATGCCTTCTGTGATGACTCAGTATCTGGCCACTTGTGTGGTGGGTGAACTGTTCATAATTAGGCCAGATGTATGGTTCCCCAGGAGAAGTTAGCCATTGTCTCATGTTCGACTGAAACATGTGGGGCATGGACTTAAGCATGGCAGTTGACCTCCTGCAATACATGATTGAGTAACAAGCATGCCCAAACACCCAAATGCTTGATCGAGTATCTAGCAGTGCTGAGCACGCTTGTCAATCATTAATAAGCAAATCTTTTGAAAGTTTGCTTTAGCCAGCTATGTCAAATTACAAAATAAAAACAGTTTTTGATGAACTGATGTAGTGCACATCACAAATACTGCAAAGCATACAATTGCATGGAAAAGACAGGACATGTAATACTGTGAAGCCTCCTAGGAGTCTACTAGGAGTGTTTTGAACACCTTTCAAACTATTTAGCACAAAAGCAGCCTTAGTAATGTCAAGGTGACTTCAACATGTAAAGATATGGGTAAATGGATAATAAATGATGGTAATTTGTTGTTAAAACAGTGTACTGAAAAACCTTTATGCTACTTAAAATGTAATTTTATGCTAAAAAATGATCCATTTTGCGTGTAAATGACTGTCTTGCTAATATTTAGACTGAAGCATTGCATTCAGAAGAAGCCTTGGCTTTTTAATAACAATAGTACAAAAAGTAACCCTGTTTAGGGAAGAGCACCAGGTTTGTTGCTTGTTAAATAAAACTATAGCTTTTTAGCAAACCTTCCAAAAAGTATTACTTTTTTGGAAGCATTAATAGGTTTGGTAGAATGAAAGAGGAAAAGCAAGAATTTTATCAAGCCGTGCAAAATATATCCATTGATTTTGAGCAGCTTCAGGTGTAATTACTCTGAATGAGAGTTCCAAGTTGGTGGTATAGCTATAGAACACAATGGACAAGCAAGAGATGTGCTCAGCACTGGCAAGAGAAGGGAAAGCAAATGTGCACTATAGGATATAATGGGACAGGCAATGAGATGCCTTGCTGTGTAAGGATAGCACTGGCAGCCCCATCAGAAACTATACAGCATAGCCATGAAAACAATGGACAAGGAGGAGATGTGTGACTGTCTATATGGAGTGGCAGACTACTACACTTATATTTTTCATTGCTGCAGTTCTACAAAAAAATACAGTCTGTAGTAATTATCTATTGTTTAATGCTTTTTCTATTTACCTGTATTGCTAGGTTGTGGGCTCTGACAAAATGTTTACAGTCCAATAGATTTGTCAGATTTGTCAGAAAACCTTTAGTTTCCTTTCAGAATCAACATTTTCTATTTTCTACTAAACTACAAAATAATCCTACAAATGTGAGCCATTAATTTCAAAGAATATTTCAAATAATATTTGTTATTTTTCACATACAAACAGTAAATTATTTCACAGATTCATTCAACATCATGTTGTATAAATGAGTATACAACAATGATGGAAACTTAAACCTAAAATTTAAACTACAAAATTCCAGTTAACAAGAATTGAACCACAGGTAAGCCAAATTATTCATTAAACAGGTGTCCAGCAGACAGTTGACTATAAAAAGGCAATACTTAAGAAAGAAATGCTCTTCCCTTTTCATGCTTTCAGCAATGGCACTACATTGAAAAGAAACGTCACAAGACCAGAGAAAGAAAATCATTTCTTTAAACATGAAAGGTAAAAGCTGCAAGAAGATCAAAAAAGCTTTATTTATCAGTCAGAATATAGTAGCAAAAGTAATACAAAAATTTGAAACTGCAACCATCTAACAGAGATGTCCAGGCCAACCATGAAGGTTAACATCTAAACAGGAGCATCTCATGAAAAGAGTTGAAGAAAAGAAACACTCAATTTTACTGCAGTTAGGTGAAGAAGTAGAAAGCCAAACCAAGGTGAGTGTTTCCCTTGACACAATACAGCATAGACTGCAAAGTAATGGCATGCAGGGGTGTTGTACACAAAGGAAGGCTCTCCTAAAGCTCATGCATAAAAAGCCCACCTACAATATGCCCGTGCTGTGCTGAAAAATATGAAGACTACTGGGATTGTATAATCTGGAGTGATGAGACCAAGATAAATGCTTTTGGAATAGATGGCTTCAAAACTGTATGTTTTTGCATACGCGAAAGGTAAAAAGAAAAATGCATGATGGCTAAAGTTTGGTGGCAGTGTCCTTCTGTAGGGTTGCATTAGTATTGCTGGTGTCAGGGAGCTACATTACAGTGATAGTATCATGAGTTCACAGATATGCAGCTCTATATTGAAAGAGAAGATGCTACCATCACTCTGTGTCCTTATTAGATGTGCACTTTTCCAATATGACAATGAGCCAAAACACACAACCAAGCTCACTGTTGCATTTCTGAAGAAAATTAATTATAAACAGCATGCAATTGCCAAGTACATCTCCTGATTTGAACCCAATCGAACACCAATGGAGTATTCTGAAGAGGCAAGATAAGCATCACTTTCCATCCAGGCTCTGAAAAGGGTTATTCTTGAAGAATAGTAAAGTATAGATATTGCAATATGTCGACAATTTGTTCATGCCATGCCTAGAAGACTTGATGCTGTTCTTAAAAATTGAGGTCATATAAAAATGCTAGATGTAGTTGTTTTTGCTATGGGGTTTATTCATTCTTGCATCAACTAATTTGATTAAAAATGAAGACTTTGTAATGAAAGTTATATTATTAACCTTTCATGTTATGGGTTAAAAAAATTACTATGAGGCCCCCTTCACACGTCCGTGAAAAAAACGATCCGTTTTTTCCCGTACGTGTTAAAGGGGGGGTTTGTTCCCCGTGTGCCGTGTTTGTGGCTCATTCCTGTTCACCGTGTGTTATACGTAATAACACATGGAGAACGGAAAGCCCCACCTTACCTGTTTCTTCCGGAGCTGTCTGTGGTGCTGAATGACAGCGTCCGGCCAAAGCCACACCCCGCTGACTCTACTTCCGGCCCCCAGTGAAGAAGATGCGTTGTTCAAATTCACTGGGGGACGGATGCAAGTGACAGCCACGGCAGAGACTGCAGGTATGGTGGAGGTGAGTATGTGTTTTTTTTATTTTTTACAATGACATGTGCGTGCACCTATACCCATTGATTTTAAAGGGTATACGTGTGCCCGTGTGACCGGTACATACTGGCACGGACCTAGCACGTACCGGAGACACGGACGTGTGAAGGGGGCCTGAAACTCAGTCTTGTAAAAAAAAATTAAATTGTTTTTGTGTTGAGTGAGATATCTCTTAAACTCTTACGTTTCAAAGGTGGTGTACTCATTTATATTGACCACTGTATGATACATATGAGTCTCACACTCTTATAACCTACAAAATATGAAACTTCAAATTCGAGTTGATTTGGAATGTATAGTATGGTAAATAATGTAATTGCTATGGTAATATGAAGAGTTAATTATTGGTTCTCTAGCAAATCCTGAGTACTTTTACTTTATTATTGGAGATCTGGCAATTAACTATCAATTTATAAAGAAAAAAGACCCGGGGCACCACTCCGCACTATAATCAAATCATGCCAATGTCCATATAGCAGGCAGAACAGCTCTGGAGTGCACATGGAAAAAGACGATATGAATTCCAATTGGGAAAGAGAATGGCACTTTGAGACCAGCTGAAGCACTTTGTAAGTGCGAAACGGCCGTCGTCGGACGTGTATAGCTCTCCCTCCCCACCTACCTGCCCTGCACATGTAACCTCCAAATCCGAATAAATACGTGTTCACACAGCATATATCTGGTGAGTGCCATTCTCTTTCCCAACTGGCAATTAAATAGTTAACACTTTACCTATGGTATGCAAATAATTATTTTGATAAACATCTCATTTTTCTAGAGCAAAGAAAATGTCATCCGTTCCAATGTACTGTACTCCTGAAGTCTTCCATTTAGCTGATCTATCATCAGTGCAGTCTTTGCCAATCTAATCCACCTAAAATCTGGTAAATTGTTATTTTGTTTAAACTTTATTGCGCCAAAATAAATGCATCACTAATTATTTCCTTTACTTATCTGACCTGCGCCCACAAACACAAAGCTGTTCTCATATATTCTACCAAACTTTGACAAATCACAAAACCCATAGGAAAAAATAACTCTTCTACAAAATCAAGGATTAGGGTTTCAATAAATGTGCCGACTCTGTTTCTGTTTAAAATATAAATAAATTATAAAATAATTGTTTGATTTATATGAGTTTAACAAACAAGATTAGTTCTCAGTTATCCATTGTTTTATATGTCTGAACTTCATTAAGGAAAATCAGCTAACGTAACTGATGTACAATTTCGCCCATATATCAGAATCACTGTGTAATGCATTGTTCCCAAAGGTTTATACATTTCTTGGAGTTTTATCAATCTCACTAAAAGAATAATTTATTATCAAAGATGTTGCTATGCTGCCATATCAGCAAAGATATTCCATGAACAATCTTCAATCTGAGCCATAGAACATTATCAATCATTCCAACAAGTGTTATATTCATCCAAAATTAGTACGACTTAAACAATGGAACATATCAATTTGAATGTATTTTTCCAATCTAGGAGAGTGATACATTGTATTGTTCTTGAAAGGTTGTCCCTAGTTCACAAACAGAATATTAACATTAGAAAATCTGAAACTTAATACCATGATTTTGTAAATTAATGTCAAAGATCATCGATTATTTTTATATAGGTATTGTTAGGTAATAAACCAGCGCTGGTATTGCACAGCGAGTAGTAATATTTTGTAATTAAAATATGACAATTTTGTGCTTGTTTTAGCTGCAGATATACTAAAACATTTATCTATACAGAGAAGATAAGCACTCAAGCATGACATGCAAATTTGTGAAGCATTTCTAATTGCAAGACATTATCTAAAAATGTAAAGTGGGTTTTACATGCTGCAACCTCGGTAGTGATGTTGCAAGCGATAGCAACCACCCATGTCGGTGGCGCATCACGGGGTGATCTCTGCCGTAGCGAACAATATCACTACGGCAGTATCACACGCAATTACCTGTTCACTGACTTCGCTGTGGCCGCCGAATAATCTCTCCTTTAAGGGGGAGGTTCGCTCAGCGTCACAGCGGTGTCACTAAGCAGCCGCCCAATAGAAACGGAGGGGCGGAGATGAGCGGCCGGAACATCCTTCCTTCCTCATTGCTGGCGGCCGCAGGTACGATGTTGTTCCTCATTCCTGCGGTATCACACATAACGATGTGTGCTGCCGCAGGAACGACAAACAACCTGGGTTTCAAATGAGGAACGATTTTTTAAAAATGAACGACATGTACACGACGAACGATTTGACACCTTTTTGCGATCGTTACTGATCGCAAAAAGGTGTCACACACAATGACATCACTAACGAGGCCAGATGTGCGTCACTAACACCATGATGCCGACGATATCTCGTTAGCGATATCATTGTGTGTAAATGGGCCTTAAGCCACCAGCACTGGTCTCTGGAAACAATCTCCTCAAAATTGAAATTGATGAAATTATAGGAATCAAATGATTTACAGACAAAAGTGATTAACGAGCACTAAAATGCTCGATTGCTTGATACTTCAACCAAGCAGGTCGGATGTTTGGATGGGCTTAATTCAAGTCATGAGTATAATGGAAGTCAATAGGAAACTCGAGCATTTTTATGGAAGACACACACAGGTGGGCAGGTAAATTGCTGAAATGGATAGAAACAGAGCTCAAATGGAGTTAGAACAGCATGAAGAAGACGCCTGGACTCATCTCTGACTCCTAGGTCACTGCTGGGAAGAATGTTGTCAGAGTATTAGGCTGTGTGCACACTTTGTGTTTTTAGATGGGTTTTTGAGTACAGATTTATCACAAAGCCTGAAGGGAATGCTGATGTCAGCAAAGCAGTGAGAATCCTAAAGTGTCGTGTACAAGTTACTTATTCCTGACTTTGCAGAATTGGTGCAGAAAATGCTCCACTTTTACAAACTGACGATAAAACATGCAAAACCAATGATAAAATGGATTTTACAGGAAAAAAAATGTTAGGAGACATCTCTTACTGTATAATGGCTTGTATATAAGGCAAAATTAAAAAGAAGAAAAAAAAAGCCTCCTCTACTCTCTAATAGCTGGCCATTTCTCACAGTATTTCCTTGTCCCCTATGACTACAGTAGAGGACATAGTAGAGGGGGAAATAAAATTACACACACCAGTAGTAACAGGTAAATGTAATTTTAAGATTTTACTACCTTATCTGGGCATGTGGTGTGTGTGACATGGTCAGACACATCCTCTGTAATTTATGAAGGAGGGATTCTGAAACACACATTGCCTAAGTGGGCAATGCAAGAACTCTCAAAAATTAGAAGGAAGGAGTCTGATAAATCATGTATTAGACAAAAAGGGGGGCCTCATACACATTCAGTTAAAATTGTTAGGTAATGGGACTGCTACACTCATAAAGGCTATACACTAAGTGCAAGGGCTGCCAAATATTAGAAAGAGAGACTGCAATACACCTTGGAAGATATAGACAAGGGCCTCAGAAAATGTTTTTTTCCCATTTTGAAGTAGTGGAATTCGAAGACTGGGAAAGCAATTGCACTTGTAATACAAAAAGCATCAGTCATGGAACCACTGGTTTGGTCATTTCTCCCTTTTTTTCAACACACCACAAGCCTATATGCCAATATACTACTGTCAGAAGCATATGTGACCTAAACGTGTCACTATGACCATCTCCAGACGTGTTTCCCATCAAGTACATTTGAGATGTGATTAGTCGACAATTGCAAAAGAAAGTGTCAGCAGCTGATCATGATGATTTGTGAGCCCAAGTGCATTCAGCATAACAGAACATTCCTCAGATAAGTATGAATATTCTCATTGATAGCATTTCAAGGTGTGTAAGAGTGTATATATTTGCACATGGAGCTCATAGTTGATATTGAATAAATCGAGATGCTTTGAAATTTGCATCATTTCAACATGTCTAGTGATTCTCTGATTTCAATTCTTCCACAACTTTTTTTCCTTCTAGGAATTTAGTCTAATATTTAATTTTCTGATTTAATTCACACAGGGATGGACGTTGATGTCTGTCTTGTAAATCTTCAAAAAACCTCAAAGAGTGTTGAGTTATATAATCTACAAAATAAGAGTATTGAATTAATCCCTTCTGCAAGAAGCTTCTACTAATGGTTGATTTGAAGCTGTCTGTATGGAAGAAATTAAGGAGGAAAAAAGTTAGGAGGAAGCATGGAGAAGAAGGTTGATGGGTTTCAAAAGTTTTGCAGATGTGAGTACTAATTACGGTGGATTAAGGATGTCTTTCCAGTCTAACACATAATTCAATGGATACCAAGAGGAGTTATGACCATGCTGTCAAGCTTAGATTCTATGAGGAAATATTGTAATACAAAAGATAAAAGGTAGAAATAGAGTGCTGTCATGTAAGTCCAGCTATCTGTACAGTAAATAAGGGCAATCAAATGGCGCTGCATGAACCAGTCACCAGTACAAGTACAGGTTCAAAGAGCTACAGAGTTCTTGGAAGAGAGGACAGGGGTTAGTTAGATCAGTGAGGTGAGATGACAGGCCAAGAACAATCTAAAGAAATATGTTTTTAGGGCTCACTTGAAACTGTAGATACTGGGAATTAACAAGTTTGTTTGGGTTAGTGTATTCTCGAAAACTGGTGCAGCACTAGAGAAGTCCTCCAGATGAGAATCATAGGTTCAGAATCTAGAAGATGTTAGTGTTAGGTCATTAACAGAATAAAAACTTTATTAAAGGATACCTGACAGGAGAGTCATGCTGCATGCATTAAGTGTAGCATGAATTAACACTGCCTGCAATATTGAAGCTATATATGTACTTAAAAATGCTGCAGAGTTTTGGTTGATTAATCCAAGGCTGGTTCCTGGTGGCTTCTCCTTGCTTTGCTCCTCTAGACTGACAGGTCTACTTTTTTGTGTGTGTCTAGAGAGGAACTTGTCAGTCTAAGGGAGTAGAGTGGGGATAAGCCATAGGGCACCTGCCTAGGAATAGTTTTGCGAGATGAGATGTACCCCAGGCCAGCACTTAATTGCATGATTTTCCTGAAACACTGTAGTAGTTCAGACTAACACTGTACTCACACACCCATGGGTAAAAGTCCAAATTTGGACAGTGATGTGGACTGTTAGCATGTCTACTTAACTGGCCTTAACAGTCATACACAAGCCAATGAGGCTGTCAAGTTCAGGTCTGAAGACCCACAGAAAGTCTGTGCATCAAGTTCCATACTTGTCAAGTTCCCTTTAATTGTTTTGTCCCTGCAATCATATTGTTGGAAGCGCATTCCCTATTTACAGTGAAAGATGTGCTGCCAACAATATTGATTCAATGTCCCACATATATGATGAATGTGCGTTTTGCTTATTTGATGGCTGATCAGAAATATAGTTAAACTAGACAAAGATCAAGAGCAATCTCATAACCACTCGTTACAGATTCCCCCTATGTAAAAGGCCTTTAACCTATTTTTTAGATATGATTAAACATTTCAGTTTAATTAGATACTACATATAGAGAAATATTGTTTGCTACTATTAGAAGTACTTTGAATATTTAAGTACTCAAAAACTACATAAAATATGACATACAGTATGTGTTTTTACCTCTACTTGTCTATCCATCTATTCATCCTAGCTTTTTAGGCTGTGTGCGCACGATCAGAGTTTGCAGCGTTTTGGACACAGAATATTTTCCCTGCATCCAAAATGCTGGTTTGTGCAGTACAAGTGTGGTGCCCCTGAGCTGGTCAGGCACCACTGAGTACTGCACCCATGCTGGGACAGTACTTCCACGTAATCCTAAAGGCCAGAATGAGGTGTGTACGCACAGACACATAGCAACCAGGTCTCCCACACCTTTAGAGGGGACCCTTGGGTAGTCTCCAGAGGGGGGCTAGCTTTCAATTCTTTTCAAGAGGTGTAGTGGAAGGGCTGGGAGCTAAAGTGCAGAGGTTTTCAGGAAGACAGGAGAGCCAGTCTGGTAGTGGAGCACGCCGGTCGCGAGGCAGAACCGCGCACTGCCACTAGTCCGACCCTGCGCGTGTAGTGACAGTTGGCGGGGGAGAACAGTTCCAGGTAGTCAGAGAAAGAGGTGCTCCTGGTGACTAGGCACGTACGGGATACAGATCCCAATAGCAGACTCCAGTTTAACTATCTGCTAAGCCTGCCAGTGAAGGGAACTACAGGTACCTCACCAACCTACAGAGTCCGAGCCTCAGCAGCAACACAGGGACCCATAAGGAGACAGAGCGAGAAGCCATCTCACCTGGTCCACGCTGCCGGCAAACAGTCCAAAAAAGGGGAGAAAAGGCAGTAGCAACTCCCTGGATAGACCCACACGGTACTTCAGGTCAAGGCGTTATCCGAAAACAGAAGTGCTAGGAAGGCGAGCTAACCTGTTACCCTCAGACTGGCCCGAAGGATACCTGGTTCCACCTAGTTTATTGCAGCATCGTCGGGGTCAGTTCACATTAACATCTATGTGAGTAAAAAACAGTTAAATGAATTTTGGACTTTGCCTGAGTTATTCTGGGACCCGTTGTTCTACACACCTGAGCCCCTGGGGCCTGCCTCACTCACGGGAGGCCACATCATCTGACTGCAGACTCCATCAGCCCCAGACGCTTCTTAAATCGGCAGTGGCGGTCACCCATATCCCTGACCGCAAGCCGTGAGTGGAGTCACGACATATACAAAATCTGACTTACCTGTTTGCCATACACAGAAGAAGACCCTGTGGCATCCCTGAAGCTGGATCAACATCCCTGTGGTGACACATCTTTTCTCTTTTGGCGTCACAAACAGGATAAAATAAAAGATCTTACCTGTTGGCCAAATTGTACAAGTCCTGTAGCGTCCCTGAAGAGGATCAGCATCCGTGGGGTATCACACAAGCAACGTGGAAGGATTTTTAGAAATCTCCTGCCCACTGTGTGTCTTTTCTCTGCAACAGAAACTGACCTGCGGGGTGTGTTCCCGAGACTCAGCATGTCAATTTATGCTATGGCGATGAGAGTGTTTGCCACAGGGAGAATAGAGCTAAAGTCCACAGTGGCCTGAGTCCTGATCGTGGGCACAGGCAGCTGGGTTCTCCCACGGACAACACCAACATCTCTGCAGGAGGGCTGGCACAAGGCACAGTGTCACCGGATTGTGAGCACATATCCTAAAAGTGAGAAATTTGCTGCTACAGTACCTGTGGATTCAGAATGCTTACTATATCCCTGAAAAATATCCTTGAGGGGTCTAGTTTCCAAAATGGGGTCACTTGTGGGGTGTTTCTGCTGTATAGGTACCCCGGGGGCCCTGTAAATGCGACAAGGTGCCTGCAATTTATTTAAACTTTTCCAAAATTCAAATGGTGCTCCTTCCATTCCAAGCCCTCCCGTTTGTCCAAACAGAAGTTTTTGACCACATGTGGGGTATCCCTGTTCTCAACAGAAATTGGATAAAAAACTGTGGGGTCCACTTTTTGGCGTTGCTTCTTAAAAAAGTGAGAGGTTTGGAGTACATCAACATTTTTGTTAAAAAAAAGAAACTTTTCAATATGACAGCATTATATTGTTAAATTCTGTGAAGTACCTGTGAGTTCAAAATGCTCACTATACCTCTAGATAAAATCCTTGAGGGGTCTTGTTTCCAAAATGGGGTTACTTGTGGAAGGTTTCTGCTGTTTAGGTATCTTAGGGGCCCTGCAAATGCAACATGGTGCCCATAATTAGAGATGAGCGAACCTCTCCCGGTTCGGCTCGAGGTCGGTTCGCCGAACGGACGTCCCGTTCGAGTTCGGTTCGTCGAACGTTCGACGAACCGAACTCGAACCGCATAGGAAACAATGGCAGGCATTCACAAACACATAAAAACACCTAGAAAACACCCTCAAAGGTGTCCAAAAGGTGACAAACAACTCACAACACAACACAAACACATGGGAAAGTGACAAGGACATATACTCATGCGAAAATAAAATAGCTGGACAAGGAAAAACAGGATGACACACAGATATAGGCATGGCACGCCCTTCTAAAATCATGTAAAACACCGCAAGGTGACTCCAAGCGGAGTCTCCCTTTTTTCCAAAAATTGGGCCCCACACACACCCACCCATTCAGTGGCAGCAGTTGTGCCCCAGTTGTACACTTAACAGCTAGATTTGCAGCAAGCACATTCAAAAATACGCTATTCTTAACCGTCCCCAGGATGATACCGGGGTAGGTATCAAAGTCTTTCCTGATCCCAGCTCTGTTCATCTTGGCTCCTTTTAAAAAACACAGCAATCAAGGGTTACGCCAAGCGGAGTCTCCCTTTTTTTCCAAAAGTTGGGCCACACACACACCCACCCCTTCAGTGGCAGGAGTTGTGCCCCAGTTGTACACTTAACAGCTAGATTTGCATCAAGCACATTCAAAAATACGCCATTGTTAACCGTCCCCAGGATGACACCGGGGTAGGTAGCAAAGTCTTTACTGATCCCAGCTCTGTTCATCTTGGATCTTTTTTAAAAACAATGTAAGCAAGGGTTACTCCAAGCAGAGTCTCCCTTTTCTCCACAAAATGTGCCCCACACACACCCACCCATTGAGTGGCAGCACTTGTGCCCTAGTTGTACACTTCACAGCTAGATTTGCATCAAGCACATTCAAAAATACGCCATCCTTAACCGTCCCCAGGATGACAACGGGGTAGGTAGCAAAGTCTTTCCTGATCCCAGCTCTGTTCATCTTGGCTCCTTTTAAAAAAAAACAGCAATCAAGGGTTACTCCAAGCGGAGTCTCCCTTTTTTCCAAAAATTGTGCCCCACACACACCCACCCATTCAGTGGCAGCACTTGTGCCCTAGTTGTACACTTCACAGCTAGATTTGCATCAAGCACATTCAAAAATACGCCATTGTTAACCGCCCCCAGGATGACACCGGGATAGGTAGCAAAGTCTTTGCTGATCCCAGCTTTGTTCATCTTGGATCTTTTTTAAAAACAATGTAAGCAAGGGTTACTCAAAGCGGAGTCTCCCTTTTTTTCCAAAAATTGGGCCCCACACACACCCACCCATTCAGTGGCAGCAGTTGTGCCCTAGTTGTACACTTCACAGCTAGATTTGCATCAAGCACATTCAAAAATACGCCATTGTTAACCGTCCCCAGGATGACACCGGGGTAGGTAGCAAAGTCTTTGCTGATCCCAGCTTTGTTCATCTTGGATCTTTTTTAAAAACAATGTAAGCAAGGGTTACTCCAAGCGGAGTCTCCCTTTTTTCCAAAAATTGTGCCCCACACACACCCACCCATTCAGTGGCAGCAGTTGTGCCCCAGTTGTACACTTCACAGCTAGATTTGCATCAAGCACATTCAAAAATACGCCATTGTTAACCATCCCCAGGATGACACCGGGGTAGGTAGCAAAGTCTTTCCTGATCCCAGCTCTGTTCATCTTGGATCTTTTTTAAAAACAATGTAAGCAAGGGTTACTCCAAGTGGAGTCTCCCTCTTTTCCACAAAATGTGCCTCACACACACCCACCCATTGAGTGGCAGCACTTGTGCCCTAGTTGTACACTTCACAGCTAGATTTGCATCAAGCACATTCAAAAATAGGCCATCCTTAACCGTCCTCAGGATGACACCGGGGTAGGTAGCAAAGTCTTTGCTGATCCCAGCTCTGTTCATCTTGGATCTTTTTTAAAAACAATGTAAGCAAGGGTTACTCCAAGCGGAGTCTCCCTTTTTTCCAAAAATTGGGCCCCACACACACCCACCCATTCAGTGGCAGCAGTTGTGCCCCAGTTGTACACTTCACAGCTAGATTTGCATCAAGCACATTCAAAAATACGCCATTGTTAACCGTCCCCAGGATGACACCGGGGTAGGTAGCAGTCTTTCCTGATCCCAGCTCTGTTCATCTTGGCTCCTTTTAAAAAACACAGCAATCAAGGGTTATTTCAAGCGGAGTCTCCCTTTTTTCCAAAAATTGTGCCCCACACACACCCACCCATTCAGTGGCAGCACTTGTGCCCTAGTTGTACACTTCACAGCTAGATTTGCATCAAGCACATTCAAAAATACGCCATTGTTAACCGTCCCCAGGATGACACCGGGGTAGGTAGCAAAGTCTTTGCTGATCCCAGCTCTGTTCATCTTGGATCTTTTTTAAAAACAATGTAAGCAAGGGTTACTCCAAGCGGAGTCTCCCTTTTTTCCAAAAATTGGGCCACACAGACACCCCATCAGTGGCAGCACTTGTGCCCTAGTTGCAAACAGGATGTTTTGATTTGCATCAAGCACATTCCAAATCCACAAGCATTTACTCTCCCCAGGATGACACAGGGGTAGTAAATTCCTTGTGGATCCATGACTTGTTCATTTTGATGAACGTCAGTCTGTCCACATTGTCACTGGACAGACGCGTGCGCTTATCTGTCAGCACACACCCGGCAGCACTGAAGACACGTTCAGAGACAACACTGGCAGCTGGACACGACAAAATCTCCAAGGCGTAAGTTGAGAGCTCTGGCCATTTTTCAAGATTTGAAGCCCAAAATGAGCAAGGCTCCATTTGCAAAGTCATGGCATCGATGTTCATTTGGAGATACTCCTGTATCATCCTCTCCAGCCGTTGACTATGTGTCAGACTTGTTGTCTCTGGTGGCCTTGCAAAAGACGGTCTAAAAAAATTATGAAAAGATTCCATAAAATTGCTGTTACCAGCACCAGATACAGTGCTACTTGTACGGGTAGACTGTTGAAGATGACGAGACCATCCCATGTTTGTCAAGTTACAACTGGGAGATTCACTCCCTGCACCTGCACGGTTGTTTGGCGGAAAAGCCGAGCTAAGATCGAGTAACATCTTCTGCTGATACTCCTGCATACGTGCGTCGCTTTCTATGGCTGGAATTATGTCACAAAATTTGGACTTATACCGGGGATCTAATAGTGTGGCAAGCCAGTAGTCATCATCACTTCTAATTTTGACAATACGAGGGTCATGTTGGAGGTAGTGCAGCAAGAAGGCGCTCATGTGTCTTGCGCGGCCATGCGGACCAAGTCCACGCTGTGTTTGTGGCATAGAGGTGCTAACCGTTCTTTCTTCCTCTGACATCTCCCCCCAACCTCTTTCAACTGAAATTTGACCAAGGTCTCCCTCATCCGCTGAGTCTTCCATGTCCATGGACAGTTCGTCCTCCATTTCTTCATGTTCTCCTGCCCCTTCCTCAACATTTCGCCTGCTACTATGCGCCCTTGTTGATCCCTGTTCCCCATGGTCCCATCCCTGCCGCGTTGGTGATGATGAACGTCTGGACCTTGGTGATGTTATTGTCTCTTGCGCATTTGAATCCTCCTGTAGTTCCTCCCCTTCCTGTTGTCCCACCCCCTGACTCCGAATAGTGTTTAGCGTGTGCTCCAGCATGTAAATGACTGGAATTGTCATGCTGATAATGGCATTGTCAGCGCTAAACATATTCGTCGCCATGTCGAAACTCTGCAGAAGGGTGCATAGGTCCTTGATCTGAGACCACTCCATCAGGGTGATCTGCCCCACCTCTGCATCTCGTTGGCCCAGGCTATACGTCATGACGTATTGCACCAGGGCTCGACAGTGCTGCCGCAGTCGCTGTAACATGTGGAGAGTCGAATTCCAGCGTGTCGGCACATCGCATTTCAGGCGATGAACCGGCAGGCCGAAAGACTTCTGGAGCGATGCAAGTCGCTCAGCTGCGGCGCTTGAACGGCGGAAGTGAGCAGACAGTTTTCGTGCCCTGGTCAGAAGGCCATCTAGGCCGGGATAGTGTGTTAAGAATTGCTGGACAACAAGGTTCAACACGTGAGCCATACAAGGTACGTGTGTCACCTTGCCCAGGCGAAGGGCCGCACCCAGGTTTGCAGCATTGTCACACACGGCCTTACCAGGCTGCAGGTTTAGTGGAGACAACCATTTATTAAACTCAGACCGCAGAGCTGACCACAACTATTCAGCTGTGTGACTCTTATTCCCAAGACATTTCAAGCTAAAGACCGCCTGATGCCGTTGCGCTCTGCTGCCAGCATAGTAATGAGGGGTGCGTGATTCCTTCTGCGCAGTGAGAACGCTGGTGGCCTGACCAAGCAGGCTTGGGGCGGCGGTGGAGGACACAGATGAGGTGGAGGAGGCAGAAGCAGTGGCGGAACTTGGACAGACAGAGGATTGACACACAAGTCGTGGGGACGGCAAGACGTGTGCAGCAGACCCTTCACCATCTATCACCATAGTTACCCAGTGCCCAGTCAGCGACATGTAACGTCCCTGTCCATGCTTACTGGTCCAAATATCGGTGGTGAAATGCACCCGTTCACACACAGAGTTTCTCAAGGAAGCGGTGATGTTGTGTGCGACATGCTGGTGTAGCGCGGGCACAGCTTTTTTAGAGAAGTAGTGGCGACTGGGCATCTGGTACTGGGGCACAGCGACAGACAAAAGGTCTCTAAAATCCTGTGTGTCCACCAGGCGGAAAGGCAGCATTTCGGTAGCCAAGAGCTTACAGAGGGATAAAGTCAACCTCTTAGCTTTGTCATAGGTCGCAGGAAATGGCCTTTTATTTGTCCACATCTGAGGGACAGAGATCTGGCTGCTGTGTGTAGACGGTGTTGAGTAGGGTGTCCCTGGAAAAATGCAGCTTTGTAAGGAAAGTGCAGGCGGAGACATGATGTCGCCTTCATCCAACGTTGGTGCTATCAATGTCTGAGAGAGCTGTACACACGCACTTGTTTCCCCTTCCAAACCAACTGACGACCTAACAAGCAAACTGCCTGTTGCGGTTACAGTGGTGGAAGTTGTGCGTGGAAAACCAGGTGTGACAGCTGTCCCCACAGTCCTAGAAGATGAAGAGCGCGCGGATGCACTGGAAGGGGCAGGCGGTGGATGGTTCGCTCCGCTAGGCCGCATTGCAGCACGGTGAGCTTCCCACCAGGACATATGATATTTATTCATGTGACGATTCATGGAAGAAGTTGTCAAACTGCTGAGGTTTTGACCTCTACTAAGAGAACCATGACAAATTTTACAGATCACATAATTTGGGCGATCTTTTGCTATGTCAAAAAAGGACCAGGCTAGGCAAGGCTTAGAGGGCATGCGACCTGCTGATCCACCCCGACTAGTGCTCAGAGGCACAGTGGTGGCTGAGGATGCAGTTGTAGACATGCTATCAGTACTCCGACTCTGTCCAGGAAGGCGCAAGGTAACTTCATCGTCAGTTGCATCCTCCTCCACTGCCTCTGTTGACCTCCTCGAGTGCCTGACTGTGGGTTGACAGTAGGTGGGATCTAGAACTTCCTCATCAATTGTTGTATTTGCACTTCCCTCAACCTCAGACCGAGCCTCTTCTTGCCCTGACCGAATATTTAAGTTGTCATCCCAATCTGGTATCTGCGTCTCATCGTCATCAGTATGTTCCTCATTGTCTATAACAACAGGTGTTACAGTTGGTGAAAAAGGGTCAACATTATGCTCAGTAACTTGGTCCTCACGGACTGAATCAGAGTCACAAAGGTTCTGGGCATCACTGCAGACCATTTCCTGGTCTGTACTCACTGTAGCTTGGGAGCAGACCTCTGATTCCCAGGCTATAGTGTGACTGAACAGCTCTGCAGACTCAGCCATCTCACTTCCACCATACTGTGCAGGGCGGTTGGAGACTTCAGAGCTGGGAGAAAGCAAGTTTGATTGGGATGACAACTCAGAGGACTGGTGTTTTTTGGATGCGGTAGTTGAGGTGGCGGAGAGGGCACTTGTTGGACCACTTGAGATCCATTCAAGCATTTTCCTTTTTTGGCTATCATCTACCTTTGTTCCAGTTGTCCGTGTCCGTAAAAAAGGGAGCACATCGGATTGTCCACGGTAAGTAGTAGACATCTTACTTTTGCTGGTAGATGGTCTATCTTCTTCAGCAGATGTTAATGGAGCTTTGCCACCTTCCCCATGGACAAACCCTTTTTTTCCTTTTCCAACACGCCTCTTACCCTTTCCACCAGCATCTGTCATTTTGCCACTCATTTTGATTGCGAAAAGATTGTGCACTTAAAATGTGGTAGTAAAAATTGAGAGGTGGTGTAGATTGCAGCGGTGGTCTAGCTTTATTAACAGCAGAATAAACAACAATAATTATCACTGGCAATGCAACTATGGCCCTTAAACTGGCAGCAGTGTTTGCTAGTTTAATGGCTTAGCTACAATGAGTTTGAGTGTGCAATGCAGGTAGAGGTGCTGGCTGCAAATATCTTTGCAATAGTGGGACTATACAAAAGTCCAATAGCCACGTTTAGTATGACACTAGGTTCACTCAGTGTTTGCTAGTATAATGGCTTAGCTACAATGAGTTGGAGTGTGCAATGCAGGCAGACATGCTGCAAATATCTTTGCACTAGTGGGACTATACAGAAGTCCAATAGCCACGTTTAGGATGCCACTAGGTTCACTCAGTGTTTGCTAGTATAATGGCTTAGTAACAATGAGTTTGAGTGTGCAATGCAGGCAGAGGTGCTGCAAATATCTTTGCACTAGTGGGACTATACAGAAGTCCAATAGCCACGTTTAGGATGACACTAGGTTCACTCAGTGTTTGCTAGTATAATGGCTTAGCTACAATGAGTTGGAGTGTGCAATGCAGGCAGACGTGCTGCAAATATCTTTGCACTAGTGGGACTATACAGAAGTCCAATAGCCACGTTTAGGATGACACTAGGTTCACTCAGTGTTTGCTAGTATAATGGCTTAGCTACAATGAGTTGGAGTGTGCAATGCAGGCAGAGGTGCTGCAAATATCTTTGCACTAGTGGGACTATACAGAAGTCCAATAGCCACGTTTAGGATGACACTAGGTTCACTCAGTGTTTGCTAGTATAATGGCTTAGCTACAATGAGTTGGAGTGTGCAATGCAGGCAGACGTGCTGCAAATATCTTTGCACTAGTGGGACTATACAGAAGTCCAATAGCCACGTTTAGGATGACACTAGGTTCACTCAGTGTTTGCTAGTATAATGGCTTAGCTACAATGAGTTGGAGTGTGCAATGCAGGCAGAGGTGCTGCAAATGTCTTTGCACTAGTGGGACTATACAGAAGTCCAATAGCCACGTTTAGGATGCCACTAGGTACACTGAGTGTTTACTAGTATAATGGCTTAGTTATAATGAGTTGGAGTGTGCAATGCAGGCAGAGGTGCTGCAAATATCTTTGCACTAGTGGGACTATACAGAAGTCCAATAGCCACGTTTAGGATGACACTAGGTTCACTCAGTGTTTGCTAGTATAATGGCTTAGCTACAATGAGTTTGAGTGTGCAATGCAGGCAGACGTGCTGCAAATATCTTTGCACTAGTGGGACTATACAAAAGTCCAATAGCCACGTTTAGGATGACATTAGGTTCACTCAGTGTTTGCTAGTATAATGGCTTAGTAACAATGAGTTTGAATGTGCAATGCAGGTAGAGGTGCTGCAAATATCTTTGCACTAGTTGGACTATACAAAAGTCCAATAGCCACGTTTAGGATTACACTAGGTTCACTCAGTGTTTGCTAGTATAATGGCTTAGCTACAATGAGTTGGAGTGTGCAATGCAGGCAGACGTGCTGCAAATATCTGTGCACTACTGGGGCAATACAGCAGTCCAACAGCCACGTTAAGGATGCCACTAAGTTCAATCAGTGTTTGCTAGTATAATGGCTTAGTAACAATGAGTTTGAGTGTGCAATGCAGGCAGACGTGCTGCAAATATCTGTGCATTACTGGGGCAATACAGCAGTCCAACAGCCACGTTAAGGATCCCACTAAGTTCACTCAGTGTTTGCTAGTATAATGGCTTACTAACAATGAGTTGGAGTGTGCAATGCAGGCAGACGTGCTGCAAATATCTGTGCACTTGTGGGACGATACAGAAGTCCAACAGACACGATTAGGATGCCACTAAGTTCACTCAGTGTTTGCTAGTATAATGGCTTTGTAACAATGAGTTTTTGAGTGTGCAATGCAGGCAGAGGTGCTGCAAATATCTGTGCACTACTGGGACTATAGAGAAGTCCAATAGCCACGTTTAGGATGACACTAGGTTCACTCAGTGTTTGCTAGTACAATGGCTTAGCTACAATGAGTTGGAGTGTGCAATGCAGGCAGACGTGCTGCAAATATCTTTGCACTAGTGGGACTATACAAAAGTCCAATAGCCACGGTTAGGATGACACTAGGTTTACTCAGTGTTTGCTAGTATAATGGCTTAGTAACAATGAGTTTGAGTGTGCAATGCAGATAGAGGTGCTGCAAATATCTGTGCACCTGTGGGACGATACAGAAGTCCAACAGACACGTTTAGGATGCCACTAAGTTCACTCAGTGTTTGCTAGTATAATGGCTTAGTAACAATGAGTTTGAGTGTGCAATGCAGGCAGACGTGCTGCAACTATCTTTGCACTTGTGGGACGATACAGAAGTCCAACAGACACGTTTAGGATGCCACTAAGTTAACTCAGTGTTTGCTAGTATAATGGCTTAGTAACAATGAGTTTGAGTGTGCAATGCAGGCAGACGTGCTGCAAATATCTGTGCACTACTGGGACAATACAGCAGTCCAACAGCTACGTTAAGGATGCCACTAAGTTCACTCAGTGTTTGCTAGTATAATGGCTTAGTAACAATGAGTTTGAGTGTGCAATGCAGGCAGAGGTGCTGCAAATATCTGTGCACTTGTGGGACCATACAGAAGTCCAATAGCCACGTTTAGGATGACACTAGGTACACTCAGTGTTTGCTAGTATAATGGCTTAGTAACAATGAGTTTGAGTGTGCAATGCAGGCAGAGGTGCTGCAAATATCTGTGCACTTGTGGGATGATACAGAAGTCCAACAGACACGTTTAGGATGCCACTAAGTTCACTCAGTGTTTGCTAGTATAAGGGCTTAGTAACAAAGAGTTTGAGTGTGCAATGCAGGCAGACGTGCTGCAAATATCTGTGCACTACTGGGGCAATACAGCAATCCAACAGCCACGTTAAGGATGCCACTAAGTTCACTCAGTGTTTGCTAGTATAATGGCTTAGTAACAATGAGTTTGAGTGTGCAATGCAGGCAGACGTGCTGCAAATATCTGTGCACTACTGGGGCAATACAGCAGTCCAACAGCAACCTTAAGGATGCCACTAAGTTCTCTCAGTGTTTGCTAGTATAATGGCTTAGTAACAATGAGTTTGAGTGTGCAATGCAGGCAGACGTGCTGCAAATATCTGTGCACTACTGGGGCAATACAGCAGTCCAACAGCCGCGTTAAGGATGCCACCAAGTTCAATCAGTGTTTGCTAGTATAATGGCTTAGTAACAATAAGTTGGAGTGTGCAAAGGACAGGAGGGTACAGTGGCAGGGTTGTGGGTCTCTGGGTAGAGGAATGGAAGCCTGCCTTTCTATCCCTCCTAATGGGGAAATGTAGCGAGGAAATCCCTGACCTTAGCTACACAGACGCTGTCATCTTGTGTAGCTGTTAAACTCTGTTTTCAGGACCTGTCACCTATGGCTCTGACCCTGCCGGTATGAGCCCTTAAAAGGACTGATAGAAAGTGGTATCCCTAAGCTGTCCAGCGCTGTGTATGGAGCGCATACAGCAGTATCGGCGATAGGACTCAGGACGTAGCTGCGCCAGTGATGTCTGACACCAAGGACGCAGAAGGCAGATAATGGCGTGTTGGAGGAAAATGTCCGTTTTTATAATGCAGGGACATGTGACATGGACATCCTATCACACATGCCGTTGCTTCTCTGGCTAAAAGTCCACTTAGCTGTGTGTGTGTCTGGGATTGGCTGACATGCTGGCCCTCCCCACTACACGCGCGCGCTTAGGGAAGGAAGACAAGGAAAAAAAAAAAAAAATGGATCGCCATTATCCAAACAGCAGTGATCCGAATGCGCTGTTCCCGCACACTATACACTGAAATGTCATAATAGTGTGAGTCACAGAGTGACTTACACTATTACACTGGAAAGCCAGCTAGGAATTAGCTGGGATTTTTTCTGCTAGAACCGTTCTCAAACGTATCTAGAACTATCGAGCTTTTGCAAAAAGCTCGAGTTCTAGTTCGATCTAGAACAGCCCCCAAAATCACTCGAGCCTCGAACTTGAGAACCTCGAACCGCGAACTGCGCTCAACTCTACCCATAATCTATTTCAGCCAAATTTCTGTTCCAAAATTCAAATATTGCTCCTTCTGCTCCTTTCTGACCACATATGGGGTATCAGCATTCTGAAGAGAAACTGGGGAACAATTTTCAGGGGCCATTTTCATGTGTTATTTCTTCTAAAAGTGAATACAGTGGGTCTAAAGGAACATTTTTAGGTAAAATGCAATTATTTTTTTCATTCCACATTGATTTAGTTCCTGTGAGGCACCTGAAGGGTTAGTAATCTTCTCGGAAGTGGTTTTCAGTACTCTCAGGGGTGCAGTTTTTAGAATGGGGTCACTTTTGGGTATTTTCTGTCACCTAGGCCGCTCAAAGTCACTTCAAGTGTGATGTGGTCCCTAAAAAAATGGTTTTGTAAATTTTATTGAAAAAATGAGAAATTGCTGATGAACTTTGAACCTTTCTAACTTCCTAACCCAAAAGAATTTTGTTTAAAAAAATTGTGCTGATGTAGAGTAGACATGTGGGAAATATAATTTATTAACTATTTTGTGTGACATAACTCTCTGGTTTAAGGCCATAAAAATTAAAAGTTTGAAAATTGCAAAAGTTTCAAAGTTTTCATCATATTTCTGATTATTTCACAAATAAAAGCAAAAAATATTCTCCTAAATTTACCCCTATCATGAAGTACAATATGTCACAAAAAACACTTTCAGAATCACCGAGATCTGCTAAAGTATTCCAGAGTTATAACCTCATAAAGTGACACTGGTCAGAATTGCAAAAAATGGCCTGGTTATTAGGGACCAAATTGACTTTATCCTTAAGGGGTTAGTATATTGATAAGAGTTGCGTTATATTATGTACAAGGTGATATGAGTTTAGCAGCAGTCAGACACTTCCAGAAAAGTAACAGCCATGAGTCTGCATTGATTATAATTAACTTTTAGAAAGGCTAGACATTTTTAGTTAGCGTTTGCACCCCACACGTTGTTAACATTAAGCACATCTAAATTTCAGCTTGTGTTCAGACTATTTTTCCACTTTTGTTTTTCATAAATGAAGATGGTTTAAGTAGTCATTCATTAATTGGGATTGAAATCCATAGTCTACAATCTGTTTCAAAGTAGGCAAACATTCTTTTCTGAAATTACTGTTACTTTTAAAATCACAGTTTGTCTAAACATTTTAAGCCCTTGGAAGAATGCTGGCGCTTTTAAGTGGTTTTATCTTTGTAATTGTTGGAGCACTGCAAGTCATTTGGAATTTCAGAGCAATGTCTAGTCAATTACAGGACACCTTCAGGATATATGGCTGTCCAGAAAACATCTTTCAAACTGAAATTTAAAATAGATTTTAGAATGTACTTTATTTGTTGTGACTGCAAACATAGGGATTAGCTTGATCATACTTAGGAGTAATGTTTGTATTCATTTTTAAGTAGGTTAGTTAGCATGGGTTTCACTCACTGCTTTGAGCAATCTAAGATCCACATGAAATGTCTGTATTTACGTTCTGCTAATTAGCGAGTAAACTTTGGAGAAAGGACAAAAAAAATTACAGTCCTACTGTCCTCACACAAGGCATCTGACTTAAAATAACCTTACAGACATAAAATGTCTATAGCCCAAATTATACATATTGGTAGTTTAATTGACATTTACGTTAAAGGGAACCTGTCACCACTCTTTTGGCCTATAAGCTGCGGCCACCAACACTGGGCTCTTATATACAGCATTCTAACATGCTGTAAATAAGAGCCCAGGCTGCTGTGTAGAATATAAAAAACATTTTATAATACTCACCTAGAAGGTCGCTCCGGTGCACAACAGTTGGATGGGTGGTGCCGTTCTCCGGGACCGGCACCTTCCCTTTCGGCCATCTTGGTCTACCTTATTCTGAAGCCGCGGTGCATGATGGGTCTACGTCATACACAGTTGCCGACATTGAGGTCCTGCACAGAACATAAATGTTTTTTATGTTCTACACAGCAGCCTGGGCTCTTATATACAGCATGTTAGAATGCTGTATATAAGAGCCCAGTGGTGGTGACCGCAGCTTATAGACCGAAAAAGTGGTGACAAGTTCCCTTTAAAGTAAATTATTTTGCATACTTATAACCCAGAAAAGAAAGAATATAAATAAGAACTCTTCTGTAGCTAATTTCCATTACCATACTCCAAGGCCATGTTCATACATTCAGTATAAGGTTTACATCAGTTTTTGTGAGTCAAAACTAGCAATGGAACAAAAATATAATAAAAACATATGCACCACTTCTGCTTTTTTCACCCACTCCTAGTTTTGGATTACAAATACTCATGTGCACTAATGAGCAAAAGGGTAACAATGTTATGAACATTTGACTTTCAAACTCCATATCTCAGGATCCACTAGAACTTTGAATGTGAGACTAAAATAATTTTATGGACGACCATATTGGCTATCTCATACATTGATTTGCAACTATTTAGCATTTGATTAGTTATGCAGATTCTTATCATGTCACTGCATTATTACTGTTTTGCTGCCAAAAATCTAAATTTGTATTTTTATTATTTTGCTATTATTTTGGAAATCCAACTTTTGGCTTTCAACATTGCCTGAATCCTTCTGGGCTTTTTCTTCATCAAATCAGCCATTTCTCGACCAAATTCTGATCTCAGGTCTCTTCTATACGTTCCCAATGTTGGTGCATAATGTTTGACATATATCGGTATGTATACAGATTTTTCTTCAACTCTACCAACAATTGTTCAATTGGGTTGAGGTATAAGGGCTGATGGGGCCAATACAGCACCTCTACTTCATAGTCATTAAACCCTTTCTTAGCCAATCCCATTGCCTACTTCTGGTTGTTGCCCTGCTGAAACACTATATCATCCTTTCTGTACCCATAGTACTCAAGTGCACGAAGTAGCTCGTCTTCTAAAATATTTACATGTAGCTCTGCATTCAAACCATCAAACCATCATGCATCCTGGTCAAATATCCAACGCCATTTGCTGTGAAACAACCCCTTGTCATCAGGATTCCTCCACCGAACTTGACAGTTCCTTCAATTTCTCTATCCGTTAGCCCAATATTCCCTTGTTTCTTTCAGACCTATTTGCACAAAGGAGAGTCTAGTCTACTGACTTTTGTCTCCTTGTTACAAATCACCCATTTCAAACTTCTACAGTCCATTTTTGTTTTTTTTTTTGTTTGGCAAACTGAATCCGATACTTTTTATGGCAATATTTAAGTGAAGCTTCTTCACATTTTTTTTGGCCACCATTCCAGACTATTGTAATGTGCGTCATATAGTGCTTGCATTAAATCTGTGATCTCTCTATTACGAAGCTGAAGAGCCACCTCTACTGTCATGTTTGTCATGCCAGAAATGATAGCCCTTGTTGTGAGCCGACTAATTAACTCCAATATTTTGCCTTAACCTTAACCTCTAGACTTTTAAGTGGATTCTTACAACAGTCATGGCTCTCACATGACGCAGTTTGGCAATTTTCTTGGCCGAGAGACCACTGTCACATAGCTCGATGAAGCTGTTTCTCTTTTTGTGGAAAATCTTATTCATGGCTGCTCCTCAATTTGAACCAATAAACTACAGAAATCGCACCAGAAGACACTATTTCTACAGTTTTATTCTCCTTTATTTTCTTTTTTTTTTGTAATACTAATTTTAACTATTTGGAATCAACCTAATAACACACTCAGCTATTATGGAATATGAGAACCATTTGTAATTTGTAGTAAACAGGAAGAAAAACATTGTTTTAAATACCATGAGCAAAACAGTAACAATTTTGTTAGAATACAAGGATCTGCATAACTAATTATATGTTAAATAGTTGAAAATCAAATATAAGGATAGGATAACCAAGATGAATTTCTAGAATATGAAGGTAGTCTCACATTCATTTGTGGAAGGTGAGATATGGAGCCTGAAAGGTAAATGTTCAAAACATTGTTACCCTTTTGTTCATCATTATAAAATACTGACCAAATATTGAACAGTTGAATGTGGTCTAAAGGTAAGGGTATTCACTTGCCCTCTTTTGCTTTATGTGATATATGAGTTATTTTCCTAGGTATTATTTGGAACTGTAACGAGTGGGACCATCCACAATTTCACAACACTTATTAATTAAAGGGATTTTCCACTTTTTAGAAATGGACACATTAAGCGTTCCTATATACCTACAAAAAGTACAAAAATCTTCTCATGGTCCAGTTCCCTCCAGTTCCCACCATTGCAAAGGTGCTTATGTTGGTGTTTTGGCTGCAGCGGTGACAACACATTACATCGATGCAGCCAAATATTGTGCTCAGTGGCTCGGCAGAGGTAGACGATGTCTGTGGCCATGTGCAGTATTAATATTCCCTGCTGTAGCCTGAAGGTACCGTATTTTTCGGACCATAAGACGCACTTTTTTTCCCCCAAATGTTGGGGGAAAGTTGGGGGTGCGTCTTATGGTCTGACTATAGGGCTGCGGCTGGGAATGAGGGTGCTGCAGGTCATCGGGGGCACGAGCAGGCAGCAGCAGCGCCTGCCGTGACCAGGTGGGCCCGCTCATTACATATGCACGCCCATCCTCCCGCCCATCTCTCAGCGCTGAAGCCGGCACTGACAGGTGGGCGGAAGGATGAGCGGGGACGCGCGCATAGTAAAGAGCTGGCCGCATGATCACCCCTGGCAATTACAGCCTGGAGTGATCATGTGCGGCTGTATTCACTGCCCCCCGCGCGTCATTACCAGCGCAGGGTGCAGTGAATCAGTACACTCACCCGTCCCCGTGTGTGGAGCCGTCCCCCTGCTGCACGCGATGTCTTCCTGTCTGTGCCGGTCAGCTGATCTGTGCTGGTCAGCTGATCGGCACAGACAGGAAGACATCGCGATGCAGCAGGGGAACGGCTCCACACACACACACACACACACACACACAGGTCAGTGGCGCACAGAGGAAGATGATCGGCTGCAGGGAGTGAGGAAAAGGTGAGTATAAACGTTTATTTTTTTCTCTGTGCTATAGGATACAGGCCATATACCAGGATGGTATATGAGCACGATGGGGGCATATAGCAGGATGGGGGGTATGTGAACAGGCTGGATGGGGGGGTATGTGAACAGGCTGGATGGGGGGGGTATGTGAACAGGCTGGATGGGGGGGTATGTGAACAGGCTGGATGGGGGGGTATGTGAACAGGCTGGATGGGGGGGTATGTGAACAGGCTGGATGGGGGGGTATGTGAACAGGCTGGATGGGGGGGGTATGTGAACAGGCTGGATGGGGGGGTATGTGAACAGGCTGGATGGGGGGGTATGTGAACAGGCTGGATGGGGGGGTATGTGAACAGGCTGGATGGGGGGGTATGTGAACAGGCTGGATGGGGGGGTATGTGAACAAGCTGGATGGGGGGGTATATGAACAGGCTGGATGGGGGGGGTATGTGAACAGGCTGGATGGGGGGGTATGTGAACAGCCTGGATGGGGGGGTATGTGAACAGGCTGGATGGGGGGGTATGTGAACAGGCTGGATGGGGGGTATGTGAACAGGCTGGATGGAGGGGTATGTGAACAGGCTGGATGGGGGGGGGTATGTGAACAGGCTGGATGGGGGGGGTATGTGAACAGGCTGGATGGGGGGGGTATGTGAACAGGCTGGATGGGGGGGTATGTGAACAGGCTGGATGGGGGGGTATGTGAACAGGCTGGATGGGGGGGTATGTGAACAGGCTGGATGGGGGGGTATGTGAACAGGCTGGATGGGGGGGTATGTGAACAGGCTGGATGGGGGGGGTATGTGAACAGGCTGGATGGGGGGGTATGTGAACAGGCTGGATGGGGGGGGTATGTGAACAGGCTGGATGGGGGTTTATAGCAGGATCGTATACAAGGCAGGAGGATCATTACCAGGATGGGGTACCTTAGTAGAGAATTTGGGGACATTACCCCCATAACAGTGTCAGCAGCAGATCCTCGCCCCATAACAGTGTGTCATGACCACATTTTTTGCTTAAAGTTTTATTTTCCTCCTCTAAAACCAGGGTGCGTCTTATAGTCCGGTGCGTCTTATAGTCCGAAAAATACGGTAATACAGATATATAAATATAGATCACATAATACTATTAACACCTTCGTGAAAATGCCATTTTCAGTTTTTGCATTTTAGTTTTTTCCTCCCCTTTTTCCAGGAGCCAAATCTTTTTTTTTTTTTAACTACATCCATTACACAGTAAAAATGACCTGCAAATATGATTCTCCAAGTCAGTACAAATACAGATATACTAAACATGCATAGTTTTAGTTTCATTTTTTTTATTCAAATTGTAAAAAAAATCCTTATGTCGCTATTTTCTGAGATCACTAATGCATACAAATTTAGGATGAATGAGTTGTATGAGGGCTTGTTCTTGTTTTTATTGATGCGTTTAGGGGATAGAGTGTTTTGATCATCTCACTGCACTTCTTTCTGCTGTTGCATCAAATGAAAAACTTAGGTCTAGCATATTGTTCTTTTTTCCTTGCTACATTGTTTACCTAATTTTATATTTTGATGGATTAGACTTTAATGGACATAGTGATAGCACATACTGTACGTGTATCTAATTATTTCTTCATTTTAAAGGGGAGGGGAAGGAAGATGATTTGAACTTTTATATATATACTAGAAGGTGGCCCGATTCTACGCATCGGGTATTCTAGAATTTACGTATTGTGTAGTTCATGTATGATTTTTGTTATATATATATATAGAGATGTTGTTGTGTGTAGTTACCAAGTGTTTGTGTAGGCGCTGTACATGTTCTGGGTGTTGTCTGGGTGTGACGGGGGTGAGAGCGGTGTTGTATGTGTGTTGCGTTGTTTGTGGAGCGCTGTGTGTCTGTAGCGTTGTGTGTTGCGCGGTTTGTGTGTGTGTGGTGTGTTTTGGGGGAGGTATGTTTTGTGCAATGTGTGTGTTGTGCGGTATGTGCGTATATTTGTGTGTGCCGCGGTGTTTGTGTGTTGGGTGTTGTGTGTGTGCAGCGTTGTCTGTGTGTGTAGGTGTCTGTGTAGGGCAGTTGTTTGTGGTTCCCAGTGTGTGTGTGTGTGTGTGGTGTGTTGTGCACTTCCCATCGTGCTCCATCCGCCATGCTGCGCACTCCCAAACGTGCACCATCCGCCATGCTGCGCACTCCCAAACGTGCACCATCCGCCATGCTGCGCACTCCCAAACGTGCTCCATCCGCCAGGCTGCGCACTCCCAAACGTGCTCCATCCGCCATGCTTCGCACTCCCAAACGTGCTCCATCCGCCATGCTGCGCACTCCCAAACGTGCTCCATCCGCCATGCTGCGCACTCCCAAACGTGCTCCATCCGCCATGCTGCGCACTCCCAAACGTGCTCCATCCGCCATGCTGCGCACTCCCAAACGTGCTCCATCCGCCATGCTGCGCACTCCCAAACGTGCTCCATCCGCCATGCTGCGCACTCCCAAACGTGCTCCATCCGCCATGCTGCGCACTCCCAAACGTGCTCCATCCGCCATGCTGCGCACTACCAAACGTGCTCCATCCGCCATGCTGCGCACTCCCAAACGTGCTCCATCCGCCATGCTGCGCACTCCCAAACGTGCTCCATCCGCCATGCTGCGCACTCCCAAACGTGCTCCATCCGCCATGCTGCGCACTCCCAAACGTGCTCCATCCGCCATGCTGCGCACTCCCAAACGTGCTCCATCCGCCATGCTGCGCACTCCCAAACGTGCTCCATCCGCCATGCTGCGCACTCCCAAACGTGCTCCATCCGCCATGCTGCGCACTCCCAAACGTGCTCCATTCCCCATGTTGCGCACTCCCAAACGTGCTCCATCCCCCATGCTGCGCACCCCCCATTGTAATCCATCCCCCATGCTGCACCAGCATCAGCCTCTCTACCCGCAGCATCAGCCTTCTGTCCCCAGCATCATCCCCTCTCTGTCCCCAGCCTCAGCCCCTCTCTGTCCCCAGCCTCAGCCCCTCTCTGTCCCCAGCCTCAGCCCCTCACTGTCCCCTCCTCTGGCGACACTCACACACACGATCGCATCCACTCACACACACCCGATCCCGACACTCACACACACGATCGCAGCCACTCACACACACGATCGCATCCACTCACACACACCCGATCCCGACACACACACACCCGATCGCATACACTCACACACACAGACACTGACGATATCGCACATACGCGCTCACAGTCACAACATCCGGAGATACCACATGCTTCTGGCCATGTGATCCTCCGTCAGGTCCTGGAAGGTCACAACAGCACAGTATCGAGGCCGAGAAGCAAGGGATATCGCCGGATGCTGTGAGTGTGTGGATGCGATGTGATGTGTGTGTGAGGTGTGTGTGAGAGTGAGTGTGAGAGTGAGTGTTAGCTGATGTGTGTGTGTCTGTGTGTGCGTGTGGATCTTCCGCCGCTACAGGACCTCGATGCGCTTGTAACCATGCCAACGTATCCCATCCCCCGCTCGCACGGGAGCCCACACCACTCCCGTGCGAGCGGGGGATGGGGGATGGGGGGGGGAGTACAGTACTCACCCCCCTTAACAGCCGTGTCAGTTCGGGGAATGCGCGGGGGGGGGGGGTGAGGGGGGGGAGTACAGTACTCACCTCCGTGACAGCCCTGTCAGTTCGGGGAATGCGCGGGGGGAGGTGGGCGGGGCCAGAGCTAACGTGCGTTGCGTGAGGGGGGCGGGGCGTGGCGTGGCCGAATTGCCAATGCCTGCAGGGTGCCGGGGCGAGAGGCCAATCTGTGGGGGGGGCGGAGGCTGGGCGAGCGGCTGGCCAATCCGTGTGGGGGCGCAGCCTGGGCGAGCGGCCAATCGGTGTGGGGGGCGGGGCCATGGCGAGCCCAGCGGCCAATCAGCTTTGTGTCACCGTAAGGACATGTCACGGTGACACTGTCACGGTGACACAATTTTGGAGCATGACAGACAGACAGACAGACAGAATAAGGCAATTATATATATAGATTTTTTTCATATTATTAAAAGCGTTTTATTTTATGATGGGTGGTAAGAACAGTGTTTCCCGTGATGCATGCTGTAAATTCCACTATCACAGATTGACAGCAGCATGTCACAGGTAAACAGCCATGGGCAGAGCTCTGTTCCATACATGGATGTTAGAGGTGCATGAAGGCTGAATATAATATTCATCATATGTCAGCCCAGTTCCTGAGCCCACATCAAAGTCAGGAAGCAGTCATATCATTTACCAGTATATCATATATTGGTAAGGGGTTAATCTATCCCTGGGTCACAACTCCTTGTACACGCTACAGTCAAAGATAGGGATGTGAGTGGCTTCTTCTCAGCACTAATACTTCTGGTATTGCCATAGTTAGATTAGAATATCATATATTATTACAGATGAAGAAAGGCAAAGCTTACAACCACACATTCTCACAGGCAATTGTCCTATTAATATGCCTCTCCATGGCCCCTTTCTCCCTTTCTAGTGAAACCAGTGGTTGATCTCTAAGGGTACTGTCACCCTTTAGCGATGCTCCAGCGATCCCACCAGCGATCTGACCTGATCAGGATCGCTGGTGCATTGCTACATGGTTGCAGGTGAGCTGTCAATCAGGCAGATCTCACCAGTGACCAGCCCCCAGACACCAGAGAAGCGTGGAAGCGATGCTGCGCTTGGTAACTAAGGTAAATATCGGGTAACCAGGCTTGGTTACCCTATATTTACCTTGGTTACCAGCGCACACTGCTTAGCGCTGGCTCCCTGTACTCCTAGCCAGAGTACACATTGGGTTAATAAGCAAATCGCTTTGCTTATTTACCCGATGTGTACTCTGGCTATATGTGCAGGGAGCTGGCACTGGCAACCTGAGAGCGGCGGACGCTTGTAACCAAGGTAAATATCAGGTAACCAAGCAAAGCACTTTGCTTGGTTACCCGATGTGTACCTTAGTTACAGCTTACCGCAGCTTACAGACGCCGGCTCCCTGCACATTCAGATCGTTGCTCTCTCGCTGTCAAACACAGCGATGCATGCTTCACAGCGGGAGAGCAATGTCCAAAAAATGAACCAGCACTGTGTGTAACGAGCAGCAATTTCACAGCAGGGGCCAGATGGCTGCTTAGTGTCACACACAGCGAGATGAGATCGCTAATGAGGTCACTGGTGCGTCACAAAAACCGTGACTCAGCAGCGATGTCGCTAGCGATCTCGCTATATGAGAAGTACCCCTAAGGGATCAACAAGCTATTACCTATAATGTATAATGATGATATCTCTCCATTTGTGAATAACTCTGTAATGGCTCTAACCATAAAATAGAAAATGTAGCTGAGTACTTGCAAAAGAACAAATAAAAAAAAAATAATGATAATAATTAAGCAAATCATAATAAGTCATATATAACACCTACACAAGTTTGAGTATAAACCACAACTTGCGTTCAATAACCAGAACTATAGATGTACTTGGAGATTTGGGGATTCAAAGATGGGATAGCACAAGGGGCCAACCAGCATAATTCCTTCTGAAAGTAGTTTTGATTTAGTGTCACAAGATTTATTTCAGATAGTTGCCAATGAGGGAGGAGAAGCCTAGTAAGTTAGGCTACACTACGGCCTATTACAAAATTGCAGTCATGTGAAAGTGCTGTAGTTTGTCACCTCTCTCAGACAATTTTTATCTTCCACTCCTGACTTGTGGTCTGCATTGCATGACATAACCTTTTCATAACACTTTGGCTACACAACAGATTGTTTTCGAGTTTTGCACAGGCTGGGAATGATGGTGGCAGACATAAGACTTCTTAAACTTTCCCCTATGCAACTCGGAAGAAGTAAGAAATAGCTAGTGAGTTTAATATTCCTGGCTATTCCTTCACACCACAGCAGTGCTTTATGTGTCATGATGTGACTACAGTATAGCATTGGACAGGGGGCTCCTATACTGCCCCTCATGCTAGGGGAATCTAGGCTATCCAAAACCTCCAGATTACTCCTGATGGTGGTGACCCAGGAGTCCTGTGCCCTATTATTCTTCTGACCAGCACTCAATTGTTTACCCACAAGGGAAGGAAGGATAGGAAGAAGTGTGATGGCAACACAGATAAAGACAGGCAGGGAAAAAACCTCACACACACTGCAAACTCACAGGAACAAACAGCAAGAAACTAAGGAGAAAAGCAAGAGAAATAAGGCAGCAACAAAAGGAACACCATGGTTAACACCACAACCACTCACAGCAATAAATTACCAAAATTACCAGTAAGTCTAGATCACAACAACTCACCAGACCAGTATAGAGAAGCTATAGCTGGCATTAATAGAATAATTCAGCAAACATATATAGGAGGGAATGTGACTGGCAAGTGATTAAAGGAGACTATCAAGCAGCCCAGCAGGGATTAATTATTGCTAAACAGCTTATGAACTACAGATCTATGCGTCCACGCCCGAATCTGGCTGTACTGTTCACAGACATCAGAATAGTTAGCAGACAGAGTTCCAGAATCTGTAATCCCCATAGACTGCAATGTTTGTAAAAACCTACTTGTGATATTGTGAGCATCAATTCGCGATGGATTGCCTTAAGGAGGCTTCACACGCTGTGATATCGTTAATGAATTATCGTCGGGGTCACGGTGTTTGGGACGCACATCCGGTGTCATTAATGATATCGCAGTGTGTGACACTTATGAGCAACCTTAAACGACTGCAAAAGCGGTCAAAATCATTTGCCGCGGATAGGTCGTCCTGAAACAAAAAAAATGTTTTTTGTTTATTAGCGATGTTGTTCCTCGTTCCTGCGGCACCACACATCGCTGTGTGTGACACCACAGGAGCGACGAACATCTCCTTACCTGCCTCCGCCGGCAATGCGGAAGGAAGCAGGTGGGCGGGATGTTATGTCCCGCTCATCTCCGCCCCTCCGAGATCGCAGTGTGTAAAGTACCCTTCACCACTTTAAAAAGGATCAGTTTCAGGTGTCTGACATTTTGGCACAAGATATATTCAGATTTTCTACCACAGGTGCTGCAGTGCTTTAAAAGCAGATAGGAGCAGTTAATAATTCATTAAATGGCATGAAAACACACAGGAGAAATGATCATCACTGGGAGGTTAGCCATTGTATGTCTGTTCAGTTGCCTATCAAGTCATAGCCCAGTCACTATTTCTGTATTGTAACTCCTACTCGATCCTCAAATGACTGTCTAAGTTATAAAACAGAAGTCTGGACCCCCACCATTCTGATAAATGGTGGTCCTAGAGACAGTCCTCTCACCTAAAAAAGGTTTCCAATGTTAGCCATATATGTAAAATATGAGATTCATTTATAGATAGTATTATAGCCTATAATCTAAAAGATAAATAGCTTGTAGAATACCCGATCTTAAATTGTATGCATTTAATAAAAGTATTACCTATATAAAAAAAAAATCAGGACAGAAAATTAAAATAAACAATAACCAAATCAATCAAGAAAATTCAACAAGTTTCACCAGAGTTTAGCCTTTTAACCTGACCTTTTCTTCTAGTTGGGAAATTGAGATAACCTTGTAAGTATGTACTGGAAAGGATTTCCCACCGTTTTCTTACAAGACAAGAAAAATAAATTTATACGTGTTTGCTTTAAATAATGGGAAATATATGTAGTTCTACACACCTGGATCTCCTCTATCTACAGAAATGTCACAACTCTGTAAACATCTCAGGGTATAATATAGCAGAATAAAGTGATACAAGACATTTAGACACTTAGAAACAAACATTGTGTCCGTCCCTTTGCATTTTTGTTTGCCTAACTAGTATGAACTTCACCATTTACTAGAAATAGAAGATGCCATTAGGAGATAATGTTCACCACTTTTTACCAATCAGTCAAATACATTCTGAATCATTACATAGTCCTGATAGTATTTTCGCAAATGTTTATGTAGTGCTTATTTTGCAAATTGAAAAGGTTATCACAGTAATAAGAAAGTATAAAATCCAGCAAAGGATACTTTACAAACTGTAGTTATTTCAGAATTCAAAGGTTTAAGGTTTAATGTTAATAATTAACTTATTGCCAAGACTTATTATTTATTATTTATTTATGGACTATTAGAATGTCACAAATCTAGAAGTGTGCAGTAAATCAAATATGAATAATGTATTCCTTTTCACATATTGCTAGGCTAAATCATTGCCTAAATAGCTGCTTTTGCTTGCACCACTGTGCAAGGGGCATATTGTAACTAGTAAAACCACTGACCTGTAACAGAACTTGAAACAAGACCTCTCAACTTGTCCCTGCTTGCATTCTTTTGCATTTAACAATCAAAACAACCATGTATACAAGTTGTAGATGTATTTGAAGCCTATATATACTCATGGATGTGCCCTATCCACATGTAAACATGTAGCATGAGGGGTACAGATCCTTGTCAAGCTGAGGTAGGAGATTGATAGGCCAAACAATGCTCCATGGAAGCTAAAATATCATGTTTCCTCAAAAATAAGCCCTACCCTGAAAAATACTGTAGCAGGAATTTACAGCCTTTTTGGAGTCTGCCTTAAATATAAGCCCTACCCCAAAAATGAGCCCTAGTTGTGGTTTAATAATGAAGTATCCATGCAGATAAAAAAGTTAAAGAATACAGCAGAACACTTTCTTAAAGAAAGCAGACACCCCCCAAAAGAGAGAAGACAGCCCCGAAAGAAAGAAGACTGACCCCGCAATTGTACTCACCAGACTTTGAACAACTACAGCTGGCAGGTGCTGATGATCTGCATTGCTATTAAGTTCTGCTCACACACACACACACACATATCGGTTCTAGGATCTCTCCACTCTCACACACAGACACACACATACATACACACACATCTGATCTCAGTAACAAGGCATGAATAAAATTAATCCATAACAATAAATATACAAAAAAAAAATATTACATTAGAAAAGGGGGAAGAAAGGAAGGATAGGGAGGCCTCTTGATTGAAGAAAAAGATCATGAAACAGTAATGTACACTCCTTTGAGGAAGGCATCACTAAATAAGAATCAAGACCAGGCATAAACAGCATGAGGAAAATAGGAGACTAGTAGTGACAAACTTAGAAAATATCAAAGAGACTTACAGGATTTTGAGAATGATAGGATTTTTCACCCCAAGAGGAATCCTTCAATTCAGTTCTTATCGTCTTTACCTGAAACTGGGACTTCAATGAGTGACTTGATGGTCCCAGAGATTTTTCTGTTTTCAGAAATCAAAGAGGAAAAAGAAAGCCACATGACCTCTTTAACAAGAAAGGAAAAAGAATGGATGGCCCCAGGTAATAAATATATTTTTGCTTTCTCATTCCCTTTCAGACACCCACATCAATTTATTGCAGAAAGGTTTAACATTTTCTCCATCGACTCCCCTAGACGTGTTCACAGCAGTAAAAGACATCCATCTTTTTTCAAGAAAACTCATCCTGAAAAATCTTCATTACAAAAACGATGGTAACGAGATTTTTACAACTAAAGAAGAATTGAAAGCTCTAGCCATCTTGAGTCCTTGGAAGAGGAGAATGAATTTGTCAAGGTTGGTAATTTTTCCAGCCAATTGGTTAATAAATAGAGATGAGCGAACCGGTCCCGGTTCGGCTCGAGGCCGGTTCGCCGAACGGAGGTCCCGTTCGAGTTCGGCTCGTCGAACGTTCGACGAACCGAACTCGAACTGCATAGGAAACAATGGCAGGCAATCACAAACACAGAAAAACACCTAGAAAACACCCTCAAAGGTGTCCAAAAGGTGACAAACAACTCATAACACATGGGAAAGTGACAAGGACATATACTCATGTGAAAACAAAAGAGCTGGACAAGGAAAAAGAGGAGGACACACAGATATATGAGTATATGCAAGGAAACATCGATTCCATTATTGTGCAACTTGAGCCCTGCTCATTTTAGGCTTCCAATCTTGATAAATTGCCTGAGCTCGCCACGTACGCCTTGGGGATCTTGTCGTGTCCTGCAGCCAGCGTTCTCTCGGAACCTGTCTTCAGTGCTGCTGGGGGTCTGCTGGCAGATAAGCACACATGTCTGTCCACTGACAATGTGGACATGGCTCTCAGAGGACTTTTCTTCCCCTGGGTCATCCAGGGGAGGCGAAAGGCACTCGTATTTTTCAGAGTGCTTCATGCAAAGCATCTTTTTCTTTTTCAAAAGGGGGCTCAACCGATGCCAGTCAAGTGGGGTGTGTGTGGCCCAGTTAGTGGAAACGAGGGAGACTGTGGTTGGAGTCCCCTCGCTGTGTCTCTAAAAGAACCAAGATGAACAAGTCATGGCTCTCAGAGGACTTTTCTTCCCCTGGGTCAGCCAGGGGACGGGAAAGGCACGCGTATTTTTGAGAGTGCTTCATGCAAAGCATCTTTTTCTTTTTCAAAAGGGGGCTCAACCGATGCCAGTCAAGTGGGGTGTGTGTGGCCCAATTAGTGGAAACGAGGGAGACTGTGGTTGGAGTCCCCTCGCTTTTGAAAAAAGAACCAAGATGAACAAGTCATGGCTCTCAGAGGACTTTTCTTCCCCTGGGTCATCCAGGGGAGGCGAAAGGCACGCGTATTTTTCAGAGTGCTTCATGCAAAGCATCTTTTTCTTTTTCAAAAGGGGGCTCAACCGATGCCAGTCAAGTGGGGTGTGTGTGGCCCAGTTAGTGGAAACGAGGGAGACTGTGGTTGGAGTCCCCTCGCTTTTGAAAAAAGAACCAAGATGAACAAGTCATGGCTCTCAGAGGACTTTTCTTCCCCTGGGTCAGCCAGGGGACGGGAAAGGCACGCGTATTTTTGAGAGTGCTTCATGCAAAGCATCTTTTTCTTTTTCAAAAGGGGGCTCAACCGATGCCAGTCAAGTGGGGTGTGTGTGGCCCAGTTAGTGGAAACGAGGGAGACTGTGGTTGGAGTCCCCTCGCTGTGTCTCTAAAAGAACCAAGATGAACAAGTCATGGCTCTCAGAGGACTTTTCTTCCCCTGGGTCAGCCAGGGGACGGGAAAGGCACGCGTATTTTTGAGAGTGCTTCATGCAAAGCATCTTTTTCTTTTTCAAAAGGGGGCTCAACCGATGCCAGTCAAGTGGGGTGTGTGTGGCCCAGTTAGTGGAAACGAGGGAGACTGTGGTTGGAGTCCCCTCGCTGTGTCTCTAAAAGAACCAAGATGAACAAGTCATGGCTCTCAGAGGACTTTTCTTCCCCTGGGTCAGCCAGGGGACGGGAAAGGCACGCGTATTTTTGAGAGTGCTTCATGCAAAGCATCTTTTTCTTTTTCAAAAGGGGGCTCAACCGATGCCAGTCAAGTGGGGTGTGTGTGGCCCAATTAGTGGAAACGAGGCAGACTGTGGTTGGAGTCCCCTCGCTTTTGAAAAAAGAACCAAGATGAACAAGTCATGGCTCTCAGAGGACTTTTCTTCCCCTGGGTCATCCAGGGGAGGCGAAAGGCACGCGTATTTTTCAGAGTGCTTCATGCAAAGCATCTTTTTCTTTTTCAAAAGGGGGCTCAACCGATGCCAGTCAAGTGGGGTGTGTGTGGCCCAGTTAGTGGAAACGAGGGAGACTGTGGTTGGAGTCCCCTCGCTTTTGAAAAAAGAACCAAGATGAACAAGTCATGGCTCTCAGAGGACTTTTCTTCCCCTGGGTCAGCCAGGGGACGGGAAAGGCACGCGTATTTTTGAGAGTGCTTCATGCAAAGCATCTTTTTCTTTTTCAAAAGCGGGCTCAACCGATGCCAGTCAAGTGGGGTGTGTGTGGCCCAGTTAGTGGAAACGAGGGAGACTGTGGTTGGAGTCCCCTCGCTGTGTCTCTAAAAGAACCAAGATGAACAAGTCATGGCTCTCAGAGGACTTTTCTTCCCCTGGGTCAGCCAGGGGACGGGAAAGGCACGCGTATTTTTGAGAGTGCTTCATGCAAAGCATCTTTTTCTTTTTCAAAAGGGGGGTCAACCGATGCCAGTCAAGTGGGGTGTGTGTGGCCCCGTTAGTGGAAACGAGGGAGACTGTGGTTGGAGTCCCCTCGCTGTGTCTCTAAAAGAACCAAGATGAACAAGTCATGGCTCTCAGAGGACTTTTCTTCCCCTGGGTCAGCCAGGGGACGGGAAAGGCACGCGTATTTTTGAGAGTGCTTCATGCAAAGCATCTTTTTCTTTTTCAAAAGGGGGCTCAACCGATGCCAGTCAAGTGGGGTGTGTGTGGCCCAGTTAGTGGAAACGAGGGAGACTGTGGTTGGAGTCCCCTCGCTGTGTCTCTAAAAGAACCAAGATGAACAAGTCATGGCTCTCAGAGGACTTTTCTTCCCCTGGGTCAGCCAGGGGACGGGAAAGGCACGCGTATTTTTGAGAGTGCTTCATGCAAAGCATCTTTTTCTTTTTCAAAAGGGGGCTCAACCGATGCCAGTCAAGTGGGGTGTGTGTGGCCCAGTTAGTGGAAACGAGGGAGACTGTGGTTGGAGTCCCCTCGCTGTGTCTCTAAAAGAACCAAGATGAACAAGTCATGGCTCTCAGAGGACTTTTCTTCCCCTGGGTCAGCCAGGGGACGGGAAAGGCACGCGTATTTTTGAGAGTGCTTCATGCAAAGCATCTTTTTCTTTTTCAAAAGGGGGGTCAACCGATGCCAGTCAAGTGGGGTGTGTGTGGCCCAGTTAGTGGAAACGAGGGAGACTGTGGTTGGAGTCCCCTCGCTTTTGAAAAAAGAACCAAGATGAACAAGTCATGGCTCTCAGAGGACTTTTCTTCCCCTGGGTCATCCAGGGGAGGCGAAAGGCACGCGTATTTTTCAGAGTGCTTCATGCAAAGCATCTTTTTCTTTTTCAAAAGGGGGCTCAACCGATGCCAGTCAAGTGGGGTGTGTGTGGCACAGTTAGTGTAAACGAGGGAGACTGTGGTTGGAGTCTCCTCGCTGTGTTTCTAAAAGAACCAAAATGAACAAATCATGGCTCTCAGAGGACTTTTCTTCCCCTGGGTCAGCCAGGGGACGGGAAAGGCACGCGTATTTTTGAGAGTGCTTCATGCAAAGCATCTTTTTCTTTTTCAAAAGGGGGCTCAACCGATGCCAGTCAAGTGGGGTGTGTGTGGCCCAATTAGTGGAAACGAGGGAGACTGTGGTTGGAGTCCCCTCGCTTTTGAAAAAAGAACCAAGATGAACAAGTCATGGCTCTCAGAGGACTTTTCTTCCCCTGGGTCATCCAGGGGAGGCGAAAGGCACGCGTATTTTTCAGAGTGCTTCATGCAAAGCATCTTTTTCTTTTTCAAAAGGGGGCTCAACCGATGCCAGTCAAGTGGGGTGTGTGTGGCCCAGTTAGTGGAAACGAGGGAGACTGTGGTTGGAGTCCCCTCGCTGTGTCTCTAAAAGAACCAAGATGAACAAGTCATGGCTCTCAGAGGAATTTTCTTCCCCTGGGTCAGCCAGGGGACGGGAAAGGCACGCGTATTTTTGAGAGTGCTTCATGCAAAGCATCTTTTTCTTTTTCAAAAGGGGGCTCAACCGATGCCAGTCAAGTGGGGTGTGTGTGGCTCAGTTAGTGGAAACGAGGGAGACTGTGGTTGGAGTCCCCTCGCTGTGTCTCTAAAAGAACCAAGATGAACAATTCATGGCTCTCAGAGAACTTTTCTTCCCCTGGGTCAGCCAGGGGATGGGAAAGGCACGCATATTTTTGAGAGTGCTTCATGCAAAGCATCTTTTTCTTTTTCAAAAGGGGGCTCAACCGATGCCAGTCAAGTGGGGTGTGTGTGGCCCAGTTAGTGGAAACGAGGGAGACTGTGGTTGGAGTCCCCTCGCTGTGTCTCTAAAAGAACCAAGATGAACAAGTCATGGCTCTCAGAGGACTTTTCTTCCCCTGGGTCAGCCAGGGGACAGGAAAGGCACGCGTATTTTTGAGAGTGCTTCATGCAAAGCATCTTTTTCTTTTTCAAAAGGGGGGTCAACCGATGCCAGTGAAGTGGGGTGTGTGTGGCCCAGTTAGTGGCAACGAAGGAGACTGTGGTTGGAGTCCCCTTGCTGTGTCTCTAAAAGAACCAAGATGAACAAGTCATGGCTCTCAGAGGACTTTTCTTCCCCTGAGTCAGCCAGGGGACGGGAAAGGCACGCGTATTTTTGAGAGTGCTTCATGCAAAGCATCTGTTTCATTTTGAAAAGGGGGATCAAGTGATGCCAGTCAAGTGGGGTGTGTGTGGCCCAATTAGTGAAAACGAGGGAGACTGTGGTTGGAGTCCCCTCGCTTTTGAAAAAAGAACCAAGATGAACAAGTCATGGCTCTCAGAGGACTTTTCTTCCCCTGGGTCATCCAGGGGAGGCGAAAGGCACGCGTATTTTTCAGAGTGCTTCATGCAAAGCATCTTTTTCTGTTTCAAAAGGGGGCTCAACCGATGCCAGTCAAGTGGGGTGTGTGTGGCCCAGTTAGTGGAAACGAGGGAGACTGTGGTTGGAGTCCCCTCGCTGTGTCTCTAAAAGAACCAAGATGAACAAGTCATGGCTCTCAGAGGACTTTTCTTCCCCTGGGTCAGCCAGGGGACGGGAAAGGCACGCGTATTTTTGAGAGTGCTTCATGCAAAGCATCTTTTTCTTTTTCAAAAGGGGGGTCAACCGATGCCAGTGAAGTGGGGTGTGTGTGGCCCAGTTAGTGGCAACGAAGGAGACTGTGGTTGGAGTCCCCTCGCTGTGTCTCTAAAAGAACCAAGATGAACAAGTCATGGCTCTCAGAGGACTTTTCTTCCCCTGGGTCAGCCAGGGGACGGGAAAGGCACGCGTATTTTTGAGAGTGCTTCATGCAAAGCATCTTTTTCTTTTTCAAAAGGGGGGTCAACCGATGCCAGTGAAGTGGGGTGTGTGTGGCCCAGTTAGTGGCAACGAAGGAGACTGTGGTTGGAGTCCCCTCGCTGTGTCTCTAAAAGAACCAAGATGAACAAGTCATGGCTCTCAGAGGACTTTTCTTCCCCTGGGTCAGCCAGGGGACGGGAAAGGCACGCGTATTTTTGAGAGTGCTTCATGCAAAGCATCTTTTTCTTTTTCAAAAGGGGGCTCAACCGATGCCAGTCAAGTGGGGTGTGTGTGGCCCAGTTAGTGGAAACGAGGGAGACTGTGGTTGGAGTCCCCTCGCTGTGTTTTACATGCTTCTAGAAGGGCATGACATGGCTTGGAGGTTGACTTTCATCATCTGCAAACTGTTGGCTACCAAAATGCTGCCTTTCCAACAACTGTGGTTATAGACAATGAGGAACATACTGATGAAGATGAGACGCAGATACCCGATTGGGATGACAACTGAAATATTCGGTCAGGGCAAGAAGAGGCTCGGTCTGAGGGGGAGGGGAGTGCAAACACAACAATTGATGATGAAGTTCTAGATCCCACCTACTGTCAACCCGCAGTCAGACACTCGAGGAGGTCAACAGAGGCGGTGGAGGAGGATGCAACCGACGACGAAGTAACCTTGCGCCTTCCTGGACACAGTCGGAGCACTGGTAGCACGTCTACAACTGCATCCTCAGCCACCACTCTGCCTCTGAGCATTATTCGGGGTGGATCAACAGGTCGCATGGCCTCTAAGCCTTGCCTAGCCTGGTCCTTTTTTGACATAAAAAAAGATCGCCCAAATTATGTGATCTGTAACATTTGGCATGGTTATCTTAGTAGAGGTCAAAACCTCAGCAGTTTGACAACTTCTTCCATGAATCGTCACATGAATAAATATCATATGGCCTGGTGGGAAGCTCACCGTGCTGCAATGCGGCCTAGCGGAGCCAACCATCCACCGCCTGCCCCTTCCAGTGCATCCGCGCGCTCGTCATCTTCTAGGACTGTGGGGACAGCTGTCACACCTGTTTTTCCACCCACAACTTCCACCACTGTAACCGCAACAGGCAGTTTGCTTGGTAGGTCGTCAGTTGGTTTGGAAGGGGAAACAAGTGATTGTGTACAGCTCTCTCAAACATCGATAGCACCAACGTTGGATGAAGGCAACATCATGTCTCCGCCTGCACTTTCCTCACAAACCTGCATTTTTCCAGGGACACCCTACTCAACACCGTCTACACATAGCAGCCAGATCTATGTCCCTCAGATGTGGTCAAATAAAAGGCCACTTCCTGCGACCCATGACAAAGCTAAGAGGTTGACTCTATCCCTCTGTAAGCTGTTGGCTACTGAAATGCTGCCTTTCCGCCTAGTGGACACACAGGATTTTAGAGACCTTATGTCTGTCGCTGTGCCCCAGTACCAGATGCCTAGTCGCCACTACTTCTCTAAGAAAGGTGTGCCCGCGCTACACCAACATGTCGCACACAACATCACCGCTTCCTTGAGAAACTCTGTGTGTGAACGGGTGCATTTCACCACCGATACTTGGACCAGTAAGCATGGACAGGGACGTTACATGTCGCTGACTGGCCACTGGGTAACTATGGTGATAGATGGTGAAGGGTCTGCTGCACAAGTCTTGCCGTCCCCACGACTTGTGTGTCAATCCTCTGTCTGTCCAAGTTCTGCCACTGCTTCTGCATCCTCCACCTCATCTGGGTCCTCCACCTCCGCCCCAAGCCTGCCTGGTCAGGCCACCAGCGTTCTCACTGCGCAGAAGGAATCACGCAACCCTCATTACTATGCTGGCAGCAGAGCGCAACGGCATCAGGCGGTCTTTAGCTTGACATGTCTTGGGAATAAGAATCACAGAGCTGAGGAGTTGTGGTCAGCTCTGCGGTCCGAGTTAAATAAATGGTTGTCTCCACTCAACCTGCAGCCTGGTAAGGCCGTGTGCGACAATGCTGCAAACCTGGGTGCGGCCCTTCGCCTGGGCAAGCTGGCACACGTGCCTTGTATGGCTCACGTGTTTAACCTTGTTGTCCAGCAATTTTAACCCACTATCACGGCCTAGATGGGCTTCTGCACAGGGCATGGTCACTCTCTGCTCACTTCTGCCGTTTAAACGCCGCAGCTGACTTGACTTGCATTGCTCCAGAAGTCTTTCAGCCTGCCGGTTCATCACCTGAAATGCGATGTATCGACACGCTGGAATTCGACTCTCCACATGATACAGAGACAGCACCAACGAGCCCTGGTGCATTACGTCATGACGTATAGCCTAGGCCAATGAGATGCAGAGGTGGGGAAGATTACACTGCTAGAGTGGTCTCAGATCAAGGACCTATGCACCCTTCTGCACAGTTTCGACATGGCGACGAATATGTTTAGCGCTGACAATGCCATTATCAGCATGACGATTCCAGTCATTTACATGCTGGAGCACACGCTAAACACTATTCGGAGTCAGGGGGTGGGACAACAGGAAGGGGATGAACTACAGGAGGATTCATATGCGCAAGACACAACAACATCACCAAGGTCCAGACGTTCATCATCACCAAGGCGACAGGCATGGGACCATGGGGGACAGGGATCAACAAGGGCGCATGGTAGCAGGCGAGATGTTGAGGAAGGTGCAGGAGGACATGAAGATATGGAGGATGAACTGTCCATGGACATGGAAGACTCAGCAGATGAGGGGGACCTTGCTCAAATTTCAGTTGAAAGAGGTTGGGGGGAGATGTCAGAGGAAGAAAGAACGGTTAGCACCTCTATGCCACAAACACAGCGTGGACTTGGTCCGCATGGCTGCGCAAGACACATGAGTGCCTTCTTGTTGCACTACCTCCAACATGACCCTCGTATTGTCAAAATTAGAAGTGATGATGACTACTGGCTTGCCACACTATTAGATCCCCGGTACAAGTCCAAATTTTGTGACATAATTCCAGCCATAGAAAGGGACGCACTTATGCAGGAGTATCAGCAGAAGCTGTTACTCGATCTAAGCTCGGCTTTTCCACCAAACAACCGTGCAGGTGCAGGGAGTGAATCTCCCAGTTTTAACTTGACAAACATGGGACGGTCTCGTCATCTTCAACAGTCTACACGTACCAGTAGGACCGTATCTGGTGCTGGTAACAGCAATTTAATGGAATCTTTTCATAATTTTTTTAGACCCTCCTTTGCAAGGCCACCAGAGACAACAAGTCTGACACATAGTCAACGGCTGGAGAGGATGATACAGGAGTATCTACAAATGAACATCGATGCCATGACTTTGCAAATAGAGCCTTGCTCATTTTGGGCTTCAAATCTAGAAAAATGGCCAGAGCTATCCAGTTACGCCTTGGAGATTTTGTCGTGTCCAGCTGCCAGCGTTGTCTCTGAACGTGTCTTCAGTGCTGCTGGGTGTGTGCTGACAGATAAGCGCACGCGTCTGTCCAGTGACAATGTGGACAGACTGACGTTCATCAAAATTAACAAGTCATGGATCCAGAATGAATTTACAACCCCTGTGTCATCCTGGGGAGAGTAAATGCTTGTGGATTTGGAATGTGCTTGATGCAAATCTAGCTGTGAAGTGTACAACTATGGCACAACTGCTGCCACTGAATGGGTGGGTGTGTGTGGGGCACAATTTTTGGAAAAAAGGGAGGCTCCGCTTGGAGTAACCCTTGCTTACATTGTTTTTAAAAGGAGCCAAGATGACCAAGTCATGGTTCAGCAAAGACTTTATCTACCTACCCCGGTGTCATGCTGGGGACGGTTAATTATGCCGTATTTTTGAATGTGCTTGATGCAAATCAAAACATCCTGTTTGCAACTAGGGCACAAGTGCTGCCACTGATGGGGTGTCTGTGTGCCCAATTTTTGGAAAAAAGGGAGACTCCGCTTGGAGTAACCCTTGCTTGCTGTGTTTTTTAAAAATGATACAAGATGAACAGATCTGAAGGCAAGATGAAGGCAACATCATGTCTCCGCCTGCTCTTTCCTCACAAACCTGCATTTTTCCAGGGACACCCTACTCAACACCGTCGACAGACAGCAGCCAGATCTCTGTCCCTCAGATGTGGTCAAATAAAAGGCCACTTCCTGCGACCCATGACAAAGCTAAGTGGTTGACTCTATCCCTCTGTAAGCTGTTGGCTACCGAAATCTTGCCTTTCCGCCTAGTGGACACACAGGATTTTAGAGACCTTATGTCTGTCGCTGTGCCCCAGTACCAGATGCCCAATCACCACTGCTTCTCCAAGAAAAGCATGCCCGCGCTACACCAGCATGTCGCACACAACATCACCACTTCCTTGAGAAAATCTGTGTGCGACAGGGTGCATTACAACACAGATACTTGGACCAGTAAGCATAGACAGGGTCATTACATGTCACTGACTGGGCACTGGCAAACTATGGTGAGAGATGGAGAAGGGTCTGCTGTACAAGTTTTGCCGTCCCCACGAGTTGTTTCAATCCTTCTTCTGTATGTAGAAGTTAATTCACTGCTTCTGCCTCTTCAACCTCGTGTGGGTCCTCCACCTTGGCGCAAACCCTGTGTGGTCAGGCCACACTTCCTTGCAACTGCGCACAAGGACTACCACACACCTCCTTACTATGCTGGCAGCAGAGCTCAATGCCATCAGGCGGTCAAAGTTTTACTTTGAAATGTATGGGAAATGTGAGTCACACCGCTATTCCAGAGAATAGTAGTCAGGCAGGGTCAAAACATTAATTGAGGAACAGGAACAGAATGGGACGGCCAGGACTTAATCAGAAAACAAGCAGAGGTGAAATGCGGATCAGCCAACAAGGTACATAAACAGCAAGCAGGAAAAGTAGTCAGGTAACAAGCACACAAAATCATAAAACTGAACTGGGGGTAAAATTAACCAGAGGTTCATAGCTATGGCTGGCAGTGGTCTGCAGACAGGATGGGCATAAAAAAGGGTGTGGTGTCTTCCCATTGGTTGTAGCTGAATGATGGTATTTCATCTGTGAGATACCCACCAGCTACATTCAGCCAGAGATTCTGCATCTGTCAAGGTAATGCAGCCCAGTGGGTGAGCATAACCTGCGTCCACCTGCGCCGCTGGCATCCACTACTCTCCCATCATCAGCACTATTCATGAAAGGAACACGTTGTCACCTGGCGACCGGAGTACAAATTGACGGAGCGGACTCCGTTGGTGACTTAACAGCCGTGTGCGGCAATGATGCAAACCTGGCTGCGGGCCATCCTCAGGGCAATGTGACACACGTGCCTTGTATGGCTCACGTGTTGAACCGAATTCTCCAGCAATTTTTAAAACACCATCACGGCCTACATGGACTTGTGCAGCGGGCACGCTCGCTATGTGCTCACTTCCATCGTGCGCACACAGCAGCTCAACAACTTTCATCACTCCGGAAGTCTTAGGGTCTGGCAGTTAAACGCCGGAAATGCGATGTTCCGACACGCAGGAATTGGAATCTGCACATGTTGCAGCGTGTGTGGCAGCACCGCAGAGCCCTGCTGAAATACGGTATGACATATAGCCTGGGATAACTTGATCAAGAGGTGGTGCAGATCACGCTGCTGGAGTGGTGTCAGATCAAGGACCTATGCACCCTGCTACACAGTTCACAAATGTCGACGAAGATGTTTAGCACTGGCAATGTCATTCTCAGCGTGACAATTCTGGTCATCTACATGATGGAGCACACTGTAATTATTATTCGGAGTCAGGTGTTGGGACAAGAGGAAGGGGAGGAAGTACAGGAGGAGTCATATGCGGAAGGGATAACAAGATCTACGAGGTCCAGATGGTCAGCGGCACCTATGCGGCATTCATGGTGAGGGAGAGGGATTAACAAGGGCGCATAGTATCAGCAAAAAGTGTTGATGAAAGTGCAGGAGCCCATGAAGAAATGGAGGACGAACTGGCGATGGGCATGGAAGACTCAGCAGATGAGTGAGAGCTTGCTCACATTTCGGTTGTGCGAGGTTGTGGGGAGAGGGCAGAGGAAGGATGCACGATTCTCACCTCTCTGCCACCAACACACCAAGGACTTGGTCCTCCTGGATGCACAAGACACATGAGCGCCTTCTTGCTGCACTACCTACATGACCCTCGGATTGTATGAATTTGAAGTAATCCTGAATACTGGGTTGCCACACTGTTAGATCCCCGGTACAAGACAAAATTTGGCGAACTAATTCCTGCCATAGAAATGGACGCACGTATACAGGAGTATCTGCAGAATGGGGTACGCAATCTTAGATCTACTTTTCCACTAAACACCAGTGCTGCACAGAGTGAATCTCAACGCTTTGTCATGGATAGGAGGAAATGGTCTTTTCCTTGTCCACATCGGAGGGACCGAGGGATGGCTGCTGTGCTGAGATGGCGTTGAGTACGGTGTCCCTGCACAGTTGCACTTTTGGTCATATCCCAAAATGAGTTGAAAAAGGACAGATGCTGTTGGAAAGGGGAACAGGTGTGTTGGAAAGGGGAAAAAAGTTTTGGTCCGTGGATTTGGAGGTTAAGCAACTGTAACATTTGCTGAAGAAACACCATCTGTTACAGTGGGACTGGCAGATTTGGATAAAGTGGTATATAATCTGTGACCGCTATATAACGAAAATTAATAAGAAAAGAAAGAGAAAGGTATATATCCCCATCAGCAGTCAGTGTCCACCGTGCTCCCAGTTGGAAAAGGAGAGGTTGGCAACTGGAAGGTTTGGTGGAGGATACAGAGCTGTGTGGCTATGAAACTAATAGTAGCCTGAACCGAGTTAGACGCCATTCGGATCTGGAGACTGTGAGCCCTGTTAGCGTCACAGGGTCCACATGCCCGCCCAGCCCAGGAACTCCCTGTTAACAACACAGGGGCCATTGAGTACGCTGACCGTGTGCGTAGGGGCACACCTGTGGACAGCAGGTGCATCAGCAGCAGCAGGCCTGTTAATGCCACTGGGCTGCACAAGCAGGACTGGTAGGACAGGAGCTGGTCTTAACCGTTCTGCGTTACCAACTGTGGTGGTGGCCTGCATCGACACCCTATCCCTGCCTACCTCTGGCCTAAAGCCGCAATGGGTTCAACACATGGAGGTGTGCTCTTTCGGAGCATAATAGAAGACTGCGCACCTCCTTGTTGGCTCCAGCCCCTTTTATAACCTGGGTCCGCCCCAAACCAGGGTGAACCACAATGCACCTCCTGGAGACAAAAGTAGAGTGACACGTCATGAGTGGCATAACTAGCGTCCTATTTGGAACCGCAACTTCAATGATGACCTCATGGCTGCCATGACCCAAACACCTCACCAGTCATCGTCTGACCATCAATAATGCGGTGACAAGTCATAGGTGTGGGCCTCTGCAAGCCATTTGGGAGGACACCTGATGCCCTGTGGTCTATATGGGACCCCCACATCAGGGCCAGGGCCAAAGAGTTCATTACCGGACCTAGTCTCTGATGCAGTAAGTTCCTGAGCATGTTCAGTAGCATGAAATACAGTCTCTGAAAAAAGACTATCAGCTTTAGCATGGTGTCTAGGCACAAAACAGGACTTAGACCCGGCACGGAATGCCAGCACCTGTGCAAAGAGGCTTTTCACACTTAGTGTGGGAGCATGCGCTGTATCCCGAAAAGAAGACTTAGCGTCAGGAATAACACATTCAGGCTGAGCATACTCACTAGGCGAAACACTGTAATTATGCTGCAGCTGGGGTACATCGGCACACGCATGCGCACTAGCTGCCTCTCCACACTTAGACGTGGAGGGGAAATTGCTCTTGGAGATGCAGTCTATGAACAGAAGGAAAAGCTAAAGGAAGCCTGACTTTCTATCCCTCCGAATTATGAAATGCAGCAATGAATTCCATGAGTTTGCTATAACATTAGCGTAGCAAAATGTGCATGAGGGTGTCATGTTGAGGTGCTAGAAATAGCTTGTCACCAGTGGGGCACTAATGGAATACAACAGCCAGTTCTATGATGCCACTAAATGGCAGTATTTTGTGCTATCATTATAGCTTATTAAAAACAGAGCAGGAGGGTGTCATGCAGAGGTGCTGCACATAGATTTGCAGTAGTGTGAATAGACAAAAGTACAATAGCCACGTTTAGGATGCCACTAGGTACACTGAGTGTTTGCTAGTATAATGGCTTAGTTTAAAAAAGTTGGAGTGTGCAATGCAGGCAGACGTGCTGCAAATATGTTTACAATAGTGTGAATAGACAAAAGTACAATAGCCACGTTAAGGATGCCACTAGGTACACTGACTGTTTGCTAGTATAATGGCTGAGTTAAAAAAAGTTTGAGTGTGCAATGCAGGGAGACGTGCTGCAAATATGTTTACAATAGTGTGAATAGACAAAAGTACAATAGCCACGTTTAGGATGCCACTAGGTACACTGAGTGTTTGCTAGTATAATGGCTGAGTTAAAAAAAGTTGGAGTGTGCAATGCAGGCAGACGTGCTGCAAATATGTTTACAATAGTGTGAATAGACAAAAGTACAATAGCCACGTTTAGGAGGCCACTAGGTACACTGAGTGTTTGCTATTATAATGGCTTAGTTTAAAAAAGTTTGAGTGTGCAATGCAGGCAGACGTGCTGCAAATATGTTTACAATAGTGTGAATAGACAAAAGTACAATAGTCACGTTTAGGATGCCACTAGGTACACTGAGTGTTTGCTAGTATAATGGCTTAGTTTGAAAAAGTTTGAATGTGCAATGCAGGCAGACGTGCTGCAAATATGTTTACAATAGTGTGAATAGACAAAAGTACAATAGCCACGTTTAGGATGCCACTAGGTACACTGAGTGTTTGCTAGTATAATGGCTTAGTTTAAAAAAGTTTGAGTGTGCAATGCAGGCAGACGTGCTGCAAATATGTTTACAAAAGTGTGAATAGACAAAAGTCCAATAGCCACGTTTAGGATGCCACTAGGTACACTGACTGTTTGCTAGTATAATGGCTTAGTTTAAAAAAGTTGGAGTGTGCAATGCAGGCAGACGTGCTCTGCAAATGTCTTTGCACTAGTGGGACTATAGCAAAGTCCAAGAGCCACGTTTAGGATGCCACTAGGTACACTGAGTGTTTGCTAGTATAATGGCTGAGTTAAAAAAAGGTGGAGTGTGCAATGCAGGCAGACGTGCTGCAAATATGTTTACAATAGTGTGAATAGACAAAAGTACAATAGCCACGTTTAGGATGCCACTAGGTACACTGAGTGTTTGCTAGTATAATGGCTGAGTTAAAAAAAGGTGGAGTGTGCAATGCAGGCAGACGTGCTGCAAATATGTTTACAATAGTGTGAATAGACAAAAGTACAATAGCCACGTTTAGGATGGCACTAGGTACACTGAGTGTTTGCTAGTATAATGGCTTAGTTTAAAAAAGTTTGAGTGTGCAATGCAGGCAGACGTGCTGCAAATATCGTTACAATAGTGTGAATAGACAAAAGTACAATAGCCATGTTTAGGATGCCACTAGGTACACTGAGTGTTTGCTAGTATAATGGCTTAGTTTAAAAAAGTTTGAGTGTGCAATGCAGGCAGACGTGCTGCAAATATGTTTACAATAGTGTGAATAGACAAAAGTACAATAGCCACGTTTAGGATGCCACTAGGTACACTGAGTGTTTGCTAGTATAATGGCTGAGTTAAAAAAAGGTGGAGTGTGCAATGCAGGCAGACGTGCTGCAAATATGTTTACAATAGTGTGAATAGACAAAAGTACAATAGCCACGTTTAGGATGCCACTAGGTACACTGAGTGTTTGCTAGTATAATGGCTTAGTTTAAAAAAGTTTGAGTGTGCAATGCAGGCAGACGTGCTGCAAATATGTTTACAATAGTGTGAATAGACAAAAGTACAATAGCCATGTTTAGGATGCCACTAGGTACACTGAGTGTTTGCTAGTATAATGGCTTAGTTTAAAAAAGTTTGAGTGTGCAATGCAGGCAGACGTGCTGCAAATATGTTTACAATAGTGTGAATAGACAAAAGTACAATAGTCACGTTTAGGATGCCACTAGGTACACTGAGTGTTTGCTAGTATAATGGCTTAGTTTAAAAAAGTTGGAGTGTGCAATGCAGGCAGACGTGCTCTGCAAATGTCTTTGCACTAGTGGGACTATAGCAAAGTCCAATAGCCACGTTTAGGATGCCACTAGGTACACTGAGTGTTTGCTAGTATAATGGCTTAGTTATAATGAGTTGGAGTGTGCAGAGGACAGGAGGGTACAGTGGCAGGATTGTGGGGCTCTGGGTAGAGGAATGGAAGCCTGCCTTTCTATTCCCTCCTAATGGTGAAATGCAGGGAGGAAATCCCTGACCTGGGCTACACAGACGCTGTTGCTGTTTGCAGGACCTGTCACCTATGGCTCTCTGACCCTGCCGGTTTGAGCCCTTAAAAGGACTGCTAGAATGTGCTCTCCCTAAGCTGTCTAATGCTGTGTATGCAGCGCATACAGCTGTATCGGCGATAGGACTCAGGAGGACGGAGCTGCGACAGTGATGTCTGACACCAAAGACGCAGAAGGCAGATAATGGCGTCCTGGAGGAAAATGTGCGTTTTTATAATGCAGGGACACGTGACATGGACATCCTATCACACATGCCGTTGCTTCTCTGGCTAAAAGTCCACTTAGCTGTGTGTGTCTGGGATTGGCTGACATGCTGGCCCGCCCCACTACACGCGCGCGCTTAGGGAAGGAAGACAAGAAAAAAAAAAATAAAAATGGCGATCGCCGTTATAGAAACAGCAGTGATCTGAAGGCGCTGTTCACGCACACTATACACTGAAATGTCATAATAGTGTGATTCACAGAGTGACTTACACTATTACAGCAGAAACCAAGCTAGGATTTAGCTGGTTTTTTGCTGCTAGGACCGTTCTGGAACGTTTCTAGAACTATCGAGCTTTTGCAAAAAAGCTCGAGTTCTAGTTCGATCTAGAACATGCCCCACAATCACTCGAGCCTAGAACTGGAGAACCTCGAACCACGAACCGCGCTCAACTCTATTAATAAATCGAAGAAATTTCCAAAGTTAGGCATTTGCCTGGCGGTAGAAGTATTTACTTAACTTGTCTCCGATTAAATTGAGTCATTATCCAATAAGCCACCTTCTAATTTCAACCTTAATAAGAAAGAATGGCAATATCTCAAGGAACTACAATCTTGGCAGGATGTACACTACGGTTCAAAGGTTTAGGGTTACCCAGACAATTTTGTCTTTTCCGTGAAAAATCATACTTTTATTTATCAAATGTGTTTCATAATGAATAGAAAATATAGTCCAGACATTGACTAGGTTAGAAATAGTGATTTTTACTTGAAATAATAATTTTCTCCTTCAAACTTTCTTTTCGTCACAGAATGCTCCCTGTGCAGCAATTATAGCTTTGCAGGCCTTTGGCATTCTAGCTGTTAATTTGATGAGGTAATCTGGAGATATTTCACCCCATGGTTTCAGAAACCCCTCCTACAAGCTGGATTGGATTGATGGGCACTTTTTGCTTATCCTCTCACTGTCCCTTTGTAGTTTGTGTTTACTAATTGAGGGGTAATTTGACCCTGGTTTGTTATCTGTTTGTGTGTTTATGAGGTTATTTTAATGATTATTAATAAAACTTACATTTTAATAAGGGTTTGAGGATTTTTGTGAGTGCACTTTTTGCGTACCATACTGTCAAGCTGCTCCCACAAGAGCTCAATAGGATTGAGATCTGATGACTGCGCTGGCCACTCCATTACAGATAGAATACCAGCTGCTTGCTTCTTCCCTAAATAGTTCATGCACAATTTGGAGGTGTGTTTTGGGTCATTGTCCTGTTGCAGGATGAAATTGGCTCCAATCAAGTGCTGTCCACAGGGTATGGCATAGCATTGCAAAATGGAGTGATAACCTTCCTTATTCAAAATCCCTTTTACCTTGTACAAATTTCCCACTTTACCAGCACCAAAACAAGCCCAGACCATCACATTACCTCAACCATGCTTGACAGATGGCATCAAGCACTCTTCCAGCATCTTTTCAGTTGTTCTGTGTCTCCTAAATGTTCTTCTGTGTGATCCAAACACCTGAAACTTTGATTCTTCTGTCCATAACACTTTTTTTTCCAATCTTCCTCTGTCCAATGTCTCTGTTCTTTTGCCTATATTAATCTTTTCCTTTTATTACCCAGTCTCAGATATGGCTTTTTCTTTGCCACTCTGCACTGAAGGCCAGCATCCCTGGAGTCGCCTCTTCACTGTAGACATTGACACTGGTGTTTTGCGGGTACTATTAAATGAAGCTGCCAGTTAAGGACCTTTGAGGCATTGATTTCTCAAACTAGAGACTCTAATGTACTAGTCTTATTGCTTAGTTGTGCCGCGGGACCTCCCACTTCTCTTTCTGCTCTGGTTAGAGCCTGTTTTTGTTCTCCTCCGAAGGGAGTAGTACACTCCACCTGTAGGAAATCTTCAGTTGTTGGTAATTTCTCGCATGGAATATCCTTCATTTCTAAGAACAAGAATAGACTGTCGAGATTCATATGAAAGTTCTCTTTTTCTGGCTAGTTTGAGAGTTTAATAAAACCAACAAATGAAATGCTCCAGATTCTCAACTAACTCAAAGGAAGGTCAGTTTTATAGCTTCTCTAATCAGCAAAACTGTTTTCAGCTGTGCTAACATACTTGCCCAAGGATTTTCAAGGGATTTTTAAACATCCATTAGCCTTCTAACATAGTTAGCAAACACAATGTACCATTAGAACACTGGAGTGGTGGTTGTTGAAAATTGGCCTCTATACACCTATGTAGATATTGCATTAAAAACCAAGTGTTTGAAGCTAGAATAGTCATTTACCACATTAACAATGTATAGAGTGTTTTTCTCTTTAATTAAGTGTTCGCTTCATTGAAAAATATGTATTTTTCTTTCAAAAATAAGGAAATATCAAAGTGACACTAAACCTTTGAACTGTAGTGTATAACACATAACAGATTACACTTTACATTACCATATACATCATTAATACATTTACAGCACAGTAACATCACATAAGCATACAGTTTAGCTTACCAGGCCTCAGCGCTAGGAGAAGTGACTCTAAACTTTTGAACTATAGTGTAGTTTTTAAACCCACCGATAAAAGGAGAAATTTAGTTATTTGGCCAAACCACATGTATGAAAAACAAGCCAAGAAACTGCTGGGAGATGTTCAGTGTTATTAAAAGCTTCCACAGAATCCCCTCTTTTTTTCACTGATCTTTTCAAGATCCTTGAATGAGTGTACGAGAGGGATATTAACCGTAAACATTTTGTTGAGTCCATCAAGAATCTTCATCCACGTCTTCCAACACTGTACCTGATCCCAAAAATCCAAAAGAACCCACATTATCCACCTGGAAGACCAATTATATCAGGTAATGGAGGTCTCAATGAGTCGGTATGTCAGATAATTGACTATTATCTAAAACCTTTCATGTCTTAGCTCCCTTCCTTCATCCAAGACACAACAGCAGCTTTAAGACGTATGGATGGTACACATCATGAGGAAAACAAATGGTTTTGGTGACAGCAGACATTGAATCCCTGTATACCTCAATTAGGCATACAGATGGTCTTAAAGCAGTATCTTGATACCTCAATGCCAGCAACATAGCTAAACTGATGGTTGAATTGTTACTCACCTTGTTGGAGTTCATTCTGACACATAATATTTTTTAATTTTAAGGTTGGGTATATTTACAAACTCAAGGTAAAGCCATGGAGGCTTGCTGTGCACCATCCTATGCTAACCTTTTTTTGGGAACATGGGAAAGGGAAATTTTCATGGGTGACAATATACCTAAAGTACACAAGATTTTGAATTGGATGAGGTATATAGATGATTTTTGGTTCATCTGGGAGGGTGATATTGGTGATCTTCATGACTTAATGCAGAAACTTTATCAGAACTTAACATCAAATTAACTTATGAATTTGAGAGAAGTTAATTTTCTTGATCTCATTATTCAGACCCTTTCCAATAGCTGCTTGTCTACTCATATTTTTAAGGAAACCTACGGCCACAATTTCCTTTCTGCATGCAGAATCGGCACATTTGAAAAGTACCATCCAAGGAATGCCAACAGTGCAATTCCTGAGGGCTAAACGTATCTGTTCAGAGGAAGAGAAGTCCCAACTGCACTCTAAAGAGTTGGCACAGAGATTTGCTGAAAAGAGCTATAGCCATAGGATCATAAAAAAGGATATAAGAGAGAGTAACAAACCTCTAGAAATGGCCTTCTAATTTCTGATCTTCTTAGAAAAAGACCTACCTATCATAGATGGTAGGACTTCAGAGGTATAATCAACAAACATTGGAATGTACTACAAACTGATTGTGTTGCGAAAAAAACTTACTGCACATCCATCCATTGCGACTAAGAGAGCTAAAAACTTACAAGACTAATTGGTACACAGCCATTATGATCCTGGTAAAAACAAAAATGGTCCAAGACAAAATAAAAGAACATTGGCTGTTCCCCTTTCGGTCATTGCAAGGCTTGCTTTAATTTATTTAAAGCCAATAGATTCCATAACCATGATGCATCTAAAATCCTTTCATATCAGGCATTTTATCACTTGCTCTTCTAAGATAGTTATTTACAAATCTGAATATCCGTGTAAAAAAGTATATATTGGCCTGACAACAAGGGAATTACAGGTACACATAAGAGAACACTGTCTCGATACTGAAAAAGCCAAATTGGTTAATGAGTTCACTAAAGACCATCTCAAGACATTTTAGGCAATACCATAATTCTAACCCCAATTTACTTGAAGCTAAGGGTATTGATTTGGTGTCCTTGGTGCCAAGTGGAGGTAATTTAAGTAAGCTCTTGGCTCAGGTGGAAAACCGGAGGATCTATCGATAAGGAACTTTGGCCACCTACGGACTTAATGAAAATATGGTATTTGAGGCATTTTTGTAATTTTCTATGATATATGACAGTGATGGCGAACCTATGGCACGCGTGCCACACTGGGCACGCAGAGCCCTTTTTGCTGGCACGCGCGCTGTCACCACACTGAGCCACTTTGATCTGCTGGTGTGATCGCGCCAGGAGATCAAAGTGGTGTTGAGCAGAGGAGACATTTCTCCTCGCTCTGACACTCCTCCTCTCCTGAGCCGCAGGCCTGTTGCCTAGGAGATGGAGGAGCATCAGTAGGCTGCGCCAGCTTGAACTGAAGGACCCAGCGGCGCGCAGCGGAGGAGCGAGTGCTGGAAGGTAAGTTTTTATTTTTATTTTTAAAAGCTGTGTGCGGCTGTGCCAAGGTGTGGGGGACAGTGCCAGCACGGGGCATGGAGAGCACGGGGCAAACATGGGAGCACGGGGCATGGAGAGCATGGGGCAAACATGGGAGCACGGGGCATGGAGAGCACGGGGCATGGAGAGCACGGGGCAAACATGGGAGCACGGGGCATACATGGAGAGCACGGGGCATACATGGAGAGCACGGGGCATACATGGAGAGCATGGGGCATACATGGAGAGCATGGGGCATACATGGAGAGCACGGGGCAAACATACAGAGCACAGAGCAAACATACAGAGCACGGGGCAAACATGGAGAGCACAGGGAAAACATGGAGAGCATGGGGCAAACATGGAGAGCACGGGGCATACATACAGAGCACGGGGCAAACATATAGAGCACGGGGCAAACATACAGAGCACAGGGCATACATGGAGAGCACGGGGCATACATGGAGAGCATAGGGCATACATAAACAGCACGAGGCATACATGGACAGCACGGGGCATACATGGAGAGCACGGGGCAAACATGGAGAGCATGAGGCAAACATGGAGAGCACAAAGCAAATATGGAGAGCACGGGGCAAACATGGCAGCAAGGATGGAGGAAACGTGCAAAGATGGAGAGAAACGTACAAAGATGGGGAAATGTGCAAAGATGGAAGGAAACATGGCTGCAAGGATGGAGGGAAACATGGCTGCAAGGATGGGGGAAACATGACTGCAAGGATGGGGGAAAACATGACTGCAAGAATGGGGGGAAAACATGCAAGGATGGGGGGAAACATGGCTGTAAGGATGGGGGGAAACATGGCTGCAAGGATGGAGGGAAACATGACTGCAAGGATGGGGGGAAACATGGCTGCAAGGATGGGGGGAAACATGACTGCAAGGATGGGGGGAAACATGACTGCAAGGATGAGGGGAAACATGGCTGCAAGGATAGGGGAAACATGGCTGCAAGAATAGGGGAAACATGCAAGGATGGGAGGAAACATGCCAGGATGGGGTACATTTAGCAGGAAGGGGTACATTTACCAGGATGGGGATACATTTACCAGGATGGGGGGAAATATGAAAGGATGGGGGGGAAACATGCCAGGATGAGGAAAAATGCCAGGATGGGGAACATTTAGCAGGAAGGGTGACCTTTATCAGGACGGGGGATACATTTTCCAGGATGGGGGGAACCATGCCAGGATGAGGAACATTTAGCAGGAAAGGTGACCTTTATCAGGATGGGGGAACATGCCAGGATGGGATACATTTACAATGATGGGGTAAATTTACCAGGATGAGATAAATTTACCAGGATGGGGTACATTTACCAGAATGGGGTACATTTATCAGAATGGGGTACATTTACCAGAATGGAGGACATTTACCAGAATGGAGGACATTTACCAGAAATGGGGCCATGATGGGGACAAATATACCAGAATGTAGGAAATATATATCAGGATGGGGGACATGTTTACCAGGAAGTGGCCAGGAAGGGGGACATAACTACACAAAGAAAGGGGAGGGGAGCAACTCGTACGTCTTTATGGGATTTCAGGATGTTCAGACTTTGCAATGTAGATGTGGATTACAGGGTGAAATCTCTGTCTAATATGCTGCAATTTTTTCCAGAAAGATCAATCCAACTGCTGTGTATGGAAAGGGCTCAGCTTCAATGTGTGGTAAGCATGCATCAGCGTGATGCCCCTGCTGAAGAGAAGAGAAGACTGCAAAGGTAAGGTTACAATCAATTATTTACATAATAGGATTGGTTGGCACTTCGGAAAAAAAATAGGTTTAGGGCTACAGTTTGGGCACTTGGCCTGTAAAAGGTTCGCTATGACTGATATATGATATTTATGATTGTTTTTTATATAATGGGTGTAGGGCACTGTAATGTCCCCTTATTCATTGTTCTAGCTTCTCGATTTCAACATTGTTTTATTTCATTATTAGATTGATTTTGACCAGCCTATTTTTCTCATGCCGTATATCCTTGGTCTTGATTAGTGATATCTTCCTAAAAGGAGTGTCAATTACTGTTTCATGATCTTCTTCTTCAATCAAGAGGCCTCCCTATTCTTCCTTTCTTCCTCCTTTTCTAATGAAATATTTTTTTTGTGTATTTATTATTATGGTTTAATTTTATTCATGCCTTTTATATCAACACTGTCACATGGCCTTGTTGTTTTAATTTTTTTTTTCACATGGCCAGCCCTTTGGCACGAGCACTGGCATTATATATTACCTGTATATCACATTTACACGTAGCTTTTCATCATTTGATTCTTACACACATCAACATGTAGCACTTTATACTGTATGTATTGTTCTCTTACATATTTATCTATGTTTTATGTTTACATGCTCTATATGTATTACCTAATTTATTATATTTATGCATCACATTATATATTGTATTTATAAGCAGCATTTGTATTTTATTTATCATTATATATGCTAATTTATTCTTATAATAATCATTACATGTTATTTATTAATTGTAATCACGTCTTTTTCGCAATATATGCACTTCTTCACTTTATATTTATTATAGTTACATAGTTACATAGTTACTAAGGTTGAAAAAAGACCTAGGTTCATCTATTTCCACCTTCCTCCACCAGTTCTACATTTGGTCACTAAGTAATTTATAACCAACAATGTTGTGTGTACTGAGGAAATCATCCAGCCCTTTTTTAAAAGCTGTTATAGTGTCTGCCATTACTACCTCTTGTGGTAAGGCATTCCACAGTCTGACTGCTCTAACTGTAAAGAACCCTTTCCTATTTAGCTGTCGGAATCGCTTTTCTTCCACTCGCAGTGAGTGTCCCATGGTCCTTAGTAATGTCTTTGGAAGAAATAAGTCATGTGCCAGTCCTTTATATTGACCACACATGTATTTATACATATAAATGAGATCTCCTCTGAGACGTCTTTTTTCTAAGCTAATCATATCTAACTTTTTCAACCTGTCCTCATATGGGAGGCCTTCCATTCCTTGTAGTTGTCTAGTTAGCCGCCTTTGAACTGACTCTAACTTCTGAATGTCCTTTTTAACCCTAGAACGCGCAAGCATAACAATCTACCATAAAAAAACAAATGACCTAGCAGGACTGCGAGGCCCCAGGTATGCGTTCTAGGGTTAAAATGTGGAGCCCAAAACTAGATCCCATATTCCAGATGTGGCCTTACAAGTGATTTATAGAGGGGTAACAATACGTTGGAATCACGGGATCTAGTCTCTCTTTTTATACACCCTAAAGTCTTGTTTGCTTTAGCAGCTGCTGCTTGACATTGAGTGCTGCTGCTCAGCTTATTTGTATTGAGAATACCAAAGTCCTTCTCCTGTTCTGTAGTCCCGAGTTTTCTTCCATTTAATGTATACGCAGTTATAGGATTACTCCGTCCTAGGTGAATTACTTTACATTTATCAACATTAAATCTCATTTGCCAAGTATCTGCCCATTCTGACACCTTATCAGATCTTTTTGTAATATTGTACTATCAAGGTCAGTTGTTGTGAATGTTAGTTATGTTTTGGCTGCTGGGAGGCTCCCTCTGGTGGCCAGGAATGGTTTGGACTTGGACCAGGTGTGTTGTGCAATGGGCGTTTCCTTTGCTAACTCTCTGCTTATTTAAATCCTGGTCTGATTGCAGGCTGTTGCCAGATATCAGTTGTTCTTTGTATCTCCAGCCTGCTTCATCCTGCTCTACACCACATCTACTCCAGATAAGGGCTTGCTCTTTATTTATTGTCTGGTTCTTTTGCTTATCTGGGTTTGTCATTTGCTGTGGTTGTTTTCAGTTTATTTGCTTGCAGGGATTTTCCCCCTCAGTGGTTTGTTGGGGAACTCCCTGCAGTTCTGTGTGGAGTATAGCTCCTTTGGGTCCATGTGTTTGTGGCTTGTTGAATTTGTTATGATTCTTGTTTTCTGTTCATTGGTATGACAAGGGCACCTGGTATAGGACGGAGTTCAGATCGTGCGATCTGAGGACCTTTTTGTACTATCAGGAAGTTGGTATTTTGCAGGTTTTTTTCTCTGGCCACCAGCAGTTCCTTTCCTGTCCTTTCCTATTTTAGTCAGCGGGGGCCTCACCTTTTGCTAATCCTGTCATCTACCTGTGTATTGTGTTTTTCCTATATCACCGCAGTCTTTGAATGTGGGGGGCTAGCTATTCTTGTCTATTTTCTGAGGCAGAGAGTTATTCATATTTCCTACCTTTAGGCTAGTTAGTTCTCCGGCTGGGTTCGCGGTGCACAGGATGTTAGTTCACCCCTTGGCTACTTCTAGTTGTGATGGTTAGTAAGGGGATGGCGGCCAGATTAGTTGCCAATGCTCTTGTCACCTTTTGCCAATGATTTGTGGTGGTCTTCCATGGTTCCGGATCATAACAGTACATCCGGCCCACAAATTTAAAGGGTACTCTTAAGATGGAAAAAAGAAAGGGAAAAAAAAAGAAAAAGAAAAAAGAGAAGCTGCTGAGAATTTTTTTTTTTTAATTTTGTTTTTTTTCCTCTTCTTCTTTGGGTTCTGTGGAAGATTTCTTTTGTCTAGCATGGATAATTTTGATGAGCGTGTTGCTCATCTTGATGCTAAGGTTCGTCGTATAGAGTCTTATCTTGCACAGACTCCCCTTGCAGAGCCTAAGATTCCTGTTCCTGAATTTTTTTCGGGAGATAGGTCAAGATTTTTGAGCTTCAAAAATAATTGTAAATTATTTTTTGACCTGCGCCCTAAGTTCTCATGGAATCCCATACAGCAGGTTAAGATTGTCATCTCCTTGCTGCGTGGTGACCCTCAGGACTGGGCCTTCTCTTTAGCGTCTCATGATCCGATTCTCAGTGATGTGGACTCCTTTTTTCAGGCCTTGGGTTTATTATATGATGAACCCAATATTGTGGACCAAGCAGAAAAGGTCTTGTTGTCCTTAACTCAGGGTTTGGATTCTGCAGAAACGTTTTGTCAGAAATTTCGAAAGTGGGCGGTCCTTACCAAATGGAATGATGATGCGCTTGCGGCTCTTTTTCGAAAGGGTATTGCTGATGCTGTGAAGGATGTAATAGTAGGATTTCCCGTCCCTTCTGGTCTTGATGCCTCTATGACCTTGGCCATTCAGATTGATAGGCGTTTACGTGAGCGCAGGAAGATACCTGCTGGTTTTGTGCCTGTGGAACAACCTTTGGAGCCTATGTAGTGTGATAGGGTCCTTTCTAATGCTAGTTGGCAGGGGTTCAGATGGAAGAATAGACTGTTTCTATTGTGGAGACGCTTCTCATAACATCTCTGTCTGCCCTAAACGTGAAAGGAGATTGGCTACTTCTGTTACTGTGGGTTCTTTGCAACCAAAGTTTTCTTTTGTCTGTCACATTGATTTGCTCATTGTCTTCCTTTTCTGTATTTGCCTTTGTGGACTCAGGGGCAGCGCTCAATTTGATGGATTTTGGGTTTGCTAGGGATTGTGGTTTCCCCATGGTTCCTTTGCAAACTCCTATTCCTTTAAGGGGCATTGATGCTACCCCTTTGGCAGAACATAAACCCCAATTTTGGACCCAGGTGCCTATGAGAGTTGCACCAGTGCATCAGGAAACTTGTACATTTTTAGTATTGCATAATCTACAGGATACCTTGGTACTGGGATTTCTGTTGTTGCAGACCCATAATCCGGGTCTTGACTGGAGATCCTTGTCGGTAGCTAGTTGAGGTTGTCAAGGTGTGCATCAGGACCTTTCCGTGTCATCCACGTCTGCTCAGGCAGTTGATGTTCCGGCCTTCTTGTCTGATTTCCGTGATGTATTTAATGACCAGGAATCTGATTCTCTGCCCCCACACCGGGACTGTGACTGTGCCATTGAGTTGGTGCCCGGTTGTAAATTTCCCAAGGGGCGGATTTTCAATTTGTCTGTGCCCGAACATGATGCCATGCGGTCATACATCAGGGAATCATTGGAGAAGGGGCACATTCGGCCCTCATCTTCTCCTTTGGGTGCCGGCTTCTTCTTTGTTGCTAAGAAAGATGGTTCATTGAGGCCTTGTATTGATTACCGTCTTCTTAATAAAATTACGATCAAATATCAGTACCCTTTGCCTCTGATGTCTGATCTGTTCTCTAGAGTGAAGAGTGCCAAATGGTTTACGAAACTGGATCTCAAGGGTGCGTATAATCTCATCCGTATTAAGGAGGGTGATGAATGGAAGACGGCTTTTAATACTCCTGAGGGGCATTTTGAGTACCTAGTGATGCCTTTTGCACCCTCCGTCTTCCAGGCCTTCATGAATGATATTTTTCGGGACCTTATTGGTAAATTTTTGATTGTGTATTTGGATGACATCTTGATTTTTTCTGATGATTGGGACTCTCATGTTGGGCAAGTACGGGATGTTTTTCCGATACTTAAGGATAATGCACTGTACGTTAAGGGGTCAAAGTGCCTCTTTGGGGTGCAAAGGATTTCCTTTTTGGGCTTCATCCTGTCTCCCTCCGCTATCGAAATTGGCCCGGTTAAGGTTCAGGCTATTTACGACTGGGTGCAACCGACTTCTCTAAAATCCCTGCAGTGGTTTTTGGGGTTTGCTAATTTTTACCGTAAATTTATAGCCAATTTTTCTGCCATTGTCAAACCTCTGACAGATTTGACAAAGAAGGGAGCTGATTCTGAGCATTGGACTCCTGAGGCAATTGTGGCCTTCCAGGAGCTTAAAAGACGATTCACTTCTGCCCCAGTTCTGCAGCAACCTAATGTGTCTCGCCCATTTCAAGTTGAGATCGATGCCTCAGAGCAGGTGCTGTTCTGTCTCAATGAGACGCTACTTCGGGTAAACTTAAGCCCTGTGCCTTTTTCTCTTGGAAGTTTGCTCCTTGTAAACGGAATTATGATGTGGGGAACCGGGAATTATTGGCTATGAAGTGGGCATTTGAAGAGTGGAGGCATTGGTTGGAGGGGGCTAGGCATCAAGTTGTGGTGCTTACGGACCACAAGAATCTCATCTATCTGGAATCGGCCAAGAGGTTGAATCCTCGGCAAGCCAGGTGGGCTTTGTTTTTTACCCGGTTTAATTTTGTGGTCTCTTTTTTTGCCGGGCACCAAGAATGTTAAGGCCGATGCCCTTTCCAGGAGTTTCTGCGCTGACTCTTTGGAGGTTGTCGAACCGTCTAGTATCCTGAATGATGGTGTAGTTTTCTCAGCTATTTTGCCTGATCTGCGGTTGGCACTGGCGGAATTTCAGGGGGATAAACCTAAGAGATGTCTTACAGGGAAACTGTTTGTCCCAGACCAATGGAGAGACCGAGTTGTCTCTGAGGTTCATTGCTCTGTTTTGGCGGGTCATCCTGGCATTTTTGGTACTCGGGATTTTGTGAGACGCTCTTTTTGGTGGCCTTCCCTGTCCCGAGATGTCCGTCGTTTTGTGCAGTCGTCTGGACTTTGTTCTAGGTCCAAGCCCTGTTGTTCACATTCTAGTGGGCTATTATTGACTTTGCCTGTACCTAAGAAACCTTGGACGCACATCTCTATGGATTTTATTTCAGAGCTTCCCATCTCTCAGAAAATGACTGTGATTTGGGTGATCTGTGACATTCTCGAAGATGGTCCACTTGATTCCCCTATCTAAGTTGCCGTCTTCATCAGAGTTGGTGCCTTTGTTTTTCCAACATGTTGTCCGTTTGCATGGTATTCCCGAAAACATTGTTTCTGACAGAGGGGTGCAGATTGTATCCAGGTTTTGGAGGATTTTTTGCTCCAAATTGGGTGTTCAGCTGTCTTTCGCCTTGGCGTTTCATCCTCAGACCAACGGTCAGACTGAAAGAGCTAACCAGACCCTGGAGACCTATTTACGGTGTTTTGTTTCTGCGGATCAGGATAACTGGGTTTCGTTTTTGACTTTGGCTGAATTTGCCCTTAACAATAGAGCTAGCTCTACCACATTGGTGTCCCCCTTTTTCTGCAATTTGGGGTATCACCCTAGGTTCCTCTCAGAGCAGCTTGAGGCGTCTGACTGTCCGGGGGTGGATTCGGTGGTCAACAGAATGCACGAGATTTGGGGGCAGGTAGTGGATAAATTGTTTCAGACCCAAGAAACTGCCCAAACGTTTGCCAACCGGCGTCGGACTGTTGGACCCCGGTTTAAAGTAGGGGACATGGTGTGGTTGTCCTCTAAAAATATTCCTATGAGAGTTCCATCTCCTAAATTTAAGCCCAGATTTATTGAACCTTATAAGATTTCGGAGATTATTAACCCTATATCTTTCCGTTTGACTCTGCCTGCGTCATTTAAGATTCACAATATCTTCCATAAGTCCTTGTTGAAGAAACATGTGGAGCCAGCAGTTCCTGCAGCAGCGCCTCCTGACCCTGTTTTGGTACAAGGGGATCTGTAGTATGAGGTTGAAAAAAAATCTGGATTCCCGACGCAGTAGGCGTCAGCTTCAGTACCTTGTGAAATGGAAGGGTTATGGGCAGGAGGATAACTCTTGGGTTGTGGCTTCTGACATTCATGCGGACAGATTGGTTCGCGCCTTCCATCATGCTCATCCCGAGCGACCCGGTGGCTTGGGTGAGGGTTCGGTGACCCCTCCTCAAGGGGGGGGTACTATTGTGAATGTTAGTTATGTTTTTGCTCCTGGGAGGCTCCCTCTGGTGGCCAGGAATGGTTTAGACTTGGACTAGGTGTGTTGTGCAATGGGCGTTTCCTTTGCTAACTCTCTGCTTATTTAAATCCTGGTCTGATTGCAGGCTGTTGCCGGATGTCAGTTGTTCTTTGTATCTCCAGCCTGCTTCATCCTGCTCTACACCAGATCTACTCCAGATAAGTGCTTGCTCTTTATTTATTGTCTGGTTCTTTTGCTTATCTGGGTTTGTCATTTGCTGTGGTTGTTTTCAGTTTATTTGCTTGCAGGGATTTTCCCCCTCAGTGGTTTGTTGGGGAACTCCCTGCAGTTCTGTGTGGAGTATAGCTCCTTTGGGTCCATGTGTTTGTGGCTTGTTAAATTTGTTATGATTCTTGTTTTCTGTTCATTGGTATGACAAGGGCACCTGGTATAGGACGGAGTTCAGATCGTGCGATCTGAGGGCCTTTTTGTACTATCAGGAAGTTGGTGTTTTGGAGGGTTTTTCTCTTGCCACCATCAGTCCCTTTCCTGTCCTTTCCTATTTTAGTCAGCGGTGGCCTCACCTTTTGCTAATCCTGTCATCTACCTGTGTATTGTGTTTTTCCTATATCACCGCAGTCTTTGAATGTGTGGGGCTAGCTATTCTTGTCTATTTTCTGAGGCAGAGAGTTATTCATCTTTCCTACCTTTAGGCTAGTTAGTTCTCCGGCTGGGTTCGCGGTGCACAAGATGTTAGTTCACCCCTCGGCTACTTCTAGTTGTGATGGTTAGTAAGTTGATGGCGGCCAGATTAGTTGCCAATGCTCTTGTCACCTTTTGCCAATGATTTGTGGTGGTCTTCCATGGTTCCGGATCATAAGTCAGTTTTTAATATCCTACATAGTTTGGTGTCATCAGCAAAGACTGACACTTTACTATCAATCCCATCCACAAGGTCATTAATAAAGAGATTAAAAAGAATTGGTCCTAGCACAGATCCCTGCAGCACCCCATTGCTGACTATAGCCCATTTAGAGAATGTACCATTTATGACTACTCTTTGTTTCCTATCTTTTAGCCAATTCCTTACCCAGTTGCATATAGTTTCCCCTAGTCCATGCTTCTGGAGCTTTAGTATAAGGCTATTATGTGATACAGTATCAAATGCCTTTGCAAAGTCCAAATAAATCACAGCTGCATTACCAATATCCAGGTTTGCACTTACCCCCTCATAGAACCCCAACAGGTTGGTCAGACACGACTTATCTTTCATGAATCCATGCTGTCTGTCAGTTATAATATTATTTCTCCAACATATTTTTGCATGTCATCCCTTAAAATGCCCTCAAAAACTTTGCATACTACTGATGCCAGGCTTACTGGACGGTAGTTGCCTGGATCTTTCCTCTTACCTTTCTTAAATATCGGTACCATGTCAGCAATCCTCCAATCCTGAGGCACCAACCAATCAAGCGAGTCTAAAAAGATGAGATAAAGCGGTCTGTCAATTACGGAGCTCAATTCTCTCATTATTCGTGGATGAATGCCATCTGGCCCTGGGGATTTGTCAATGTTTAATTTACTCAGACGTAGGCATACTTCTTCTTGTGTTAAATTAATTATATCGGGTGGTGAACTTTGATTTTTCACTTGTTGAATGATCCCTGGTATAATCAGTTCCTTGGTGAACACAGATGAGAAATGCCTATTTAATATCTCAGTCTTTTGTTTGTCCTCTATAACTAACTTGTTATTATATTTTAAGGGGCCAATACTATCCTTTGTTTTCCTTTTGGATAAATAAATGATTATTTCGGGTGTGTGTGTTTATTTACTGTAATTTACAGATTAATCATGGAAGGTATCTCGAGGAGACGCCTGACATGATTAATCTAGGTCTTATTGGCAGCTATGGGCTGCCAATAACTCCTTATTACCCCGATTTGCCAATGCACCAGGGCAAATCGGGAAGAGCCGGGTACAGTCCCAGAACTGTCGCATATAATGTATGCGGAAATTCTGGGCGGCTGTTGGCTGATATTGTTAGGCTGGGGGGCTCCCCATAACGTGGAGCTCCCCATCCTGAGAATACCAGCCTTCAGTCGTATGGCTTTATCTGGCTGGTTTTAAAATTAGGGGGGAACCGCACGCCGTTTTTTTTAATTATTTAATTATTTATTTCACTACACAGTATAGACACGCCCACCGGCTGCTGTGATTGGGTGCAGTGTGACACCTGTCACTCAGCATGGGGGGCGTGTCTCACTGTAACCAATCATAGGCGCCGGTGGGCGGGGTAAGCAGGGAATACGAGATTGTTTAATGGGCGGCCGGCTTTTTCAAAACAGTAAAAGCCGCGCCGGTGATCGGGGATCGGTGAGTATGAGAGAGGGGGTAAGAGGGATAGACTGACATGGACAGACAGAGAGGGACAGAGATAGTGACCGACTGACAGAGATTAGTGCATGACAGACATTGTGAGGCGCTTCAGAACGCAGCTTTTTAGCTGCGCTCTGAAGCGGACCTTTTTTAAGCTGCGGTGCAGAGCGCACACCTGCGCACATAGCCTCAGACATCAAAATCGTATGAGGGATGTCACACGTTTCAATTGACTAGGTTCATACAACAAAACGTCCAATGTATGAGGAATAAACGACGTGTATGCGATCACCGTATTTGCGTTCAATCTTGATCGCACGTAGGTGTCACACGCAAATACGTCACGAACGATGCCGGATGTGCGTCACTTACAACTTGACCCCAACGACGGATTGAAAGATTTATTGAAGTGTGTAAAGCAGGCATTACTCAAAATGGCCTGTGCAATCTCCCTATACAGGTGCACATGTGTCGGCGGGCACCTCTATGGGACTTCCACCACGCGTCCAACTGCCTCACATGACTTCCACCATCATGTGGTTAGTACAGTCATGTGACGCTGGAGTGTTCGATGTGGAAGTCTGGTTTTATATGAGGATGCAGCCGATATCATGTACCACCTAGCTGTATGGGGAGTTGGAACCTTACATCATTTTTTTTACCAAGTATTGGCCAAATGGGATAATTTTTCCTCACTAAAAATGGCCAACGCTATTTCTCCATGCAAGAGCGCATGCGTCCACGGTTACCTTCTTGACATCCTCCTTAGCGTTCCGCTGCCTCACGTGACTTCCCTCCCAGAGAGGTAGTGGTCAGGTGACACTGGACAGCCCGGAACGGAAGTCACTTTGCAATAGTAGGATTCCCGGGATTACACCCCCTGTCAAACTCCCTGACGTGGTGAAGCCGAAACGTGTGCATCGGGGTTTGCGTCACGTGTATCCACAGGTCCTCTCTGCCCAGGTAATTTTCCTCATGTTATGTTCAGGAAGTTATCTCTTCACTTCCTTCTGTTTACTACCTTGCTTTCTGACCCACCACAGCAGCATATGCTATCGCCATAACTATCTGATCTCCCTCTATATTACTATGTCTTGTGCCATAACTATATGATCTTTTATACCATGCCTTGTGCAGTTCTATGCCACATCAGCATTATCAGTATTCTCCATCTGTAATACAGCGGTACACACTGAGGCCACATTTGCTTTATTATTTTTTCTTCAGTATATACATTTTCGACTGCACATGTTTCTACCATATTGCTGCATTGGATAGTACATGGTAACACTTTAGCTGCTTACATTAATAGCATATCTTTTATTCATGATTTTTTACATCTTCCTTGCCACCTTATTGACGCTGTTTCTTCTGTCTTGCCATTACACAGCTGTTTTGACATTCACTATCTACATATACTTTATTTTACATGCATAAGATCAGTCTCTCATTTCATCTATACTTGTTTGACTTTTTCATTTCTATGTACTACTTTTCTTCCTCCTGCATATATTTGTACCTTACATTTTTGCAGAATACCTGTGCTTCATCTCGATATTTTTACATGACATATGATGCCCTCTTTCTTTAGTTAAACTGCTGGTTGGCGGTCATTATTTTTAATCAATAAAATTGTTATTGTTGATCTAATCAGTTTTTCTTAGAATTTTTTGTTCTAAAATTTTGGTGCCTTCATGTATTTTCCATAGGTCCATTACATCCGTACAACCCACACACTATTAATATACATACACTTGCTTTATACATCTCAACCTTTATTTGTGTTGTTCATGGTTGTGTTTTTTTTATCTACTCCAGTATTTCCTCTTTTATAACGGACGTGCCCTCCACCCCAGACACGCCCCCTAATGAAGCTAGGGCAAAACACGTGTTGAGGTGAGGAGATGCTGGAGACCTGGTTCAGTTTTCATTTATGAAGGTAATTATGAGTAGAGATGAGCGATGTTCGAGGCTCGAGGTTCGCCAATTTCATGTTAGAGTGATTTTGGGGGGTGTTCGAGAGGCTCGACAAACTCGAACCTTTTGCTAAACGTTCGACAGTTCAAGTAACGTTCGAGAACGGTTCGAACACCAAAAGTGTGGCTTTTTACAGCTACATGTGCAGGGAGCCATCGCTGGCAGCCTGCGGAAAGCTGGTAACCAGAGTAAATATCAGCTATCCAAGCAAAGCCCTTTGCTTAGTAACCCGATGTTTACCCTGGCAACGTGTGCAAAAATCCCCGAAAGTCACAAAGAAGCACTTCCGTGTTACTTCCGTCGGATGCCGCTGCAGTCTGTGTCCCGCTCCAGCCCCGCAGCTTCTGTCACTGCAGTGTCAGCATATGCCCGCACTGTACGGTGTCCGCAGCTGCCCCCACTGCAGTGACAGCAGCCGCAGGGATGACAAGCACTGCCGTCAGGAGGTTAGTGAAGTTCCTTACCTGCGGTAACTAAGTCCTGCCCTCCCGATGTCAGCGTTGTCACTGTCCTCCATGGCCGCCGCTTGTCACATCTCCTCTCGCTGCTGACCCAAGACTGTGACTAGCGGTAACATCACAGCCACCCGGGATACTTGGTTGTGAAGGCGGCGGTCATTGAACTCAGTGACATCTCTGCTATCAGGAGTGCAGCGATCACAGCAGGTAATGTACCTCGCTACGCTCCTGACAGCAGCACTTGTCATGCCCTGCAGTGACAGCTCTGCTATCAGGAGAGCAGCGATCACTGCAGGTAATGTACCTCGCTATCCTCCTGACAGCAGCACTTGTCATTCTCTGCAGTGACCTGGGCTGACCGATTGATGTTAGCTCAGGTCACTGCATTGCTCTCCCAGCCAATATGGAACTTTCTGTTCTTCATTGACTGGGAAATTGACTATGGTATGGATCGTCATGGGACCCCCTTGGATTACACCAGACCTGGATTTGTTTTTCTTTCTAATAAATTGGTGAAAGAGGGAATGTTTTGGGGAGTCTTTTTTCAAATAAAAATTTGTTTGTCGTCTATTTTTTTTTTTTATTTCTAACTGGGTTTGTGATGTCGGGTATCTGATAGACGCCTGACATCACTAACCTCAGGGCTTGATGCCAGGTGACATTACACATCTGGTATTAACCTCATATATTACCCTGTTTGCCACCGCACCAGGGCAACAGGATGAGCTGGAGCGAAGCACCAGGATTGACGCATCTAATGGATGCGCCACTTCTGGGGTGGCTGCGGCCTGCTATTTTTAGGCTGGGGAGAGTCCAATAACCATGGACCTCCCTAGTCTGAGAATATTAGACCCCAGCTGTCCGCTTTACCTTGGTTGGTGATCCAATTTTGGGGGGACACCCACGTGTTGTTTTTTTTAAATTATTTATTTAATTTAAAATAACAGCAAGGAGTGCCCTCTGTTTTGGATTACCAGCCAAGGTGATGCTGCCAGCTGTGGACTGCAGGCTGCAGCCGTCTGCTTTACCCTAGCTGGCTATCAAAAATAGGGGGAACCCCACGTCATTTTTTTTTTATTATTTTTTTGGCTAAATACAAGGCTAAGCATCCCTTAGTGCCACGTGAAAGGCACCAAAGGGTGCAAAATTACAAAATGCAGGAGAATGGGACATTATGTGTCTTTCTGCCATTATAATGACAGAAAAGCTGATATGAAGTATACAAGCACAAGAAAATCAGCAGAGCGCTCTACGCTGTGAAAAGCAGTAGAAAATGTCACTGGAGTGAACATGTGACCGCCTAATGTAGGTTGAAGCTATGGATCCTGGGTAAATTTATGTATTTTCCCTCTTTCAGTTTTTTTGCAGTACGCAAAAAAAGTAAGGCACACAGATGACAAACGGATGACATACAAACCGTATACGGAACAGAAACAGATGCCACACGGATGCATCCGTAGGGCCTAAGACACACATTCGTGCTGCCGGTACGTGTTTGGCAGTTTTTTCACATACCGGCGGCACGGAGACACGTGGACCTATGTTATCATTATTGTTTGGACACACGTAAGTATTTTGGAACGGAACGTGTGTCCGTTCCGTACTTACGTGCGTCCGTGATTTTCTCTCGCTGACATGTCCACGTATTCTCCGGCAGCACGGGTGTCACACGGCCCGCACCCGTACCACACGGATGTAGTGTGGATGCGGTTCCGTGTGACACTTGCCGGAGAACACGTGTCATTAATGTAAAAATAGAAAAAACAAATACTCACCTCCACCAGCCCCGCAGATTGTTCCGCTGCAAAATGTTCCTGCCGGCCGCCGCTCGTTATGAGCGTGCAAAGGAGGTGGGCGTGTTGTCATGGGCGCTAATCTCTGCCCCTCCACTTGGCCGGAAGCAGCGTCAGCAGGGAGTGGGCGGAGCTGGAGACGAAGATAAGAACCTTGGACAGCAGCGCGGACCAAGTGAGTATGCAAATTACCGGTTCTCCGTGTACTATCTCGGATAGCACATGGAGGACACACGTGGACCGCACGTACCTGAGACACATACTTACCACATGAAACACACAGGGAAAATACGTGTCTCGCGGCACTTGCGTGTTTTTATCGGATGTGTGTTGGAGGCCTGAAAAAAACGGACCATTTTTTGCAGACCGCAAAAACGGAACGGTCGTGTGAATGTAGCCTTATTCTGTTCTGCCGTTTATAAACAGCAGGCAAAAATAAGTGAATAGTGCACCCCAGCATCAGAAAATCTCCGGGGTTTCAGGGGGTAGCTGAGACCCTGGAGATCATGATTCAGGCCGGTTTTTCCGGTCACCGCTCATGTGATCACCGTTATAGACCGTATACCAATCACGTTACAGTAAATGACAGCGCCGGTAAAAATCTATTTATCTCCCATCTGGCATGAACAAACATCTCAGATGGGAGATAAATCTCCTCATCGGTCCCCTCTGGTCCCCCAGTGTCGCCAAATGCCGCCCCCCAACCCCCTCCCAGAAATCCAAGATGGCCACGTGCCCAGCAGCCCGCCGGCCGCATTCACCCTACTGCTCTGATTTCTGTCGCATGTGCCATTATTATTATTATTATTATTATTTATTATTATAGCGCCATTTATTCCATGGCGCTTTACAAGTGAAAGAGGGTATACGTACAACAATCATTAACAGTACAAGACAGACTGGTATAGGAGGAGAGAGGACCCTGCCCGCGAGGGCTCACAGTCTACAGGGAATGGGTGATGGTACAATAGGTGAGGACAGAGCTGGTTGCGCAGTGGTCTACTGGGCTGAGGGCTATTGTAGGTTGTAGGCTTGTTGGAAGAGGTGGGTCTTGAGGTTCCTCTTGAAGCTTTATGACATATGCCATGACACATGCGACAGAAAACTCCTCCCCAGGCCCTGGCAGGTCACCTCCTATAACCCTACCGGTGTTCCCTGGTGTCCCACGGTGCCTGTGCAGCGTTGATCCCCCGCGGCCCCCTCCTTCACTATAGACGCTTCCACATGCATAGAGCGTCTGTCAGCTCAGCTTCCTGTGTTCAGACACAGTGAGTGGCGGTAACCATGCATCTGTAAGCTACTGCAATGCCCTGCTCATGAGGTAAGGAATATAGTTGATCATGAGAGCCATACTACATTTCCAAATGGAGGTATTTGATTTTATAGTTGCCCTTCTGAGCGACTACCAAACATGAGAATCCGTTAAACGTCACCAAAAAACATGTCTAAATAGCGAGCTCTGTTGTTTAGTATTAATTCAGCTGGATAACTAGACTTAAAGGGGTATTCCATCTCCAAGATCTTATCCCCAATATATAGTAGGTGGAATAGTAATTATATTGGGACATACCTTTATTAGCAAATTTAGTATAGTTCTCCTGATTAGGCATGCCCTTACCTCATGAGCAAGGCATTGCAGCTTTGGTAGCAACAGTTACAACATGGACTCTGCTGCTGTGGACCCGGGGAGAGTGGGTGCAGATTCATTGCACCCACACTCCTCACATGGAGGGTCTGCACTCCTAGAAAATGGGGGATACGTTTACTGAGCGTGTCCCCCCATATTCTAGATAGTCCAGAGTCGTCGTGGAACCCCCTTATTTTTTTTCCTTCCAATAAATTGGTGAAAGAAGGAATGTTTTGGGGAGTATTTTTTGAAATACATTTTTTTTTGTCTATTTTTTTGTTAGTACTAACAGATTGTGATGTCGAGTATCTGATAGACGCCTGACATCACAAACTGCTGGGCTTGATGTCAGGTGACCTTACAGCTAGTATCAACCCCATTTATTACCTTGTTTGCCACTGCACCAGGGCACGGGATGAGCTGGGGTGAAGCGCCAGGATTGACGCATTTAGTGGATGCGCCACGTCTGGGGCACCTGCGGCCTGCTATTTTTAGGCTGTGAAGGGCCAATAACTATGGACCTTCCTACCTTCAGAACACCAGACCACAGCTGTCCGCTTTACCTTGGCTGGTGATCCAATTTGGGGGACCCTACTTTTTTTTGTAATTATTATTTATAAAATAATTATAAAAAAGAGCTTGGGTGACCTCCACATTGGATGACCGACCACGGTAAAGCTGCCAGCTGTGGTTTGCAGGCTACAGCCGTCTGCTTTACCCTAGCTGGCTATCAAAAATTGGGGGACAAAATTAATGGGCTTCCCTGTATTTTGATTGCCAGCCAAGGTAACGCCAGGCAGATGGGGGTGGCAACCCGTAGCTGTCTGCTTTATCTTCGCTGAGAATCAAAAATACCGTGGAGCGCTACGTCATTTTTTTTAATGATTTATTTTTACAGTACTGTGATGTCAGGCAATCAAAATACAGGGAAGCCCATTTTTTTTAGTTATTTAAATAAATAATTAAAAAAAATATATGGGCTCCAGCTGCATTTTTTGTATTGCTAGCTAAGGGTAATCCAAGCAGCTACTGACTGCTAACCCCCACTGCTTGGTGTTACTTTCACTGGCAATGGAAGATCCAGGGAAGCATTTTTTATTTTTTTTGCCAAAAAGCTAAGAAGAAAAATGACGTTGGCTTCACCATATTTTTGTATGCTAGCCGGGTACAGCAGGCAGGTATGGCGGCCCCCAACCCCCAAGCTGCCTATTTGCACCCGGCTGGGAACTAAAAATATAGGGAAGCCCTTTTTTTAATTATTTCATGACATAATTATAAAAGAAACGCTAAGGGCTTCGCCCCTTTTTTGTGTCCAGCCAGGTACAACTAGGCAGCTGGGAATTGAAATCTTCAGCACAGGTTGGCCCAAGCTTTCTGGGCCCCTCTGCTGTGAATTGCAGTCCGCAGCCGTCCCAGAAAATGGCGCTTTCATAGAACTCTTCCAGCTGCCCTGAAGCCGGGTGGCTTGCTGGGTAATAATGGGTTAAAAACTAGCTTTGTTTTACTAGATAGTATTAACCCTAGAACGCGCAAGCAATTCAATCTACCATAGAAAACAAATGGCCTAGCATTCCTGCGAGGCCCCAGGTATACGTTCTAGGGTTAAGTCAGAGTTTCTTAACGTCAGGCAAGTTTGACCCGGCCATTAAGAATCTCCAATAAAGGGTTAAAAAAAAATACACCACACAGAGAAATAATACTTTAATAGAAATAAATATACAGACACATTAGAGACTCCATGTTTATTACTCTCTCTCCTCTCACCCCTCCACGATCCTGGTCTTCTGTCTTCTTTCTCCTTCAACCCATGCAGCTCTGCTACATCAGATATCACTGCATGGGAGGAAAAACGCTGGTGCTCCCGTGCAGTCTTTTCACTCCGTGAGTGATCAGAAGCTGCGTGCTGTAAGCGGGACGTCACCGCTGATAGGCGGGTTACCATAGCAACGGTGCTCCGATCACGTGATTCCCGGTGCCGCAATTCACCGGCTGTGGCAGCCAGTCCTTGCATGTGGCTGACTCTGTAAAGAGCTCCCACATGCATGGACGGGGAGTCGACCATGTGCCAGAGCATCTCGCCGGTAAAAGGACATGCTCAAACGAGCACCGCTTACTGGAGAGATGCACTAACAGGACCTAGTATGACGTCTATGTCTAGTCATGTGACCAGTCTGTAGCCAATGAGATAATAGACACATGACTGGTCACAAGACTATTTTGACGCCACGATAGGTCCTATCATCAGTGCTGGTTGGCCGGGAGGACGCAGTGATTATCGGAATGAAAAGCGGCGGGAGACAGAGTGCAGGACGCGTTGGGGGACCTGCAAGTGTTATGGCAATGTTTATTAACTGTATGTGTACATTTATAATGTGTTTTTATGTGTTTGTGTTTGCCTACCATTGTTTTCAATGGGGTTTGAGAGGTTTGTCGAACGGTTTGTTGAGCTGAACTTGAACACGGCCTCCGTTCGACAAACTGAACTGAACTCGAGCCTTTAGAGGCTCGCTCATCTCTAATTATGAGGCAAACTATTTCTCATCTTTAAAACCCACCACCACTGTATATGTACTGCTACTGTAGGCAGATAAGGAGTAGAGTTAATCGCGATTCGTGGTTCTCCAGTTCGCGGTTCGAGTGATTTTGGGGGCTGTTCTGGATTGAACTAGAACTCGAGCTTTTTGCTAAAGCTCGATAGTTCTAGTTACGTTCGAGAACGGTTCTAGCAGCAAAAAGCCAAGCTAATTACTAGCTGGCTTTCCGCTGCAATACTGTAAGTCACTCTGTGACTCACACTATTATGAAATTTCAGCAGATAGTCTGCGGGAACAGCACGTTCAGATCACTGCTGCTGGGATAATGGCGATCGCCATTTTTTTTTTTCTGTTCTTCCTTCACTCCCTAAGCGCACGTGTAGTGGGGCGGGCCAGCATGTCAGCCAATCCCAGACACACACACAGCTAAGTGGACATTTAGCCAGAGAAGCAACGACATGTGTGATAGGATGTCCATGTCACATGTCCCTGCATTATAAAAACGGACATTTTGTTCCAGCACGGCATTATCTGCCTTCTGCGTCTGGGTGTCAGTCACCGCAGGTGCAGCTCCTGTCTCCGATACTGCTGTGTACGCTCTACACACCGCGCTATACAGAATAGGGATAGAAGTTTCTTTCAGCCCTTTTAAGGGCTAATTACAGCAGGCTCAGAGCCATAGGTGACAGTCAGGTCCGTGGAAAGAGGTTTTAACAGGCTTCCTTTCCTCTACACTGACCCACAACCTGGCCACTGTACCCTCCTGCCCTTTGCACACACAAGCTCATTGTTACTAAGCCATTATACTAGCAAACACTGAGGAAACTAAGTGACATCCTAAAAGTGGCTGTTGGACTTCCATTAGTGTCCCACTAGTGCAAATCTATTTGCAGCAACTCTGCATTGCACACTCAAGCTCATTGTTACTAAGCCATTATACTAGCAAATAACAGAGAGTGATAGAGACGGGTTTCACAGCCGCGCCAAAGGACTACTGGATTCTTCTCATATTAATGTTTCTTTATTTCATGCACAGGTCAAGTCTACGCGTTTCAGGAGAACACAGCTCCCTTCTTCAGGACAAACCAGCAAAGAATCATCAAATCTGCTGTATAAGAAGCCTATACAGCATTATATACCTCATGGAATGACGTCAGAGCACACCCACCAAAGAAAAAAACAGGCGGGAAAGATATACTTTCAAGTCACAATGACGTAGTATGGTATAAAAGAGTCATAATGCAATAAAAATGTCAAGGCTCTCTAGTAAAACCTAAAACCTTATAAATAAATTCATTAAAAAACAATAAATTTATGTTTGTATAAAAATATTTCTGAGTGATTCATTTAATTGTGTGTAAAATGTGCATATATGTATAATGAAGAACATTATCAGGGAAGTGTGTGGTGTATTGCCTAGAACACTGTGATAGCGTGAAATTTTCAGTGCCATATAGACCAGGAACTATGTGAGGGAAACGTGCAGCTGAAGGTGCCACCTGTGATTATATGGATCAGACCCATACAGAATTTTGTTTGAGGAAATGCATCCTTCCTGAGAAAGAAAGGGAAAGATAACTAGAGAATAAAAAAATATATATATATGTGAGCAGAGGTCTACTATAGCAGTCCCGTAATGACCGCACAGAAATAAGAAGGAATCTCCAGGAAATTCGTAGGACCATAATAATGTGAACAATTATTTATTTACCTATAAAACCACAGACGTGACATTAGTGTTCACATGTGTGTGCCACTGAGGGAATTATACACCTTGAACTCTGAGAACAAGGGTAGGTGCGGATCCGTGCAATAAAAAGAAATATACTAATAGAGGTGAAACACTGAGTAGGGGTAGATTAGCAACCATTTATATATAAGTGCAATCTAGACCATAATGAGTCCGAATACGGCTCACGGGTCTTAGGTTCATAGATTCAGACAGGTCAAATAGGTTCACCGGGTGAGAAAAGTTCAGGACCGTGGGAAACAACAGAGTGCGCATGCTCAACAAAAAGATACAGAGCCAGTGGTTTCTAAGAACTTTAGAAGTACAGACGGGGTCAATAGAGTTTAGGAGCGTGGGAAAGAAAACTAGTGCGCATGTACCAGGGAAAACCATCAAATCGAGTTGAATAAAAAAAAAAAGGGGGAACGGAAACGTGAAAATCAGGATAGAGGAGAGGAAAGAACTCCCCCCACTCGTGAGGAAAAAAAAGGGGGGGTGTATCAAAAACAGGTTCAACACACCTGTAATGATGAACTAAGTGAAATCGAATTATCATTCATAGGAGCTATAACAAATGTGCATAAGTCTATATATGCATGAAATATGTGAGGAATTATATATCTAATAGTGTATAGTGTATAATAATGGGCAAATAAATCAATCCATGACAAAACCATGAACCCATGTAAAATAAGAGATGTATATAAATAAATAAATAATTATAATATATTAATATAAGGCAATTATCCCTATCCTACTATCTACAATCAACCAATAAAAATGATATACATATTAAAAACAGGAATTGATGACACATATAAATCAATAAAAACACCCAATAATTATACGAGACCTGACATGCTAATCATAAAAATGTATATAAAAACATTATTAGATCCATGTTTAAAACCATATATAAGAATAAGATAAAACCACAGAAAAAATTAATAATAATAATAATAATAATAATATAACATATATAATATAATAAATATGGAGAGGAGACCACACCTTGGTCTTAAAACACTAGGTATATGATATGTATAGGAAACATGTCTCTAATAAAATAGATCTGTCACTTCATTAAGCCCAACAGGTTTTAGAGTATTCAATTTATATATCCAGTATGTCTCTTTCCTATATAACAGATCCATACGGTTATGGGCAGACAGGGGTATCTGTTCGATGGGAGTGATCCTAAGGTTGGATTTCCCACCATGACATAGAGTGATGTGTCTGGAGAGGCCGTGTAAAATGAACCCTATTTTCACATTGTGCCTATGAGAGTTCAATCTCTTATGTAGCGCCATCAGTTGGTGGGATCTTTCAAATGTCTCACGAGAAATTGTTTGTGTTGTAAATCGATACAGCATAAAAGGGTAGTTTTTTCTTCCTCTATGGGAGGAGAGGTTTTTTCCATCAGAACTCATCTCACGTGCCAATCAGAATTTGTTATATATCTGATTGATTGTGAATGCCGTAAACAATATATTGGTAGAACGACACAGGCGCTACATAAGAGATTGAACTCTCATAGGCACAATGTGAAAATAGGGTTCATTTTACACGGCCTCTCCAGACACATCACTTTCATGGTGGGAAATCCAACCTTAGGATCACTCCCATCGAACAGATACCCCTGTCTGCCCATAACCGTATGGATCTGTTATATAGGAAAGAGACATACTGGATATATAAATTGAATACTCTAAAACCTGTTGGGCTTAATGAAGTGACAGATCTATTTTATTAGAGACATGTTTCCTATACATATCATATACCTAGTGTTTTAAGACCAAGGTGTGGTCTCCTCTCCATATTTATTATATTATATATGTTATATTATTATTATTATTATTATTAATTTTTTCTGTGGTTTTATCTTATTCTTATATATGGTTTTAAACATGGATCTAATAATGTTTTTATATACATTTTTATGATTAGCATGCCAGGTCTCGTATAATTATTGGGTGTTTTTATTGATTTATATGTGTCATCAATTCCTGTTTTTAATATGTATATCATTTTTATTGGTTGATTGTAGATAGTAGGATAGGGATAATTGCCTTATATTAATATATTATAATTATTTATTTATATACATCTCTTATTTTACATGGGTTCATGGTTTTGTCATGGATTGATTTATTTGCCCATTATTATACACTATACACTATTAGATATATAATTCCTCACATATTTCATGCATATATAGACTTATGCACATTTGTTATAGCTCCTATGAATGATAATTCAATTTCACTTAGTTCATCATTACAGGTGTGTTGAACCTGTTTTTGATACACCCCCCCTTTTTTTCCTCACGAGTGGGGGGAGTTCTTTCCTCTCCTCTATCCTGATTTTCACGTTTCCGTTCCCCCTTTTTTTATTCAACTCGATTTGATGGTTTTCCCTGGTACATGCGCACTAGTTTTCTTTCCCACGCTCCTAAACTCCATTGACCCCGTCTGTACTTCTAAAGTTCTTAGAAACCACTGGCTCTGTATCTTCTTGTTGAGCATGCGCACTCTGTTGTTTCCCACGGTCCTGAACTTTTCTCACCCGGTGAACCTATTTGACCTGTCTGAATCTATGAACCTAAGACCCGTGAGCCGTATTCGGACTCATTATGGTCTAGATTGCACTTATATATAAACCTTGCAATGCAAAGTAGAAAAAGTATAGCACTCACCGGTTAAATTGCTGTGCAGAAAAACTGTTTATTTAAACAGCGGAGGTTACATGTGCGGAGAGGGCTGGTGGGGAGAGGGAGTGTGCGCTGTAGCAGACGACGGCCGTTTCGCACCTGTCCGGTGCTTCAGCTGGTCTCAGACCACCGGACAGGTGCGAAACGGCCGTCGTCTGCTACAGCGCACACTCCCTCTCCCCACCAGCCCTCTCCGCACATGTAACCTCCGCTGTTTAAATAAACAGTTTTTCTGCACAGCAATTTAACCGGTGAGTGCTATACTTTTTCTACTTTGCATTGCAAGATTTGTTATCTATTGATATAAGCACCCCGGTGTTTGCTTCCAGCCTCTGAATACAGGACTTTCTTTGTAATGGACAAATAGGCTTGTTGAATACTGAGTAGTGCCCTGGAATTCCTCCCTTTTTCTGAATTCACTTATATATAAACGGTTGCTAATCTACCCCTACTCAGTGTTTCACCTCTATTAGTATATTTCTTTTTATTGCACGGATCCGCACCTACCCTTGTTCTCAGAGTTCAAGGTGAATAATTCCCTCAGTGGCACACACATGTGAACACTAATGTCACGTCTGTGGTTTTATAGGTAAATAAATAATTGTACACATTATTATGGTCCTACGAATTTCCTGGAGATTCCTTCTTATTTCTGTGCGGTCATTACGGGACTGCTATAGTAGACCTCTGCTCACATATATATATTTTTTTATTCTCTAGTTATCTTTCCCTTTCTTTCTCAGGAAGGATGCATTTCCTCAAACAAAATTCTGTATGGGTCTGATCCATATAATCACAGGTGGCACCTTCAGCTGCACGTTTCCCTCACATAGTTCCTGGTCTATATGGCACTGAAAATTTCACGCTATCACAGTGTTCTAGGCAATACACCACACACTTCCCTGATAATGTTCTTCATTATACATATATGCACATTTTACACACAATTAAATGAATCACTCAGAAATATTTTTATACAAACATAAATTTATTGTTTTTTAATGAATTTATTTATAAGGTTTTAGGTTTTACTAGAGAGCCTTGACATTTTTATTGCATTATGACTCTTTTATACCATACTACGTCATTGTGACTTGAAAGTATATCTTTCCCGCCTGTTTTTTTCTTTGGTGGGTGTGCTCTGACGTCATTCCATGAGGTATATAATGCTGTATAGGCTTCTTATACAGCAGATTTGATGATTCTTTGCTGGTTTGTCCTGAAGAAGGGAGCTGTGTTCTCCTGAAACGCGTAGACTTGACCTGTGCATGAAATAAAGAAACATTAATATGAGAAGAATCCAGTAGTCCTTTGGCGCGGCTGTGAAACCCGTCTCTATCACTCTCTGTTATCTGCCACATGGGGACCGCTGCCGGGACTTGGTGTTACATGCTGTTTTAGGTGTTGTGACTGTCACAACCCTAATTGGTGAGTAGTATTACTCTTTGCTTTACCCTGTATATATTGGGGTAAGACCCTATTGCGCTTTCTTTTTCCACAGCTTTTAATTATACTAGCAAACACTGAGGAAACTTAGTGGCATCCTAAAAGTGGCTGTTAAACTTCCATTAGTCTCCCACGAGTGCAAATCTATTTGCAGCACCTCTGCATTGCACACTCAAGCTCATTGTTACTAAGCCATTATACTAGCAAACACTGAGGAAACTTAGTGGCATTCTAAAAGTGGCTGTTGTACTCCATTTGTGCCCCACTGGTGCCAAGCTATTTCTAGCACCTCTGCATTACACCCTCCTGCTCTGGTTTTAATAAGCTATAGTAATAGCAAAAAATGCTGCAACTTAGTGGCATCCAAAAAGTGGCTGTTGTACTCCATTTGTGCCCCACTGGTGCCAAGCTATTTCTAGCACCTCTGTATTACACCCTCCTGCTCTGTTTTTAATAAGCTATAATAATAGCAAAAAATGCTGCCAGTTAGTGGCATCCAAAAAGTGGCTGCTGTACTCCATTTGTGCCCCAATGGTGCCAAGCTATTTCTAGCACCTCTGCATTCAACCCTCATGCACATTTTGCTACGCTATTTTTATAGCAAACTCAGGGAATTCCTTGCTGCATTTCATCATTAGGAGGGATAGAAAGTGAGGCTTCCTTTACTGTCCTGGTACACACAGAACACGGCCACTGTACCTACCTGCCCACTTTTGCCACGCTATTTAATTTGCCCAAAGAGCTGACACTTTTTCTGAAATCCTAAAATTGTCTGGAATACTAAGTTAGTGTTCCTTTGCTGCCAAGCAAGGTGCAACACATGGGCATTCTACACTCCTTTCCATTTGTGGAGCGCAATTATTAACTGCAGGTAGTCCAGCCAATCTTTCACGAAGGTGCAGGTGTGGATATAATGTTTCCTTCATCCAATGGTGGTTCTCTCGATGTCTGACAGCTCAACAATACCATCGGTTTGCACTTAAAAAACAAGTGACGGCCTGCCAATCACACTCACGCTTACGGGTAACGGGGTGGAAGTTCAGTGTGAAAAGCATGTGTGACTGCTGTCCCCACAGTCACAGAGGATGAAAAGCACGCAGGTGCACGTGATGGAACAGGCGATGGTTGCACAGCTTTGCTAGGCTGCATTGTAGCACAGTGAAATTTCCTTTGCGACGTATGCTTCATTTTAAGTCTTGTATTTGGTGGGATCCACAGGATGCAGCAAAACCACGCAACATGAAAAGCACTGTTTGCAGTTGGGTTCATAAATGATTGTTTTACTTTCCCAAAACAAACAATAAGAACCATGCATTAAATTGAAATAATAGAACAATCTATTCAGTTGCCTACTGCTTGCTAAGCCCTCTGCGTTGCAGCAGTAATTGTGTGTTTGTGTGTGTGTGCGAAGACAACTTACTAGTGGCGCATCACAAGAGCTTCCCAGTTATCTACCTAAACATAGAGAAAACACATCACCCACCCTGAATACCCTTGTTAGCTGAAGCCTCACAGATAAGGCAGATGATAACAGTGTGAATGCAAGCCACACAGCTCTGCAACACAGTCATGTAAATCTTGAAAAGCAACATTCAATGCAAACATGTGTCGCTGTCCCTCTATGATTTAAACTGTACGTGACAATTTGACAGTGCAGAGGCAACAAGTGTGATTCTCTATATAGTCGTCCTACACAGAACAGATATGTGTTTTCATAATAAAACAAAGTGTTGCGTGCACGCATTACTGTCTGGCACAGCCTACCCTACCCGGGAACTGTGATGTCCAGTTGCCATAAATACAGACTTTACGCTCCCATCATGGTTAACAGTATAGACAGCACCAGAAGAATGTTGGTCTGTGGTACAGGATGCTGCTCACTGGTGTTACGGTACTCCTCACAAAACTCCAAAATTACTCCCCTCACAATTGAACGAAGTGTTTACGCGGTTGCTCCTTCCTGTGTGCCGATTTACCCAGCCGCAGCCTAACTCCAGTGTTTCGCCAACTAAGTATGCTCTGCCTGACTGGATCATTCCTGAGGCAAAGTCTTAATTTTGGGCTACAGCGCATGCTCGTTTGGACTGTGCCTGAGTCATTCTGTGACCTGCGGCTCAACACACTTACACAGGGCCCTGGGGCTTGACTCACTCTCGGGAGGCCACTAAAACTAACTGCACACAACATCAGCCCCAGGTGTCCCCTTACACTGCAGTGGTGGTCCCCACTGACCGCAATACCGAGGGTGGCGTCACGAAAATACATATAAAGAAGCAACCTAAGTGTGACCAGACTCTTCCTCCACGTGGAGTCCCTGAAGGTAATGCCCCAACACAACGCCTGTGGGGCTTCACACTGACTGAGAAAAGCCTCTTTGCACAGGTACTTGCACTCCGTGCTGGGTCTAAGTCCTGAGTTGTGCCTAGACAGCATGCTGAAGCGGATAGTTTTTTTTCAGAAACTGAATTTCATGCTACTGAGCATGCTCAGGCACTTACTGCATCAGAGGCTAGGTCGGGTAATGAACTCTTTGGCCCTGCCCCTGATGTGGGGGGCCCATATAGACCACAGGGCATCAGGTGTCCTGACAATTTGGCCAGGCCACTCCCAACAGGCTTGCAGAGGCCCACCCCTATGACTTGTTACCTCATTGTTGTTGGTCAGATGATGACTGTTGAGTTGTTTTGGTTGTGGCAGCCATGAGGTCATCATTCAAGTGGCGGTTCAAAATAGGATGCTAGTTATGCCACTCATCACGTGTCACTCTGCTTTTGTCTCCAGGAGGTGCATTGTGGTCCACCCTGGTTTGGGGCGGACCCAGGTTATAAAAGGGGCTGGAGCCAACAAGAAGGTGCCCAGTCTTCTATTATGCTCCGAAAGAGCACACCTCCATGTGTTGAACCCATTGCAGCTTTAGGCCAGAGGTAGGCAGGGATAGGTCATCGATGCAGGCCGCCACCACAGTTGGTAATGCAGAACGTTTAAGAACAGCTCCTGTCCTACCAGTCCTGCTAGTGCAGCCCAGTGGCATAAACAGGCCTGCTGCTGCTGATGCGCCTGCTGTCCACAGGTGTGTCCCACACGCACACGGACAGCATAACCAATGGCCCCTGTGTTGTTAACAGGGAGTTCCGGGGCTGGGAGGTCGTGTGGACCCTGTCACACTAACAGGGCTCGCAGTCTCCAGATCCGAGTGGCGTCTAACTCGGTTCAGCCTACTATTTGTTTGAGAGTCAACCTGCTCTGTATCCTCCACCTAACCTTCCAGTTGCCAACCTCTCCTTTCCCATCTGGGAGCACAGTGGACATTGACTGCTGATGGGGATATATACCTTTCTCTTTCTTTTCTTCTTAATATTTTTTGTATAGCGGTAACATAGTATATACCACCTTATCCAAATCTGCCAGTCCCACCATACCAGATATTGTTTCTTCAGCAAATGTTAATGTTGCTTAACCACCAAACCCACGGACACAAACTTTTTTACCCTTTCCAACACACCTGTTCCCCTTTCCACCAGCATCTGTCCTTTTTCAACTCAGTTTGTATATGACCAAAAATGCAACGCTGCAGAGACACCGTACTCAATGCCGTCTCAGCACAGCAGCCAGCCCTCGGTCCCTCAGATGTGGACAAGTAAGACCATTTCCTCCTATCGATGAAAAAGCGTTGAGATTCACTCTGTGCACCACTGGTGTTTAGTGGAAAAGCAGATGTAAGATTGTGTAACACCTTTTGCTGATACTCCTGCATATGTGCGTCCCTTTCTATGGCAGGAGTTATTTCGCTAAATTTTGTGTTGTACTGGGGATCTAACAGTGTGGCAACCCAGTAGTCAGCATGACTTGGAATTCGTACAATCCGAGGGTCATGTTGTAGGTAGTGCAGCAAGAAGGCGCTCATGTGTCTTGAGCATCCAGGAGGACCAAGTCTTTGGTGTGTTGGTGGCGGAGAGGTGAGAATTGTGCCTTCTTCCTCTGCCCTCTCCTTACAACCTCGCACAACCGAAATGTGAGCAAGCTCTCACTAATCTGCTGAGTCTTCCATGCCCATCGCCAGTTCGTCCTCCATTTCTTCCTGGGCTCCTGCACCTTCCTCAACTAATTGCTGATACTATGCGCCCTTGATAATCCCTCTCCCCCACCGTACCATGACTGCCGCCAAGGTGCCGCTGACCGTCTGGACCTTGTAGATCTTGTTATCCCTTCTGCATATGACTCCTCCAATACTTCCTCCCTTCCTCTTGGACCAACACCTGACTCCGAATAATGCTTACAGTGTGCTCCATCATGTAGATGACCAAAATTGTCATGCTGAGAATGTCATCGCCAGTGTTAAACATCTGCGTTGACATTTGTAAACTGTGTAGAACGGTGCATATGTCCTTGATCTGACACCACTCCAGCAGCGTGGTCTGCACCACCTCTGGATTAGGTTAGCCCAGGGTATACATCATAACGTATTTTAGCTGGGCTCTGCAGTGCTGCCACAGACGCTGCAATATGTGCAGATTCCAATTCCTGCGTGTCGGAACATCGCATTTCAGACGTTTAACCGCCAGACCTTAAGACTTCAGGAGCGATGAAAGTTGTTGAGCTACTGGGTGCGAACGATGGAAGTGAGCACATAGCAAGCGTGCCCGCTGTACAAGGCCATGCAGGCCGAGATGTTGTTTTAAAAATTGCTGGAGAATCAGATTAAACACGTTAGCCATACAAGTCACGTGTGTCACATTGGCCTGATGAAGGCACGCTGCCATGTTTGCATCATTGCCGCACACGGCTGTTAAGTCACCACCGTAGTCCACTACGTCAATTTGTACTCCTGTCGCAAGGTGACAACGTGTTCCTTTCGTGCATAGTGCTGATGATGGGAGAGGAGTCGATGCCAGCGGTGAAGGTGGATGCAGGTTATGCTCACCCACTGGGCTGCATTACCTTGACATATGCAGAACCAATGGCTGAATGCAGGTGGTGGGTATCTCACAGATGAAGTACCATCATTCAGCTACAACCAATGGGAAGACACAACACCCTTTTTTAGGCCCCTCCTGTCTGAAGACCTCTGCCAGACATAGCTATGAACCTCTGGTTACTGTTACCCCCAGTTCAGTTTTATGAGTTTGTGTGCTTGTTACCTGACAACTTTTCCTGCTTGCTGTTTAGGTACCTTGTTGGCCGATTTGCATTTCACCACTGCTTGTTTTCTGATTAAGTCCTGTCCCTCCCATTCTGTTCCTCTTCCTCAATTATTTTGACCCTGCATGACTACTATTCTCTGGAACTGCAGCCTTCCACAGGTATTGATCAACTTGGGCCCTGTGTCATTCAAAATCACTGTATAAGGGTTAAAGGGTTTCAGGTTTCTGGGGGTCCAGCTTGGTGAGTGGGTTCCCTCTAGCCTATCCTTTACAGCCCGTCTGAGTGTGTCGATCAAGGCAGGCGTTATACCGTGCCCTCGACAGAAGGACATGTGGGCCGGGATAGTGTTTTAAAAATTGCTGGAGATTCGGATTCAACATGTGAGCCATACAAGGCACGTGTGTCACATTGCCCTGAAGAATGGCCGCAGACTATTTAGCATCATTGTCGCACCCGGCATTCCCTGGCTGCTGGTTGAGTGGAGACAACCATTGATGAAACTCTGTCTCACTCTACAGAGCTAACCGTCCACAACTCCTCAGCGGTGTCTCACATTTCCCCTACATTTCAAAGTAAACATTTGACTGCCTGATGGCCTTGAGCTCTGCTGCCAGCATAGTAAGGAGGTGTGTGGGATTCCTTGGGCGCAGTTCTAAGGAAGGGTGGCCTGACCACACAGGGTTTGGGCTAAGGTGCCGGAACAACACGAGGTTGATGAGGCTGAAGCAGTGGAGAAACTTGTACATACAGAGGAAGGATTGAAACACCCAACTCGTGGGAATGGAAAGACTTGTACAGCAGACACTTCTCCATCCATCACCATAGTTACCCAGTGCCCAGTCAGCGATATGTAACGCCCCTGTCCATGCTTACTGGGCCAAGTATCTGTGGTGAAATGTACCCTGTCACACAGAGTTTCTCAAAGAAGCGGTGATATTTAGTGCGACATGCTGGTGTAGGGCGGGCACGCCTTTGTTGGAGAAGGAGTGGCGCCTGAGCATCGGCTCTTGGGGCACTGCGATGGGCATAAGGTCTCGAAAATCCTCGGTTAAAAAGGTTGGAAAGGCAGCATTTTGGTAGCCAACAGTTTACAGATGCTGAAAGTCAACCTCTAAGCCATGTCATGACCTTCTAAAAGCATGTAAAACACAGCAAGGGGACTCCAACCACAGTCTCCCTTGTTTCCAAAAATTGGTCCATACACACCCCACTTGACTGGCATCAATTGACCCCCATTTTCAAGCTTACAAAGATGCTTTGCATGAACCACTATCAAAAATACGCGTGCCTTTCGCCTCCCCTGGCTGAACCAGGGGAAGAAAAATCCTCTGAGAGCCATGACTTGTTTATCTTGGTTCTTTTTTGAAAAGCGAGGGGACTCCATCCACAGTCTCCCTCGTTTCCACTAATTGGGCCACACACACCCCACTTCACTGGCATCAGTTGACCCCCATTTTAAAGATGAAAAAGATGCTTTGCATGAAGCACTATCAAAAATACGCGTGCCTTTTGCCTCCCCTGGATGACTCAGGGGAAGAAAAGTCCTCTGAGAGCCATGACTTGTTTATCTTGGTTCTTTTTTGAAAAGCGAGGGGACTCCATCCACAGTCTCCCTCGTTTCCACTAATTGGGCCACACACACCCCACTTGACTGGCATCAGTTGACCCCCATTTTCAAGATGAAAAAGATGCTTTGCATGAAGCACTCAAAAATACACGTGCCTTTCGCCTCCCCTGGATGACCCAGGGGAAGAAAAGTCCTCTGTGACCCATGACTTCCTCATATTGGTGAACGTTAGTATTTCCACATTGTCAGTGGACAAACGTGTGTGCTTATCTGTCAGCAGCACTGAAGACAGGTTCCGAGAGAACGCTGGCTGCGGGACACGACAAGATCCCCAAGGCATACGTGGTGAGCTCAGGCAATTTATCCAGATTGGAAGCCTAAAATTAGCAGGGCTCAAGTTGCACAGTAATGGCATCGATGTCCCCTTGCATATACTCATATATCTGTGTCTCCTCCTCTTTTTCCTTGTCCAGCTCTTTTGTTTTCGCATGAGTATATGTCCTTGTCACTTTCCCATGTGTTTGTGTTGTGTTGTGAGTTGTTTGTCACCTTTTGGACACCTTTGAGGGTGTTTTCTAGGTGTTTTTATGTGTTTGTGATTGCCTCCCATTGTTTCCTATGCGGTCCAAGTGGTTCACCGAACCGAACTCGAACGAGACCTCCGTTCAGCGAACCGAACTCGAGCTGAACCACGACCGGTTCGCTCATCTCTAATAAGGAGTTTATTGCATACTAATGTGCATCCTATAACCTCAGTAAATAATGTTTTTTTTTTTTTTGGTGGTTATGGTCTTGATGTTTACATTTTAAGTCCTTATATGCTCCATCTTACCTCACAATGCCAGTTATGGTGACAATGTAAGAATTCCATTGGTTGCATACTGGTATACCTTTGTTCTGCCCTGTGTCCTCTGTTGTGATATATTTTCCATCTATTGAAGCACTGTGTTATGGGGGGGACTGGCGGATTGGGATAAAGGTGGCGAATATCCCAATCACCAGTCGGGGTCCACCGTGCTCCAAGATGGTAAAAGAGCTGCTGGCAACCCATAGGTCAGGTGGATAATACAGAGCTTGTGTTACGGGGGAACCGGCGGTTTAGGACCAGGGGGTATATATCCCAATCGCCAGTCGGGGCCCACCGTGCTCCAGATGGCAATGGAGCTGCTGGCACCCTGTGGGTTAGGCGGAGACTATAGAGTGGATGACTCAGAGATAACCCAGGAGACCTGGCAACCGGTCCTGTGTGTAGGACGACAACCCAGGTAGCGTTTTGGTGGAATTAGCGCAACCCCGACCACGTGTGTAGGGAACATGTCAGGCAGGATGGTGACCTAGGTAGCATTGACCAAGAAGACCGCTGCGACAGCGCCCTGTCGGCCACTTGTGTCAGACACGAGAGGCCGAGAGGTCCTTCGATTAGCGTTTCTGGTCACTACACGAATGGCCACGTGTGTAGAGGACACATCAGGCCAAGGAATCACATCAGTAGCGTTGACTGGGAAGCCAAGGAGGATAATAAGTTCACACACCCAATCCTAAAACACCCTGTTAACTCCACAGGGGTCCTGGGGTATGCTGTCTGTGCACGTAGGAGGCACAACCAGACAGGTGGCGCAACATGTGTGTTGTCCGTGTGCGTAGAGGGCACTCTCGGACAGGTGACACAGCAGGTATGCTGTCCGTGTGCGTAGGAGGCACAACTGGACAGGTGACGCAGCAGCCGCAGCCCAGTTGATGCCACTGTACTGCTCTAGCACAACAGGAATGGTAGCAAGAAAGCACGGCGCCTGACCCTCATGTGCTGAGCCACGAATCTTGGCGTGACAAGCACTGTTCGCCTAGCCCTACCTACCGCTTCCAACAAGGCTTATGCCACCATGAATTCTAAGTGAAGACTGCGCACCTCCATAATGTCTCCAGCCCCTTTTATAACCTGGGTCCACCCCAAACCCAGGGTGGAACCACCAAGGTCCAATAGCAGAGTGCCATGTCATCAGTGATGTCACCAGCGACCTATCCGGAACCACCACGTCATTGATGACCTCATGGCAGCCACGCCCCAAACACTTCACCAGTCATCATCTGACGACCAATGGTGAGGTGCCAGATCATAGGGGCAGGCATCTGAGAGCCAGTCCGGAGTAGCCTTGTCATCAGGATACCTGACATCCTCTGCCCTATCAGGGCCTGCCACCTCACGGACATGCTCAGTGTGGTCCTTACCGGACCTAGCCTCTGATGCACTAAGTGCCTGAGCATGCTCAGTAGCCTGAACAACAGACTCAGAAATCAGACTGCCTGAGCATGCTCAGTAGGCACATCCCAGAACTTAGACACAGCACAAAGTCCAAGTACCTGTGCAAAGAGGCTGTTAGGATTAATTGTGGGACCATGCTCAGTAGCCTGAACTGAGTACTTAGGCGGGCTTTGCACGCTGCGACATCGCAAGCCGATGATAGCGATGCCGAGCGCGATAGTCCCCACCCCTGTCGCAGGTGAGATATCTAGTGATAGCTGCCGTAGCGAACATTATCGCTACGGCAGCTTCACACACACTCACCTCCCCTGCAACGTCGCTCTGGCCGGCGATCCGCCTCCTTATTAAGGGGGGCGGGTCGTGCGTCGTCACAGTGACATCACACTGCAGGTAACCAATAGAAGCGGAGGGGTGGAGCTGAGCGGGACTTAAACATACCGCCCACTTCCTTCCTTCCGCATAGCCGGCGTGAGCTGCTGGAGGCAGGTAAGGTGATATTCCTCGCTCCTGCGGCTTTACACACAGCGATGTGTGCTGCCGCAGGAACGAGGAACAACATCGTACCATCGCTACAGTTTAATTATGGTTTTCCCCGACCCTGCACCGATGATACGATTACGACGCTTTTGCGCTCGTTAATCGTATCATCTAGGATTTACACACTACGATGTCGGCAGCGACACACGGAAGTGCGTTACTTTCGACATGACCCATCGACATCGCACCTGCAAAGTCGCAACATGCAAAGTACCCCTTAGTCTCAGAAATGACACAATCAGGCTGAGCATGCTCATTAGGCAAAACACCGGGCTTAGACTCTGGCTGGGGTAAATTGGCGCACGCATGCGCACTAGCCGCCTCTCCACACTTAGACGTGGTGGAAGGAGCAGCTAACTGGATGACCCGAGGCACGGCCAAGAACGTCAGCCGGCGCTTGGGCGCAATAGGAACTGCAGCAGGCTGCTTGCGGCTATGGCAGCACCGGTTCGTGACAGTACCCCCCCTCTAGCGGCCCTCCCAGTCGAATGGTCTATAGTCGCCAAAAATACCACTGAGCGACGGGCATAAGATGGAGACATGCAGTGGGAGCTACAAGACTCACTCCACCGCGTGATCACCCCAGATGACCAGTCGATATGTGGGGAATGATGCTTCAACCAAGGAATACCCAGCAGAATATCATCTGCACCCTTAGGGAGAACCAGAAATGAAATAGTCTCCCGATGACATGGCAAGGGTAATGAGCACTGTCCGCTGGTGAATTACCTTGGGCAACAAGGACCCATCTATCACACAGACACTCACTGGCTTTGGCATTTGCACCAGCGAGATGGCATGCCGCCGGGCAAACGAGGAGGAGATTAAACTATCCCCAGCACCTGTGTCCACACTTGCCCTTGTGGACCATGTTGACCCCTTAAAGGAAATGGACACAGGAAACGTCACCCTAATGGATGACGCAGATTCCAGTCTACCTTCAGCTATGGTCACCAATCGCGGTCGCTTACCCTGATGCTTTGGGCAACGGTTGGCATAATGACCATACTGCCCACAAGCGAAACAGGAAATTCCCTTGCGACTCGATGACCTAGCAGCACCAACCCTAGCGATGTCCATAGGGTCAGAGACGTCCTCTAAGGGAGGTGCAGTAGGAGAGGTCACTACAGTGGCTGAACGACCCTCTGACCTGCGCTCCAGCTGACGTTCGGAGGTCCGCAGGTCAATGCGGGTAGCCAGAGTCATGAGGCCCTCAAGAGTAGTTGGTACCTCACGCGACTCTAACGTGTCCTTCACGTGCGAGGCTAATCCCTTCCAAAACAGTGGAATGAGAGTAATTTCTGACCACCCTAGTTCTGCAGCAAGTGTCCTGAAGCTCACAGCATATTGACTCGAGGAGGTACGCCCCTGCTCCAAAAGTCAGTAACTGTAGGGCCGAGTCATGAGTGACCTGAGGCCCCAGGAACACTTGCCTCAATGACTCCAAAAACTCCTCAGAGTCCTGAACTACGGGGTCATTCCTCTCCCACAATGGTGTAGCCCACTCCAGTGCTCTATCAGAGAGCAAGGAGATGATAAACCGCACCTTCGACCTCTCTGTAGGAAACCGTGCAGCCGACAGCTCTAGATGGACTGAGCACTGGTTCACGAATCCCTTACATGCCTTGCTGTTCCCCGTAAACATGTTGGGCAGCGAGAGGTGATGGAGGGTTGGAGTAGGCCTCATGGCCGACACCACTGCAGCCACTTGATCCACCACATCATCCATATCAGCAGCAAGAGCAGACTTCTCCAGAGACCTCACTCTGGCCTCAAGCTGCAGTATGAACTGACGTAGCTGCTCCATCTCTGCCATGCCAGCGAGACCCTGGCGCAGTCTTCTGTTATGGGGGAACCGGCGGATTAGGACCAGGGGGGTATATATCCCAATCGCCAGTCGGGGCCCACTGTGCTCCAGATGGCAATGGAGCTGCTGGCACCCTGTGGGTTAGGCGGAGACTATAGAGCGGATGACTCAGAGATAACCTAGGAGACCTGGGACCTGGTCACGTGTGTAGGGACACGTCAAACCGGACGACAACCCAGTTAGCGTTTCGGTGGAATTGGTGCAACCCCGACCACGTGTGCAGGGAACATGTCAGGCCAGATGGTGACCAGGTAGCGCTGACCAAGAAGACCGCTGCGACAGCGCCCTGTCGGCCACATGTGTCAGACACGACAGGCCGAGCGGTCCTTCGATTAGCATTTCTGGTCACTACACGAATGGCCACGTGTGTAGAGGACACGTCAGGCCAAGGGATCACACCAGTAGCATTGACTGGGAAGCCAAGGAGGATAATAGGTTCACACACTAAATCCTGGAACACCCTGTTAACTTCACAGGGGTCCTGGGGTATGCTGTCCGTGCGCGTAGGAGGCCCAACCGGACAGGTGGCGCAACAGGTGTGTTGTCCGTGTGCATAGAGGGCATTCTCGGACAGGTGACGCAGCAGGTATGCTGTCCGTGTGCGTAGAGGCACAACTGGACAGGTGACGCAGCAGCCGCAGCCCAGTTAACGCCACTGGACTGCTCTAGCACAACAGGAATGGTAGCAAGAAAGCATGGCGCCTGACCCTCATGTGCTGAGCCACGAATCTTGGCGTGACAAGCACCGTTCGCCTAGCCCTACCTACCGCTTCCAACAAGGCTTATGCCACCATGAATTCTAAGTGAAGACTGCACACCTCCATGTTGTCTCCAGCCCCTTTTATAACCTGGGTCTGCCCCAAACCCAGGGTGGAACCACCAAGGTCCAATAGCAGAGTGCCATGTCATCAGTGACATCACCAGCGACCTATCCGGAACCGTCACGTCATTGGTGACCTCATGGCAGCCACGCCCCAAACACTTCACCAGTCATCGTCTGACGACCAATGGTGAAGTGCCAGATCATAGGGGCGGGCATCTGAGAGCCAGTCCAGAGTAGCCACGTCATCAGGACACCTGACCTCCTCTGCCCTATCAGGGCCTGCCACCTCACGGACATGCTCAGTGTGGTCCTTACCGGACCTAGCCTCTGATGCACTAAGTGCCTGAGCATGCTCAGTAGCCTGAACAACAGACTCAGAAATCAGACTGCCTGAGCATGCTCAGTAGGCACATCCCAGAGCTTAGACACAGAACGAAGTCCAAGTACCTGTGCAAAGAGGCTCTTAGGATTAATTGTGGGAGCATGCTCAGTAGCCTGAACTGAGGACTTAGTCTCAGAAATGACACAATCAGGCTGAGCATGCTCACTAGGCAAAACACCGGGCTTAGACTCTGGCTGGGGTAAATCGGCGCACGCATGCGCACTAGCCGCCTCTCCACACTTAGACGAGGTGGAAAGAGCAGCCAACTCTACGACCCGAGGCACGGCCAAGAACGGCAGCCGGCGCCTGGGCGCAACAGGAACTGCAGCAGGCTGCTTGCGGCTACGGCGGCGCCGATTTGTAACACACTGTCTGCTATTTTAATGTATCTTTTAATTATTGCTAAAATAAAAAATGTTGCTTTATTTATGCCTTTGTCAGTTCCATTTTTCAATCATGCTTGTTGATTAAATGTTGAGGTTTTATTACATTTTAGGTATTAAGGTGAAACAGAGGTTATATGATATGTATGACGTCAATAATAAAAACAATAATTATACGAAGTAATCTGTAACCAGCTTTTTAAGTCTTCTAATTTCATTGTGTATAGCAAGTTTCAGGAGGGGAATGGAAAGACTATAGTTTCTAGGCAAATTATATTTTACTTACAGTTTGACTGGGTAGGATTTGAGAGATAAAAATAAACAATGTCCTGTTAGTGGGAAACTTTATTTTTATGCAATACTTTTGTCTAGCTCTCTGTTTATTAATGTTACAATATTACAATAAATATGAAATCAGAAATGTCACAGATAGTTAAAGAAAACAATTTTAGGTCATAAATCATGAAGAAAGAGAACCATATTAATGCAATATTGATAAACACAAATCAATTATCTTAAAGCCACACACACAGATACCAAAGCAAAATTACTGTATGAAAGAAAGCAGCACTCTAGGTTATAAAATGGCATTTGTGGCACTCGCATTATGCAGCTCATTATTTAATATTCTTAATCTTTTAAGGTATCCAGTTTTTACCACTTAGTTATGGATTTAAATCCTTCATCATCCTTTGACTCTTACATATGAATGCTCTGATTCCAGTTCATTCTACAGCTCAGTGGACTTATTACCCCTTCACTTACATTCTCCCCTCCCTTAAGGGTGCTTTACACGCTGCGACATCTCTAACGAGATATTGTCGGGGTCATGGTGGTTGTGGCGCACATCCGGCCTCGTTAGCGAGGTCGCAGCGTGGGATACCTCTGAGCGACCGTAAACGATCGCAAAAGAGGGAAAAATCGGTGGTCATGGAGAGGTCGTTCTAAAACAAAATATCGTTTTCTGCTCAGTAGCGATGTGGTTCGTCACTTCTGCGGCATCACACATCGCTGTGTGTGACACCGCAGGAGCGACAACCATAACCTTACCTCAGTCCACCGTAAAAGGAGGAAGGAAGGAGGTGGGCAGCATTTTCAGGCCGCTCATCTCCTCCCCTCCTTTTCTATTGGGTGGCAGTTCAGTGACGCTGATGTAATGTCGCTGTGACACTAAACGAACCTCCCCCTTAGAAAGGAGGCGGATCACCGGCCACAGCGACGTCGCAGAGCAGGTATGTGCATGTGACGCTGCCGTAGTGATAATGTTCGCTACGGCAGCGATCACCACATATCGACCTTACGACAGGGGCGGGTGCTATCGTGCTCCTCATCGCCAGCAAATGCTAGCGATGTCGCAGCGTGTAAAGCACCCTTTACTCCACAATCTACTTTCCCATATGTTATCCTATGTTATACTTAGTGATATAAAGTTTGGTTTACAGTCATCTACTATACTTCTACCTTTAATAACTTATCTTATATTTGGCCTGTACTGTGTACGGCTATATAATTTTCACTGTTTTATAGTGATGACTGTAATACTTTACTGTATTACTTGAACATTTTCATATCTTGCTATGATATTCACATTCAAGTTTTACATAATGTTTATAAAGAATTTCATGTTTTCTACTAAGCAAATAACAATTGGCCAGGTCAGGTCAGACATCAATGTCATGACCATCAGTAATGCTATAGCAAATAGCCGACTACTGGCAGCCTCTCGAACCCTGAATATTTTTGGGAAAAAAATGAGTTGTCGATTCAAGTTTTATTCAGACCATGGGACAGGACCAGTTCCCTGTTCTGCATGGAATCAGAAGGGGTTCCAGCTTTCAAACTGAAAAGAGAATTTTTTATTATATTGCTACTTGTTATTATTCTAATGTTCAACATATGTCTGGTAGCAATTGTACCATTTTCGTAGATAGATAATTATTGCCAAAAATGCACTTATAATTCATGCCATTCTTGGGATTACTCTTAACAGTTTATCTATTCATTTCAGAAAAAAAAATAAAAGTGAACAAACACAGGAGAACGCACTGCTAAATACTCCTATATAGTGATGAGAGAATACTAAATATTCGGGTTTGTGTTATTGGAACTGAGTAACTAGTACTATTCCAGTATTTGTCACGAATAAGAAACCAAATGCAAGTCAATGAAGAACCCAAACATTATTCTTCAAGATTTCCCAGAAAATAGTTGGGTTCCAATTGACGAATACTGAAATAGTACTAGGTATTTGACACAAATAACTCGAATCCGAATATTTAATATTTGCTCATCACTACTCCTATGTTCTCTTTGCAGAGAGCATTTATCAGACTGCTCTGGCAAAATCAAATCTCACCAAGAAAAAAAAGGATAGGCAATCCAAACTCAAACATGCCGGACACTTTTGTCCTATCACATCATCTATCAGGGAAGAGTAAGGAAGTTCCCATACATTCAGTCGACATTATACTCATGCACATGTGGGCCCTATAAATTTTGAATATAGGTATTCTAAGGATTTGGGTTTTTTTTTAGGAAATGTGACTTAGTTCAATAAGAATTCACAGGTCCCAGTGAATTTGAAAAATTGTATTGCTCATCAACATGGCAATCAAATTTTTACACTGTGCAGAAGATTCCAAGATTCTATCAGCCTTAGAACTCTGACATTTTCCTAAATCCAGACATTTAAATGAAAGCATATAACTCACAAAGTGTAGCTGTGCCTGTTTTACATTCCTATATATTCATGAAAATTTACAGTCATATATGTCACACCATTACAGTACCCTGCTGCAGATGCTGGCTCTTTGGACTTGTAGTTAGCATTTATTATCTCTTCATTTTTGGGGGAAAAAGATTGAATTCTGTTTAAAATAATGTTTAAAAACAATGTACACATTTAATTGTGCACATCTGTTTTTGCACATTGTTTTACCAGTCTAATTCGACAATCGTACATGCTATATCTATCGTGTGGCCTTCAGCTACATTTCTCTTTTTGTACATGTACCTAATTTCAGTACATAGCATGTCATTTTTTGATGAGGGTTGAATAATTGGATTTGAAGACATTGTTAAAAGTTAATTATAGTGTTGTACAAAATGTATGGTAAGAAAATAAACTGATAGTTAATGGGTTAGTATGGCAGAAAAAATAAAACATACCATGGCTAAGAATGTGGGAGATGCCAGCAGAAGCACAACTACCACCATTGGCACCAATGTAACGTATTGTAAAAATAAATAATTTAAAAAACTGGAGTGGGCTCCCAACCTTTTTTGATAACCAGCATCGGTAAAGCTGACAATTATGGGCTGCAATCCCCAGCGGTCTGCTTTATCTGGTTGGTCATTACAAATAGAGGGGATCCCATGCTGTTTTTAAAAATGATTAAAATTAATAATTTAAAAAGAACGGATTTGTGTCCCCCCATTTTTGATAACCAGCTAAGGTAAACCTGACAGGTTGTTGGTATTATCAAGGTGGAAAAAGCCATAGTTAATAGCCTTTCCCAGCCTGAAAATAGCAACTGCCACACAATTGATATATATATTAGATGTGCTAATTCTGCCACTTACCCAGCTATTCCTGATTGCCCTGGTGTAGTGGAAATCGGTGTAATATATCAGGTTGATAACAGCTGTGATTTGTCAAAAATCACTGGTGTCGTCATTGAGCTCTAGATTACTAATGGGGAGTGTCTATAAGACACTGACATTACTAACCATGTAAGTAAAAAAAAAAACACACACCGAAAAATCCTTTATTTGAAATAAAAAACACAGACACCTTCTTTCACCCCTTTATTAACCTCCATAACACTCCTGCTGGCCCCATTGTAATCTACACACGACAATCCTGTCTCTGCTACATCCAGAGGCTGAAGTGACAGTAAATGTGACTAATCACTGAAGCCTCTGTGACACACTGAGGGCAGCTCTCAACTATAAGAACTGGCTATGTCACTCAGTGCACCGGAGTTCACAGGCCTCTGTGAGCTCAGATGAACTAACTGCTGGGTTGCCAGACTACGACTACTGTGCTTCCGTGTCCAGCAATTTGATAGTCTGGCAATCTGACAGCGAGTTCAATTGAAGTCACAGAGGGCAGTGGGGGAGCCCCCGGTTGTGAACTTTGGTGAACTGAGTGAGATCACAGCTTCTCACAGCAGAGGGCTCTCCTGCTGCCCTCAGTGAACTCAGTTGAACTCGCTGTCGGATTGCTGGACTGTTGGATTATGGGACACAGCGGAACAGCAGTCTGGCAATCCCACAGTCAGTTCACAGCCATGGGCTCCACAATTCCCCTGTGTGAACTGTTATGATCTGAGTGACGTCACTGCTTCTCAAAGCCAAGGGCTACCCTGCTTCCCTCAGTATGTTCCAGAGGCTGCAGGGATTGGTTGCATTTTCCATGACTGCAGCCTCTGGAAGTAGCAGAGCTGGGATCATCATGGGATGTGATGTGGATTATGTTAGACCTGCAAGTCTGTGTTTTTAGTGTAAATAAAGGGGTGAAAGCGGGATGTGTGTATTTTTCATTTCAAATATAGGATTTTTCTGTGTGCGTGCTTATTTATTTTGACTTACAGGTTAATAATGGGGATGTCTCATAGCCACTTCCTTATTACTATTTTAGAGCATGATGGCAGCTGTGATTATTAACAAAGCACAGCTGTCATCAACCCCATATTTTTTACCCCAATTGCCATTGCATCAGGGCTGGGTAAAGTGCCATAATTAGTGCATTTAATGGATGCTCCAAATCTGGGAAGCTGAGGGCTACTATTTTCAGCCTGTGAGGGGCCAATAACAATGGCTCTTCCCACCCTGATAATACCAGCCCAGCCCCCAGCGGTCTGCTTTAACTTGGCTGGTTGTCAAAAGTAAGGGTGACCTCCAGCTCACACAGCAAATAGTGGAATGATCCAGCAGATCACAAACTGCTTCAGACAGACCAGAGCAATGCTGATAACAGATGAAGACAGTGGCTGATTAATACAATACTAGGGTCAGAGATATTAGATTAGTGCGACCACACTAGCGGTAAAATAACAAACAAAAACACTTGTGTGGTGCTTTAATTTTCATTGTACTAAATATTTTTATTTGATTTATGCAGTTTCGGTGCATTTTTCTTTCAGTAGATGCAGATCTGGTGCAGAAATGTCTGCAACCAAATACTCAATGTATGCGCTTCATCTAATCTGGTAATCCGGAATTGAGTTTTATAACTTCACCTGAGGTTAGGTCACTGAGTTCAATGAGTTCACCTGAGGTCTGAGCTTGGGTACTCATGGGAACTCCAGCTGTTATCTCAGGTTATCTCATTGATGTCACCACTAACAGCATGGGGACCCTCATATTTTGATACACATCAAAGATAACACACATATTTGGGGGCTGCAGCTTTATCTGTGCTGCGTATCGATTTATGGGGGGCCCTTTGCCATTTTTTCAATTTATTTATTTTTACATTCCACAACCATCATAGATGCCGAAATACCGACAGTCTGACTGCAACCAATAACCGACACAGTCACAGAGGGTGGTCGGGGAAAGCGGTGAATTTGCATGAGAGTTAATTATCGGACCCCGAAGCAGTGTGACAACCATGCGGGAGACTTAGTAAGTATAACTTTCCTGCTCTAATCCCCATTTTGCTTCCTTTTAACTTTATTTTATTGTTTTTTTAAAAATGTGTTTTTTCCGAGTGACCGAATACAAAGAGTAACACGGACTTCCCTGAGAAGTCCGTCTTCGGAGTCCATGCACGGACACTGGGTGTACGGTATGGACCACGGACATTACAGTTCAGTTTTCCCATCACTAATTATAACTTCTAAGTTAAAATAACCATTATAGATTACTGGAAATATATAGCCGTATTTTGCAATGGACAATTGATTCAATAAAAAAAATATTAGTTTAGGTGTGGTGTGAATGGAGAAATAAACCTTTCTGTACTGATTAATTACATTTTTCAAAAAGGTGTCCTGTTACACGATTATGTTATTCTAAATTTATTTTTTATGAATTCTTTAAAGGACAGATTATGCAAGTTCTGACATTTTGCTTATCTATAGTATAGTTAAGACAAAGATATATTAGGTGAAAGCGTGCAAAATATAATTGGAACTCAGCCAGAAAATATCTTGTAAAGGAGGCTTTTCACTGTCAAAAAAAGCAACAGGTGGGTTTTCTAGGGAAGAAGAGGTTGGCTGATGTCCATTTGAAAAATATATAATATACTCAGTGGGGAACAAAAGTTCCAGAACAAAGATTCCTTGTTTCTCTATTATCCTACTACATACAGAAACCCTTGCATGTCAACATCTCAGATTAAAACAATAGCTGTCAAATAAAAATCTTGTCAGTACACTGGAGTATTCAAGAAACGAGTCATCCAGTCTGACCTTGCTGCATGTCAACTAGGAAATCTTTATCTGTTAGATGTGAAATTTAGATCAAGGCTATGGATACATTGGCATCACATGTTGTTATATTGTCATGGTTTATTGCCTTCTACAGATGTCATCCGTACACTGTCATTTTTGCACACACCTATTCTTTTGAATGGATGAGTTCTGTCTATAAAATTAACATTGGTAAAATGTTCCAGTTTTTTTGTATTTTCTTTTTAAATGGTCTTTAGTCTGTAACAAATAAAACAAACACGTGAATAGCCTCATAAAAAATAAATTGTGGTTGTACCATGCATGAACATTTTTTAAAAAACACTTCAAGCATGTTTGTCAAACAATGAGTAAAATAAAGGGTCCTTTAACCCCGTAACCACTGATATGCCTTTTAATGGTGGTCATTGAGGGTACTTATTCCTCAGTGCCACTTTTAAACAGCACTGAGGAATAACTCACACTTGCGAGTCACTCATGCGGGACCCATGAGTCTCGCTTCGCATCACCCAGACACATTCTCTGGACAGGAGCGTCTCAGCTGCATAGAAATAGATGAAGCCGCCCCACACATGTCAGGAGAGTGTGTGGCCATGGCAGGTGATGCGATGAGAGACTAACGCATGAGTGACTCACAAGTGTGACTATGACCTAATGGACAGCTGACACCCAAGGCCCTGATTGGTTTTGGATCTAATTGGGGCCGATTGTTAATAACGATTGGTGCCGTTTATCCTCTTAGACACCGCTGTTAAGTATCTAATTAATTAAAAAGGGAATAAAAAGGTATCAAATAGTTATATGTAAAAAAAATGGTGGGAATAAAGATGCCAAACCATCCTGCAAACAAAACCAGCCCTAATATGACTCATTCGCAAAAAAAAATAAATAAAAGTTACAGCTCTCACAATATGGTGAAACAAAAACGAATAAACAAAAATCAATTTTAGGGTGTAAAAGTAGTGTCGCGGGTGGGGAAGGACGTCGCTGCGCTGCACTCGCTAACGCTCGGGTCCGGCGCTGCTGCGATGGCTGCTCGGTGGTTCGAGCGGTGGGCCAGATTCGGGGACTTGAGCGGCGCTCCTCGCCCGTGAGTGAAAGGGGGTAGTTTGGTTTGGGTATTTGGTCCGTGGCGCCACCCACGGGTTGTGGTGAGGTTGGGCACCACCGCTGCTGGTGACGAGGATCCCAGGAGCGATGGCAGGGAGCAGCTGGGATGTTGTTTTCCCCCTCCGTGGGTAGGGGTTGGTGGTCCCGAGGCCCGGTGAGATGACGGGGAGGCAGGGTTGGATGGGTGCAGGGTCGCTTGGACTGCGCAGCGCGGTGCCGGACTGCACGGTAGTACTCACTCAGCCACAAATGTACGCAAAGTCTCTGGTAAACCTAACGGCTGGATGGACGGGTCCCGCAGCCGGCTGCTGTGGCTTCTCCTGGATGGTTAGTGATGGCTGCCTTTCCCTGCACCTTTGTGTATGTTCGGTCCCAATGGATTCCCACCGGTAACCCGCTCCCCAGCGTATATATGTGCCGGTGGAGCCCTTTTGCCCGTAGGCTCTGGCCCTTGGAACTCTAGCTGTGGCGGTAGGTGTATTTCCTTTTGCTGGTCGGACGGTTGCCTTCAATCGGGTCTTGGCTGTTAGGAAACCCCTGGGGTTCTGGTCACTGACGGATTTGACCTCTAATGGTGACTCCAAGCCTGGTCGGGGTCCGCAGGCCCTGCCTGAGTGTGCTGGCTTCACTTTGCTCCCCGGTTCGGTACCGGCGGGCCACCGCCCATCCCTGGTGCTACGGTTCCGCGTTGATCTGCCTCTCCTGCAGACGGCCACCACCGTCTGCCAACCTTGCTCTTAGTGCCCGGGCCACACACCCGGACACGGTCAGTTTTCTCCTTCACTCCTCTCACTTGCACTTCCCTAACTGATCTGACTTCCTTTCCTGAATCCAGGACTGTGAACTCCTCAGTGGGTGGGGCCAACCGCCTGGCTCCACCCCACCTGGTGTGGAAATCAGCCCCTGGAGGGAGGCAACAAGGATTTTGTGTCTGGCTGATGTGCCTGTCTCAGGGTGGGGGTGTGTGTTGTAGTACCTGTGACGACCTGGCTAGTCCAGGGCGCCACAGAAGTATAGCATGAAAAAGCAATACAAGTCTGGTATTGCTGTAACCGCACTGACCCAAAGAATAAATCGGTCTTAACAGTTTTACCACACAGTGAACAGAGTGAAAAGATATAAAGAAGCAAAAAGTGAATTGCTGCTTTTTGTTCATTCTTCTTCTGAAAAATCTGAATAAAAAATGTTATATTCCCCAAAATGGTACCAAATAAATCTTAAACTTTTCATGCAAGATCTAAGCCCTAATACAGACCTATTTGCCAAAAAATATAAAAATGTTACAGCTCTCAAAATATTGTGATTGAAAAATTATTTATTATAAAAAAGCAGTTTTATTGTATTTATAGAAGCAGAAAATAAAAAACGATATAAACCTGGTTTCGCTTTAATTACACCGACCCCCAGAATAAATCTATCCTATCACTAATATCATAAAGAGAAACATGCAAAAATAAAAAGAACAACTATTCCTGGACTGCTGTCTATTTTTTCATTCTGCCTAATAAAAATCGAGATAAGGCTTAGCTGATATTTATCTTGTGCTCTCGGTTGAACAATTACCTTGGGGTTTCTGTGTAAATCTCAAAAACCGTGATTCAGACAAACCTCCATTGAAACTTGTCCCTCCAATGAGGCAGATAGAGACACCTTGGACTCAGTCTGGTCTCTGATGCGGCCCGGCATTGTTCCATCATTTTACATCAAAAAATGTTGTGTACCCCAAAACATTACCAAATGTTGCTTTATCTTATCATGTACTCACAGCAAAAAAGGGCAACCAGTCCAGTTAGCCCAGGACAACACATCTAATGCACAAACAGGATGCAGACAAACCTCTCAACATGATGGACACTTCACAGGTGCAAGGTAAATTGCACACTAGTGGCGCGCATAGGGCACTGTTCACACTTGTATGCGCATGGTGTCCAGCCAGCAACCTATTATCACGCCCTTACTATTAGGTTAGGCGGGTTACTCAGACACTACTCACTGCAGCACGGAAGGGACAGAAATTCCACTATGCACGGCCCTATTAAGAGGCCCGGCTGCACCCCGCATAATCAAAGTGCAAAAAATACATATAAAATATATGTGAGGTATTAGTTTGTAAATTGGCCAATGTACGTAAGCCCACAATCCTCATCACGGATCCTCATGCTTGCGGGTCCCTACACTGCTAAATATCAAAAATAGCAACAAGAAGAGGAGATAAAAACTCCCCCAAAAATGTATTATAAAATGTACTCACAGCAAAAAAGTGCAACCAGTCCAGTTAGCCCAGACCAACACATCTAATGCACAAACAGGATGCAGACAAGCCTCTCAACATGATGGACACTTCACAGGTGCAAGGTAAATTGCACACTAGTGGCGCGCGTAGGGCACTGTTCACACTTGTATGCGCATGGTGTCCAGCCAGCAACCTATTACCACGCCCTTACTATTAGATTAGGCGGGTTACTCGGACACTACTCACTGCAGCACGCAAGGGACAGAAATTCCACTATGCACGGCCGTATCAGACAAACCTCCATTGAAACTTGTCCGTCCAATGAGGCAGACAGAGACACTTTGGACTCAATTTGGTCTCTGATGCGGCCCGGCATTGTTCCATCATTTTACATCAAAAAATGTTGTGTTCCCCAAAACATTACCAAATGTTGCTTTATCTTATCATGCAAACAACCATCCCATTAGGATTCACTCGAGTCTGTCATCAGTCACTTGAAATAGTGGAGGGGTCTCACATTACTAGTAGAACAAAAACTCTGTAAGGCTATGTTCGCACGTACCTGTTGAAATTTCTGCAGCGATTTGACAGCACATGTGCACTTCAAATCGCTGCAGAAACACTGCGTAATGGATGCAGTGTTTCAGCAAAATAAATGCCGAATTGATGCGCTCGGGATGCTGCTCCCACCATAGACAGAGCGGGAGAAGCACCCAAAGCGCACAAATGAATTGACATGCCGCTTTTTGTACGCACGGATTTGGGTCAAAATTTTTACATCCAAAACGCTGCGTTCAAAAAAGCAACGTGCGGATGGATTATACACAATCTACATAGATTGTGCTTGGGACGCATGCATTTACACTGCCATGCTAAACGCAGCATAAATGCATGAATTTACGCAACGTGCGCACAAGCCCTAAAAGAGATATGCCCCCCCCAAAGACAATCCAGTGATGTCTGTTCTCAAAAATTTAAATGCTCCCCTTCTTCTGAGTCCTCCTCTGCCTAAACCACAGTAAGCGGCCATATGTGTGGGATTATTGTAGCATTGAGAGGACACTTAAGAATTTACAAGTTGCGTGTCTCTCGAAGCAGAATCTGGGCACTATTTATGTGGCTGCTAATATATATGGGGGCAAAATGTATGGGCACTAGTGTAGAGCGAGAAGTGGACTATTCAGACTCGCTATGTAGTTAGCGAGTACTGTCCGCTACTTGCATATTCATTACGAGTAGCGGGTGCAATGTAATCAATGGGAAATACTCGCTAAGTAAGCGAGTAACCCGAAAGCCGCACTTTTTGTGCAAGTAGCAAATAGTATGGTTTCAGGTTACTTGCTACTTAGCAAGTATTTACCATTGACTTACATTGTTCCCACTACTCATAACAAATATGCGAGTAGCAGACAGTACACGCTAACAGCATAGCAAGTATGAATAGTCAACTACTCGCTCAAAAGTAATAGGCACTAAACTTACATATTTGTAATTCTCCAGAAAAAAAGCACAACGGGGATGCTACTAAATAGTCACTGCAGGCATAGATAAATTATTTGAGAGGTGCAATTTCTACAATGGGATCACTTTTAAGGGTGTTTCTGCTTTTCTGGTACCTTAGGGGCTCTGCAGATGTCGACTGCAACTATTTAAGCAAAATATGTGCTCCAAAACCAAATAGCGCTTCTTCCTGCTCAGCCATGTGGCCACTCAGTAGTTTCTGATTACATATAGGGCATCACCGTGTTCAGGAGAAATTGTGTAATAACTAGTCAGGTTCATTTTCATCTTTGAACCCTTTTGTAACTTACAAATATGCAGCTAATAAAAAAAATACATTTTTACTATTAAAATGTTATATTTCCACTTCTCAATCTTCTAAAATTCTGTGAGGCACATATGGGTTAAAAATACTCCCTATACTCCTAGATGAACTCAGTGATGTTTCCAATATGGGGTCATTTGTGGGGTTTCTGCTTATGTCTCCTCAGGGGCTTGGCTAATGGAGGTCACAGTCTATTCAAATGGAATCTGAGTTATAAATACCAAGTTGTGCTCCTTTTCATCTGATCCCCACCATGTACTCAAATAGTAGAGTACAACCACATATGGAGTACTGCCATATACAGTAAAAATTGCATAACAAATTATTGCATCCATTTTCTTTGTGTCAAATAAACTTTTTAGGGTAAAGTAAAATTTTAGAGAAAAAACCCTACATTTTTTGTTTTCACGGCCCAATGTAATAAAATTCAGTGTAATTTGTGGCCAATAGATGAATTCAATATAGGGTTTAACGGAACAGTTAACCAGGGACACTGGTGTTCTAAGGACTCTAATGAGTAGAGTGTATGTAAGCAAAGGGGACCAGAGAATTACATTTCAAGTAAAATTAAAATGTATTAAAAAGAGTATCTTCTAAAATATAGGATATAAATACCCAGAATGGTATATGATAAGAAGCTGCAGGTAGTAAGCAGGGTCTAAGTAGAGCCTGTCAGATAGAAAGAAATAGATAGTAGTGAGTACTACCATGCTACTAGAAAGAGTAATTGACTTATAGGTGGTGTATTACCAGAAGGGGTTAATGAAGAAAAAAAAATAGTTTGGCATCCAAAAGCAAAGGAGAAAATGTTCTGGTAACGGGTGCATACTGTAAGAAAATAAATTAGAGAACCTCATAAGATGATAAAAAGGTATATGAAGGTTGAAAAATATTGAATGAATATGGAGGCCTTGCTTGTCACAGAATGATCACTTAACTTTTTTATGCAACATAAACCAGGTTTAAGGGCATAAAAATTGAAAATTTTAAAACTGCTAAATTTTCAAAAAGTTTTCAAAACGTCGGATTTTGTACAAATAAATACAACAAAATATCATCCTAAATCTACCACTATCACAAAGCACAACATGTCACAAAAAAGTCTCAAAATCACTGGGATCCATTGAAGCATTTCAGAGTTATTACATCATAAAGTGACACTGGTCAGATTTCTAAAATTTGGCCTGGTCATTTAGGTCAAAATTAGCTCCATCATTAATGAGTTAAAGAAAAAATCATATGAAGAAATGCTTGTGTGTTTTTAAAAAAAAATCACAAGTGCAAAAACAAATATAAAATGTGATTTTTATTAAACAGAAAAGAATACCACAAAATAAAGAATACAAGTGTTTGACCAGATGTAGGTTGTGCACATTTAATTGAGCTATAATCTTTTATTTTCTCTAGGATTGTGTGTGTGTGTGTGTGTGTTTATACAGTACAGACCAAAAGTTTGGACACACCTTCTCATTCAAAGAGTTTTCTTTATTTGCTTGACTGAAAATTGTAGATTCACATTGAAGGCATCAAAACTATGAATTAACACTTTTGGAATGAAATACTTAAAAAAAAGTGTGAAACAACTGAAAATATGTCTTATATTCTAGGTAGAGATGAGCGAACCGGTCGCGGTTCAGCTCGAGGTCGGTTCGCCGAACGGAGGTCCCGTTCGAGTTCGGTTCGTCGAACGTTCGACGAACCGAACTCAAACCGCATAGGAAACAATGGCAGGCATTCACAAACACATAAAAACACCTAGAAAACACCCTCAAAGGTGTCCAAAAGGTGACAAACAACTCACAACACAACACAAACACATGGGAAAGTGACAAGAACAAATTCTCATACAAAAACAAAAGAGCGTAACGAGGAAAAAGAGGACAAGACACAGATAGAGGCATGGCACGCCCTTCTAAAATCATGTAAAACACCGCAAGGTGACTCCAAGTGGAGTCTCCCTTTTTTCCAAAAATTGGGCCCCACACACACCCACCCATTCAGTGGCAGCACTTGTGCCCTAGTTGTACACTTCACAGCTAGATTGGCATCAAGCACATTAAAAAATACGCCATTCTTAACCATCCCCAGGATTACACCGGGGTAGGTAGCAAAGTCTTTGCTGAACCATGACTTGTTCATCTTGGCTCCTTTTAAAAACAATGTAAGCAAGGGTCACTCCAAGCGGAGTCTCCCTTTTTTCAAAAAATTGGGCCACACAGACACCCCATCAGTGGCAGCACTTGTGCCTTGGTTGCAAACAGGATGTTTTGATTTGCATCAAGCACATTCAAAAATACGCCATAATTAACTGTCCCCAGGATGACACCGGGGTAGGTAGCAAAGTCTTTCCTGATCCCAGCTCTGTTCATCTTGGATCATTTTTAAAAAACACAGCAAGCAAGGGTTACTCCAAGCGGAGTCTCCCTTTTTTTCCAAAAATTGTGCCCCACACACACCCACCCATTCAGGGGCAGCACTTGTGCCCTAGTTGTACACTTCACAGCTAGATTGGCATCAAGCACATTCAAAAATACGCCATTCTTAACCGTCCCCAGGATGACACCGGGGTAGGTAGCAAAGTCTTTGCTGAACCATGACTTGTTCATCTTGGCTCCTTTTAAAAACAATGTAAGCAAGGGTTACTCCAAGCGGAATCTCCCTTTTTTCAAAAAATTGGGCCACACAGACACCCCATCAGTGGCAGCACTTGTGCCCTAGTTGCAAACAGGATGTTTTGATTTGCATCAAGCACATTCAAAAATACGCCATAATTAACTGTCCCCAGGATAACACCGGGGTAGGTAGCAAAGTCTTTGCTGAACCATAACTTGTTCATCTTGGCTCCTTTTAAAAACAATGTAAGCAAGGGTTACTCCAAGCGGAGTCTCCCTTTTTTCCAAAAAGTGGGCCACACAGACACCCCATCAGTGGCAGCACTTGTGCCCTAGTTGCAAACAGGATGTTTTGATTTGCATCAAGCACATTCCAAATCCACAAGCATTTACTCTCCCCAGGATGACACAGGGGTAGTAAATTCCTTGTGGATCCATGACTTGTTCATTTTGATGAACGTTAGTCTGTCCACATTGTCACTGGACAGACGAGTGCCGCTTATCTGTCAGCACACACCCAGCAGCACTGAAGACACGTTCAGAGACAACGCTGGCAGCTGGACATGACAAAATCTCCAAGGCGTAAGTAGAGAGCTCTGGCCATTTTTCAAGATATGAAGCCCAAAATGAGCAAGGCTCCATTTGCAAAGTCATGGCATCGATGTTCATTTGGAGATACTCCTGTATCATCCTCTTCAGCCGTTGACTATGTGTTAGACTTGTTGTTTCTGTTGGCCTTGCAAAGGAGGGTCTAAAAAAATTATGAAAAGATTCCATAAAATTGCTGTTACCAGCACCAGATACAGTCCTACTGGTACGGGTAGACTGTTGAAGATGACGAGACCGTCCCATGTTTGTCAAGTTACAACTGGGAGATTCACTCCCTGCACCTGCACGGTTGTTTGGTGGAAAAGCCGAGCTAAGATCGAGTAACAGCTTCTGCTGATACTCCTGCATACGTGCCTCCCTTTCTATTGCTAGAATTATGTCACAAAATTTGGACTTGTAACGGGGATCTAATAGTGTGGCAATCCAGTAGTCATCATCACTTCTAATTTTGACAATACGAGGGTCATGATGGAGGTAGTGCAGCAAGAAAGCACTCATGTGTCTTGCGCAGCCATGCGGACCAAGTCCATGCTGTGTTTGTGGCATAGAGGTGCTAACCGTTCTTTCTTCCTCTGACATCTCCCCCGAACCTCTTTCAACTGAAATTTGACCAAGGTCTCCCTCATCCGCTGAGTCTTCCTTGTCCATGGACAGTTCGTCCTCCATTTCTTCATGTTCTCCTGCACCTTCCTCAACATTTCGCCTGCTACCATGCGCCCTTGTTGATCCCTGTCCCCCATGGTCCCATGCCTGCCGCGTTGGTGACGATGAACGTCTGGACCTTGGAGATGTTGTTATGTCTTGCGCATATGAATCCTCCTGTAGTTCCTCCCCTTCCTGTTGTCCCACCCCCTGACTCCGAATAGTGTTTAGCGTGTGCTCCAGCATGTAAATGACTGGAATTGTCATGCTAATAATGGCATTGTCAGCGCTAAACATATTCGTCGCCATGTCGAAACTGTGCAGAAGGGTGCATAGGTCCTTGATCTGAGACCACTCCATCAGGGTGATCTGCCCCACCTCTGCATCTCGTTTGCCCAGGCTATACGTCATGACGTATTGCACCAGGGCTCGGCGGTGCTGCCACAGTCGCTGTAACATGTGGAGAGTCGAATTCCAGCGTGTCGGCACATTGCATTTCAGGCGATGAACCGGCAGGCCGAAAAACTTCTGGAGCGATGCAAGTCGCTCAGCTGCGGCGCTTGAACGGCGGAAGTGAGCAGACAGTTTTCGTGCCCTGGTCAGAAGGCCATCTAGGCCGGGATAGTGTGTTAAAAATTGCTGGACAACAAGGTTCAACACGTGAGCCATACAAGGTACGTGTGTCACCTTGCCCAGGCGAAAGGCCGCATCCAGGTTTGCAGCATTGTCGCACATGGCCTTACCAGGCTGCAGGTTGAGTGGAGACAACCATTTATTAAACTCGGACCGCAGAGCTGACCACAACTCCTCAGCTGTGTGACTCTTATTCCCAAGACATGTCAAGCTAAAGACCGCCTGATGACATTGCGCTCTGCTGCCAGCATAGTAATGAGGGGTGCGTGATTCCTTCTGCGCAGTGAAAACACTGGTGGCCTGACCAGGCAGGCTTGGGGCGGAGGTGGAGGACACAGATGAGGTGGAGGAGGCAGAAGCAGTGGCAGAACTTGGACAGACAGAGGATTGACACACAAGTCGTGGGGACGGCAAGACTTGTGCAGCAGACCCTTCACCATCTATCACCATAGTTACCCAGTGCCCAGCCAGCGACATGTAACGTCCCTGTCCATGCTTACTGGTCCAAGTATCGGTGGTGAAATGCACCCGTTCACACACAGAGTTTCTCAAGGAAGCAGTGAAGTTGTGTTCGACATGCTGGTGTAGCGCGGGCACACCTTTTTTAGAGAAGTAGTGGCGACTGGGCATCTGGTACTAGGGCACAGCGACAGACATAAGGTCTCTAAAATCCTGTGTGTCCACCAGGCGGAAAGGCAGCATTTCGGTAGCCAAGAGCTTACAGAGGGATAGAGTCAACCTCTTAGCTTTGTCATGGGTCGCAGGAAATGGCCTTTTATTTGTCCACATCTGAGGACAGAGATCTGGCTGCTGTGTGTAGACGGTGTTGAGTAGGGTGTCCCTAGAAAAATGCAGGTTTGTGAGGAAAGTGCAGTCGGAGACATGATGTTGCCTTCATCCAACATTGGTGGTATCGATGTCTGAGAGAGCTGTACACACGCACTTGTTTCCCCTTACAAACGAACTGACGACCTACCAATCAAATTGCCTGTTGCGGTTACAGTGGTGGAAGTTGTGCGTGGAAAACCAGGTGTGACAGCTGTCCCCACAGTCCTAGAAGATGAAGAGCGCACAGATGCACTGGAAGGGGCAGGCCGTGGATGGTTCGCTCCGCTAGGCCACATTGCAGCACGGTGAGCTTCCCACTGGGACCTATGATATTTATTCATGTGACGATTCATGGAAGAAGTTGTCAAACTGCTGAGCTTTTGACCTCTACTAACAGAATCACGACAAATTTTACACATCACATAATTTGGGTGATCTTTTTCTATGTCAAAAAAGGACCAGGCTAGGCAAGGCTTAGAGGGCACGTGACCTGCTGAGCCCCCCCGACTAGTGCTCAGAGGCAGAGTGGTGGCTGATGATGCAGTTGTAGACGTGCTACCAGTGCTCCGACTCTGTCCAGGAAGGCGCAAGGTAACTTCGTCGTCGGTTGCATCCTCCTCCACCGCCTCTGTTGACCTCCTCGAGTGCCTGACTGTGGGTTTACAGTAGGTGGGATCTAGAACTTCCTCATCAATTGTTGTGTTTGCACTCCCCTCACCCTCAGACCGAGCCTCTTCTTGCCCTGACCGAATATTTAAGTTGTCATCACAATCTGGTATCTGCGTCTCAACGTCATCAGTATGTTCCTCATTGTCTATAACCACAGGTGTTACAGTTTGTGACAAAGGGTCAACATTATGCTCAGAAACTTGGTCCTCATGGCCTGAATCAGAGTCACAAAGGTTCTGGGCATCACTGCAGACCATTTCCTGGTCTGTACTCACTGTAGCTTGGGAGCAGACCTCTGATTCCCAGGCTATAGTGTGACTGAACAGCTCTGCAGACTCAGCCATCTCACTTCCACCATACTGTGCAGGGCTGATGGAGACTTCAGAGCTGGGAGAAAGCAAGTTTGATTGGGATGACAACTCAGAGGACTGGTGTTTTTTGGATGCGGTGGTTGAGGTGGCTGAGAGGGTACTTGTTGGACCACTTGAGATCCATTCAAGCATTTTTCTTTTTTGGCCATCATCTACATTTGTTCCTGTTGTTCGTGTCCGTAAAAAAGGGAGCACATCGGATTGTCCACGGTAAGCAGTAGACATCTTACTTTTGCTGGTAGATGGTCTATCTTCAGCAGATGTTAATGGAGCTTTGCCACCTTCCCCACGGACAAACCCTTTTTTTCCTTTTCCAACACGCCTCTTCCCCTTTCCACCAGCATCTGTCATTTTGCCAATCGTGTTGATTGCGACAAGATTGTGCACTTAAAATGTGATAGTAAAAATTGAGAGGTGGTGTAGATTGCAGCGGTGGTCTAGCTTTATTAACAGCAGAATAATAAAGAATAATTATCCCTGACAATCCAACTACGGCCCTTAAACTGGCAGCATAAATTGCTAGTATAATGGCTTAGTAACAATTAGTTTGAGTGTGCAATGCAGGCAGACGTGCTGCAAATATCTTTGCACTTGTGGGACGATACAGAAGTCCAACAGCCATTTTTAAGATGCCACTAAGTACACTCAGTGTTTGCTAGTATAATGGCTTAGTAACAATGAGTTTGAGTGTGCAATGCAGGCAGAGGTGCTGCAAATATCTTTGCACTAGTGGGACGAAACAGAAGTCCAACAGCCACGTTTAGGATGCCACTAAGTACACTCAGTGTTTCCTAGTATAATGGCTTAGTAACAATGAGTTTGAGTGTGCAATGCCGGCAGACGTGCGGCAAATATCTTTGCACTTGTGGGACGATACAGAAGTCCAACAGCCACGTTTAGGATGCCACTAAGTACACTCAGTGTTTGCTAGTATAATGGCTTAGTAACAATGAGTTTGAGTGTGCAATGCAGGCAGACGTGCTGCAAATATCTTTGCACTTGTGGGACGATACAGAAGTCCAACAGCCACGTTTAGGATGCCACCATGTTCACTCAGTGTTTGCTAGTATAATGGCTTAGTAACAATGAGTTTGAGTGTGCAATGCAGGCAGACGTGCTGCAAATATCTTTGCACTTGTGGGACGATACAGAAGTCCAACAGCCACGTTTAGGATGCCACCATGTTCACTCAGTGTTTGCTAGTATAATGGCTTAGTAACAATGAGTTTGAGTGTGCAATGCAGGCAGACGTGCTGCAAATATCTTTGCACTAGTGGGACAATACAGAAGTCCAATAGCCACTTTTAGGATGCCACTAAGTTTCCTCAGTGTTTGCTAGTATAATGGCTTAGTAACAATGAGTTTGAGTGTGCAATGCCGGCAGACGTGCGGCAAATATCTTTGCACTTGTGGGACGATACAGAAGTCCAACAGTCACGTTTAGGATGCCACTAAGTACACTCAGTGTTTGCTAGTATAATGGCTTAGTAACAATGAGTTTGAGTGTGCAATGCAGGCAGACGTGCTGCAAATATCTTTGCACTTGTGGGACGATACAGAAGTCCAACAGCCACGTTTAGGATGCCACCATGTTCACTCAGTGTTTGCTAGTATAATGGCTTAGTAACAATGAGTTTGAGTGTGCAATGCAGGCAGACGTGCTGCAAATATCTTTGCAATAGTGGGACGATACAGAAGTCCAATAGCCACGTTTAGGATGCCACTAAGTTCACTCAGTGTTTGCTAGTATAATGGCTTAGTAACAATGAGTTGGAGTGTGCAATGCAGGCAGAGGTGCTGCAAATATCTTTGCACTAGTGGGACGATATAGAAGTCCAATAGCCACGTTTAGGATGCCACTAAGTTCACTCAGTGTTTGCTAGTATAATGGCTTAGTAACAATGAGTTTGAGTGTGCAATGCAGGCAGACGTGCTGCAAATATCTTTGCACTAGTGGGACAATACAGAAGTCCAATAGCCACTTTTAGGATGCCACTAAGTTCACTCAGTGTTTGCTAGTATAATGGCTTAGTAACAATGAGTTTGAGTGTGCAATGCAGGCAGAGGTGCTGCAAATATCTTTGCACTAGTGGGACAATACAGAAGTCCAATAGCCACGTTTAGGATGCCACTAAGTTCACTCAGTGTTTGCTAGTATAATGGCTTAGTAACAATGAGTTTGAGTGTGCAATGCAGGCAGAGGTGCTGCAAATATCTTTGCACTAGTGGGACTATACAGAAGTCCAATACCACGTTTAGGATGCCTCTAAGTTCACTCAGTGTTTGCTAGTATAATGGCTTAGTAACAATGAGTTTGAGTGTGCAATGCAGGCAGACGTGCTGCAAATATCTTTGCACTTGTGGGACGATATAGAAGTCCAACAGCCACGTTTAGGATGCCACTAAGTACACTCAGTGTTTGCTAGTATAATGGCTTAGTAACAATGAGTTTGAGTGTGCAATGCAGGCAGACGTGCTGCAAATATCTTTGCACTTGTGGGACGATACAGAAGTCCAACAGCCACGTTTAGGATGCCACTAAGTTCACTCAGTGTTTGCTAGTATAATGGCTTAGTAACAATGAGTTTTAGTGTGCAATGCAGGCAGACGTGCTGCAAATATCTTTGCACTACTGGGGCAATACAGCAGTCCAACAGCCACGTTTAGGATGCCACTAAGTTCACTCAGTGTTTGCTAGTATAATGGCTTAGTAACAATGATTTGGAGTGTGCAAAGGGCAGGAGGGTACAGTGGAAGGGTTGTGGGTCTCTGGGTAGAGGAAAGGAAGCCTGCCTTTCGATCCCTCCTAATGGGGAAATGCAGCGAGGAAATCCCTGACCTTAGCTACACAGACGCTGTCATCTTGTGTAGCTGTTAAACTCTGTTTTCACGGACCTGTCACCTATGGCTCTGACCCTGCCGGTATGAGCCCTTAAAAGGAGTGATAGAAAGTGCTATCCCTAAGCTGTCCAGCGCTGTGTATGGAGCGTATACAGCAGTATCGGTGATAGGAGCTGCGCCAGTGATGTCTGACACCAAGGACGCAGAAGGCAGATAATGGCGTGCTGGAGGAAAATGTCCGGTTTTATAATGCAGGGACATGTGACATGGACATCCTATCACACATGCTATTGCTTCTCTGACTAAAAGTCCACTTACCTGTGTGTGTTTCTGGGATTGGCTGACATGCTGGCCCGCCCCACTACACGCGCGCGCTTAGGGAAGGAAGACAAGGAAAAAAAAAAAAATGGCGATCGCCATTATACATACAGCAGTGATCTGAATGCGCTGTTCCCGCACACTATACACTGAAATGTCATAATAGTGTGAGTCACAGAGTGACTTACACTATTACAGCGGAAAGCCAGCTAGGAATTAGCTGTTTTTTTTGCTGCTAGAACCGTTCTCGAACGTATCTAGAACTATCGAGCTTTAGCAAAAAAGCTCGAGTTCTAGTTCAATCTAGAACAGCCCCCAAAATCACTCGAGCCGCGAACTGGAGAACCTCGAACCACGAACCGCGCTCAACTCTAATTCTAGGTTCTTCAAAGTAGCCACCTTTTGCTTTGATTATTGCTTTGAAAATAAAGAAAACTCATTGAATGAGAAGGTGTGTCCAAATTTTTGTTCTGTTCTGTATGTATACAGGATATTTTGAAATTTTACTTTTAAGAAGAATTTTTGTAATTCTCCTTAAAACCTTAACAGATATTTGACACAATGCAATGTGCTTTATATTAAGTAGCGTGTAAGACCCCGGATTCTGATGCACAATGCAGACATGTTCTTTGAGACATATTCCCTAGACTCCTTGCATTCATTTCATTTAGAGATCTGCATATTAAAACACTACAAAGTTACAATATTTTCAAAAGATCTTTTATGCAAGGATTATATGAAAATCCTTCGCACTACATGCTTACCCCATGAAGTAAATTAGAACAGGAGTTATACGCTGTGAAGAGTTAACAAAGAGCGTTTTTGGCCTACAGCACTGCTCTGTGAGTAGATTCACCCACCTGCCAGTCATTGTACAGATCCTTAGAAGAGTGTCTTCAACTGCTGACAGAACACAAAAACACTCTGCAGTAGTTTTCAGTAATACTTCTGGGACTTGCTTTCAGACCATATTACATATAACCCTATCAGAACTCATGCTGAGAGAATAGAAGGATGTAAATAAATAATTCCATCTTCTAATGGCATTTAAAGAATCTTTTTTAAGCAATGTAACATATCTAAACTCAAGTTCATGGACCCTACCCCTAACAACTAAGGCATGACAAACATATTAATTAATATAAGTGCAGAGGGATCATGTTCTATTTTTCCAACCTCTAAGGTAATATGAATTCTCATAAGCTGGCAGATTCTTTAGCTGCATTTGTCTATGGTAGCTCATTGTATGTCCCAAACAGTTCATCTATCCACCCTTTAACCCAGGGGTCTTAAACTCGGCTGCGTATATGGGCCACACAGAAAAAAAAATATTTGGGGGGCTGCATTCTTTGCAAGAGAAAGAGACATTTTTAGTGATTCCATGTTTTTTCTTCTATACACCTTTGGATCACTTCTTTTTGTACATTTTTTTGTGCATTTATTATAACAAACTTGCACTTTTTGTTATGTTTTAATATAAAAAAGCATTTTTAATGGTAAAAATGTTTTTTTATCCCTTTCTTGTTGCCCAGTAGTATTGTGCCTCATCCTTGTCGCCTGTAGTAATATGTCCATCCTGTAGTAATATGCCCATCCTTGTGCCCTGTAGTAATGTGTCCAACTTTGTCGCCTGTAGTAATGTGCCCATCCTTGTAGCATTTATGCCCATCCTTGCCATCCTTGTAGCATTGTGGTCATCCTTGCAGTACTGTACCCATCCTTGCAGCATTGTGCCCATCCTTGGAGCATTGTGCCAATCTTTGTAGCATTGTGTTAATCCTTACAGCATTGTGCCAATCCTTGTAGCATTGTGCCCATCATTGTAGTATTGTGCCCATCCTAGGAGCATTGTGCCCATAATGTAGTATTGTGCCCATCCTTGTAGCATTGTGTCCATCTTTGTATCATTGTGCCCATTCTGTAGCATTCTGCCCATCCTTGTAGTAATGTGCCCATCCTTGTAGTAATATGCCCATAATGTAGCATTGTGCCTATCCTTGTAGTATTGTGCCCATTCTTGTAGCATTGTGCCCATCCTTGTAGTACTGTGCCCATAATGTGGCATTGTGCCCATCCTTGTAGTATTGTGCCCATCCTTGTAGCATTGTGCCCATCTTTGTAGTAATGTCCCCAGTCCTCATCCTAGTTGCCTATTATGCCGTTCTTCACATACACACACAAAAAAAAGATTATCCTCACCTTTCCTACGTTGCCTCTCTTGTTGCAGCCTGCAGACCCGTAGATCCTATGATGATCGTGGCAGGTGCAGGGGGCTGGCACCGGCAGGCCTTTACTACAGTTAATTCATTTGTGGGGCAGCTCACACATAGGAGCTCTCTACACTCTACCAATCACAGGCAAGCAGGTGACTTCATACAGTGACGTCAAAATTGTGACAGTGCAATTTAAATAGCCGCGGCGGGCAACATGCCTTTTCCCACTGCCATTGGAGGCCCTGTGATGATATCACGAGGAGCCAATGGTTGTCATGGTAGCAGTGGGTCATGTGATGACTTTTGTCGCAGCAGCTCTAATAGGGTCACTGCATTTCTGTTGATCAAAGCTGTGCAGCTCTGATCAACAGAAATGTAGAACTCAGACTGCTGATCCTTATAGTCCCCTAGGGGGGGGCTAGTAAAATAGAATAAAAAAGGTAAATAAAAATTAAAAAATGAAAAATAGATAAAACTAAAAGTTCAAATCACCCCCTATTTGCCCCATTGAAAATCAAATAGTAAATAAATATATATATATATATCTATCTATATATATATATATCTATATATATATATTTATATATATATATATATATAGATAGATAGATAGATAGATATTTATCTATATATAGATATATATATATATATATATATATATATATATATATACATATTTAGTATCATCGCATTCAAAAATGCCCAATCTATCAAAGTATAAAATAAATTAACCTGATCGGCAAATAGAGTAGCTGTACTTCAAAAAATTCCAAGAGCCAAAATTACACTTTTTGGTTGTTGCAAATTTTGCGCAAAATGCAAAAACAGGTGATCAAAATGTAGCATCTGCACAAAAATGATACCATTAAAAATGTCAGCTTGAGACGCAAAAAAAAGCCCCTTTTTCGGACAAACTTCTAAAAAAGTTAACCCCTTAGATAAAAGTAAACCTATACATATTTGGTATCATTGAACTCATACTGACCTAAGGCATCACACCAACATATCGTTTTTTCCATATAGTGAACACAGGGAATAAAATATGCAAAAACAATCGTGCATTTTTGCTCTTCGAAATTTTTTGCTGTCTTCCAGCACACTATATGGTAAAACTCATGGTTTCATTTACAAGTACAACTTGTCCCATAAAGCACAAGCCCTCATATGGCAAGATTGACAGAAAAATAAAAAAGTTACAGCTCTTGAAAGAAAGGGAGCAAAAAACGAAAAATGAAAAATTGCATTGTCATGAGGGGGTTAACCTCAATTTTTTCCATTTTTGAAAGAATAACATAAAAAATGGACTATTAAATTTGTTGTGCAAGTACAGAGATACAATAATAATAATAATCTTTATTTCTCTAGCGCCAATATATTCCGCAGCACTTTACAATTCGGGAGGATCATATACAAACAAGTAACAGTTATAGAAATACAATATTTAGAGGAAAAAAAAAAAACAAAACACAACCCTGCTCGTGAGAGCTTACAATCTACAATGAGATGGGGGAGGAGGGGCAAAGTACAAGTGCTTATTTACAATGACAATCCAGCCATCTCACGGAAATGAAGGCTAGATAGTGGTTTCCTCGACCAGTGGGCCCGAGCCTTGAGTTGCCTTAGGGTGCTATGGAGTTTGATGTGGAGTTATGTTGTGAGAAGTTGTAGAGGGACTATGTGAATTGAATTTGATTAGGGAGTGTGATAGGCCGCCCTAAAAAGATGCGTCTTTAGGGTGCGTCTGAAGCTGAGTAATTTGTGATTTGTCCTAACTTCTTGGGGTAGAGTGTTCCAGAGGGTTGGTGCAGCTCGGAAGAATTCTTGGATCCGGTATTGGGAGGTTCGAATTAGTGTGGATGTTAGTCGATAATCGCTTGCAGAGCGTAGAGAACGGATGAGGTGATAGACAGAGAGGAGGGTGGAGATGTAGGGGGGTGCCGCACTGTGGAGAGCTTTGTGGGTGAGAACATGCAGTTTGAATTGGATCCTGTGATATATGGGCAGCCAGTCCAACGACTGGCACAGAGCAGAGGCATCCGAGTAGCGGTTAGCCAGATAGGTGACCCTGGCTGCTGCATTAAGGATAGACTGTAGAGGAGAGAGTCTAGTTAGGGGGAGACCAATTAATAGAGAGTTATAGTAGTCAAGGCGAGAGTGGATCAGAGCCATGGTGAGGGTTTTTGTCATTTCCATAGTGAGAAAGGGGTGGATTCTAGAGATGTTCTTGAGGTGCAAGCGGCAGGAGCGAGCAAGAGATTGTATGTGGGAGGTGAAGGAGAGATCAGTGTCAAGTATAACACCCAGACAGCGGGCCTGCTGCCTAGGACTTATCGTTGTGCCACACACAGAGAGGGAGATGTCAGGTTTAGGAACATTTGAGGATGGAGGAAAAAGCAGAAGTTCAGTTTTTGAAAGGTTAAGTTTCAGATAGAGAGCAGACATGAGATTGCAAACTGCAGTCAGGCAGTCACTTGTGTTCTGTAGTACAGCGGGGGTGAGCTCAGGGGATGAGGTGTATACCTGTTTTTCATCAGCATAAAGATGGTACTGAAAGCCAAATCTGCTGATGGTCATTCCAATTGGAGCAGTGTAGAGGGAGAAAAGAAGAGGGCCGAGGACTGAACCTTGAGGGACCCCAACAGTGAGAGGGAGAGGAGAAGATGTGGAGCCAGCAAATGATACACTGAATGAACGGCCAGAAAGATAGGAAGAGAACCAGGAAAGAACAGTGTCCTTTAGGCCGATAGAATGGAGCATAGAGAGAAGGAGACTGTGGTCAACAGTGTCGAAGGCAGCAGAAAGGTCAAGAAGAATAAGCAGAGAGTGGTCACCGTTACGTTTTGCTGTCAATAGGTCATTGGTCACTTTGACAAGGGCAGTTTCTGTTGAGTGTAAAGGGCGGAAGCCAGACTGTAAAGGATCTAGAAGAGAGTGAGTGGAAAGGTAGCGGGTGAGGCGAGAGTAGACCAGGCGCTCCAAGAGTTTAGAGATGAAGTGGAGATTGGAGACTGGTCTTTAGTTGCTTGTGCAGGACGGATCAAGGGAAGGTTTTTTTAATAATGGAGTAATGATAGAGTGTTTGAGGGAGCAGGGGAAGATACCTGAAGAGAGAGAGAGATTGAAGATTTTAGTTAGGTGAGTGGTGACAACCGGAGAGAGGGACTGGAGTAGAGGTGTGGGGAAGAGATCAGTAGGGCAAGTGGTAGGATGAGAGGAGGATAGGAGCCTGGAGACTTCCTCCTCTGTGACTGGGTCAAATGTGGAAAGTGAGCTGGATGGGATGTGGGGATGGATGGGATTCACAGTGCTTGGTGGCTGGGAGCTGATCTCTTGGCAGATGTTTTCTATTTTCTCTGTGAAATACGAGGCCAGGTCATCAGTAGAGTTGAGCGCGGTTCGTGGTTCGTGGTTCTCCAGTTCTAGGCTCGAGTGATTTTGGGGCATGTTCTAGATCGAACTAGAACTCGAGCTTTTTGCAAAAGCTCGATAGTTCTAGAAACGTTCGAGAACGGTTCTAGCAGCAAAAAACCAGCTAAATCCTAGCTTGGTTTCTGCTGTAATAGTGTAAGTCACTCTGTGAATCACACTATTATGACATTTCAGTGTATAGTGTGCGTGAACAGCGCCTTCAGATCACTGCTGTTTCTATAATTTTTTTTTTTTTTTTCTTGTCTTCCTTCCCTAAGCGCGCGCGTCTTGTGGGGCGGGCCAGCATGTCAGCCAATCCCAGACACACACACAGCTAATTGGACTTTTAGCCAGAGAAGCAACGGCATGTGTGATAGGATGTCCATGTCACATGTCCCTGCATTATAAAAACGGACATTTTCCTCCAGGACGCCATTATCTGCCTTCTGCGTCTTTGGTATCAGACATCACTGTCGCAGCTCCGTCCTCCTGAGTCCTATCGCCGATACAGCTGTATGCGCTGCATACACAGCGTTAGACAGCTTAGGGAGAGCACATTCTAGCAGTCCTTTTAAGGGCTCAAACCGGCAGGGTCAGAGAGCCATAGGTGACAGGTCCTGAAAACAGCAACAGCGTCTGTGTAGCCAAGGTCAGGGATTTCCTCCCTGCATTTCACCATTAGGAGGGAATAGAAAGGCAGGCTTCCATTCCTCTACCCAGAGCCCCACAATCCTGCCACTGTACCCTCCTGTCCTCTGCACACTCCAACTCATTATAACTAAGCCATTATACTAGCAAACACTCAGTGTACCTAGTGGCATCCTAAACGTGGCTATTGGACTTTGCTATAGTCCCACTAGTGCAAAGACATTTGCAGAGCACGTCTGCCTGCATTGCAGACTCCAACTCTTTTTAACTAAGCCATTATACTAGCAAACAGTCAGTGTACCTAGTGGCATCCTAAACGTGGCTATTGGACTTTGCTATAGTCCCACTAGTGCAAAGACATTTGCAGAGCACGTCTGCCTGCATTGCACACTCCAACTTTTTTAAACTAAGCCATTATACTAGCAAACAGTCAGTGTACCTAGTGGCATCCTAAACGTGGCTATTGTACTTTTGTCTATTCACACTATTGTAAACATATTTGCAGCACGTCTGCCTGCATTGCACACTCAAACTTTTTTAAACTAAGCCATTATACTAGCAAACAGTCAGTGTACCTAGTGGCATCCTAAACGTGGCTATTGTACTTTTGTCTATTCACACTATTGTAAAGATATTTGCAGCACGTCTGCCTGCATTGCACACTCCAACTCATTATAACTAAGCCATTATACTAGCAAACAGTCAGTGTACCTAGTGGCATCCTAAACGTGGCTATTGGACTTTTGTCTATTCACACTATTGTAAAGATATTTGCAGCACGTCTGCCTGCATTGCACACTCCACCTTTTTTTAACTCAGCCATTATACTAGCAAACACTCAGTGTACCTAGTGGCATCCTAAACGTGGCTATTGTACTTTTGTCTATTCACACTACTGCAAATCTATGTGCAGCACCTCTGCATGACACCCTCCTGCTCTGTTTTTAATAAGCTATAATGATAGCAAAAAATACTGCCATTTAGTGGCATCATAGAACTGGCTGTTGTATTCCATTAGTGCCCCACTGGTGACAAGCTATTTCTAGCACCTCTACATGACACCCTCATGCACATTTTGCTACGCTAATGTTATAGCAAACTCATGGAATTCATTGCTGCATTTCATAATTCGGAGGGATAGAAATTCAGGCTTCCTTTAGCTTTTCCTTCTGTTCATAGACAGCATCTCCAAGAGCAATTTCCCCTCCACGTCTAAGTGTGGAGAGGCAGCTAGTGCGCATGCGTGTGCCGATGTACCCCAGCTGCAGCATAATTACAGTGTTTCGCCTAGTGAGTATGCTCAGCCTGAATGTGTTATTCCTGACGCTAAGTCTTCTTTTCGGGATACAGCGCATGCTCCCACACTAAGTGTGAAAAGCCTCTTTGCACAGGTGCTTGCATTCCGTGCCGGGTCTAAGTCCTGTTTTGTGCCTAGACACCATGCTAAAGCTGATAGTCTTTTTTCAGAGACTGTATTTCATGCTACTGAGCATGCTCAGGCACTTCCTGCATCAGAGACTAGGTCCGGTAATGAACTCTTTGGCCCTGGCCCTGATGTGGGGGTCCCATATAGACCACAGGGCATCAGGTGTCCTCCCAAATGGCTTGCAGAGGCCCACACCTATGACTTGTCACCGCATTATTGATGGTCAGACGATGACTGGTGAGGTGTTTGGGTCATGGCAGCCATGAGGTCATCATTGAAGTTGCGGTTCCAAATAGGACGCTAGTTATGCCACTCATGACGTGTCACTCTACTTTTGTCTCCAGGAGGTGCATTGTGGTTCACCCTGGTTTGGGGCGGACCCAGGTTATAAAAGGGGCTGGAGCCAACAAGGAGGTGCGCAGTCTTCTATTATGCTCCGAAAGAGCACACCTCCATGTGTTGAACCCATTGCGGCTTTAGGCCAGAGGTAGGCAGGGATAGGGTGTCGATGCAGGCCACCACCACAGTTGGTAACGCAGAACGGTTAAGACCAGCTCCTGTCCTACCAGTCCTGCTTGTGCAGCCCAGTGGCATTAACAGGCCTGCTGCTGCTGATGCGCCTGCTGTCCACAGGTGTGCCCATACGCACACGGTCAGCATACTCAATGGCCCCTGTGTTGTTAACAGGGAGTTCCTGGGCTGGGTGGGCATGTGGACCCTGTGACGCTAACAGGGCTCACAGTCTCCAGATCCGAATGGCGTCTAACTCGGTTCAGGCTACTATTAGTTTCATAGCCACACAGCTCTGTATCCTCCACCTAACCTTCCAGTTGCCAACCTCTCCTTTTCCAACTGGGAGCACGGTGGACACTGACTGCTGATGGGGATATATACCTTTCTCTTTCTTTTCTTATTAATTTTCGTTATATAGCGGTAACATAGTATATACCACTTTATCCAAATCTGCCAGTCCCACTGTAACAGATGGTGTTTCTTCAGCAAATGTTACTGTTTCTTAACCACCAAATCCACGGACCAAAACTTTTTTCCCCTTTCCAACACACCTGTTCCCCTTTCCACCAGCATCTGTCCTTTTTCAACTCCTTTTGGTATATGACCAAAAGTGCAACTCTGCAGGGACACCGTACTCAACGCCATCTCAGCACAGCAGCCATCCCTCGGTCCCTCCGATGTGGACAAGTAAAAGACCATTTCCTCATATCCATGACAAAGCGTTGAGATTCACTCTGTGCAGCACTGGTGTTTAGTGGAAAAGTAGATCTAAGATTGCGTACCACATTCTGCAGATACTCCTGTATACGTGCGTCCATTTCTATGGCAGGAATTATTTTGCCAAATTTTGTCTTGTACCGGGGATGTAACAGTGTGGCAACCCAGTATTCTGGATTACTTTGAATTCGTACAATCCGAGGGTCATGTTGTAGGTAGTGCAGCAAGAAGCCGCTCATGTGTCTTGTGCATCCAGGAGGACCAAGTCCTTGGTGTGTTGGTGGCAGAGAGGTGAGAATCGTGCCTCCTTCCTCTGCCCTCTCCTTACAACCTCGCACAACCGAAATGTGAGCAAGCTCTCACTCATCTGCTGAGTCTTCCATGCCCATCGCCAGTTCGTCCTCCATTTCTTCATGGGCTCCTGTACCTTCCTCAACACTTTTTGCTGATACTATGCGCCCTTGTTAATCCCTCTCCCTCACCATGACTGCCGCATAGGTGCCGCTGACCATCTGGACCTCGTAGATCTTGTTATCCCTTCCGCATATGACTCCTCCTGTACTTCCTCCCCTTCCTCTTGTCCCAACACCTGACTCCGAATAATAATTACAGTGCGCTCCATCATGTAGATGACCAGAATTGTCACGCTGAGAATGACATTGCCAGTGCTAAACATCTTCGTCGACATTTGTAAACTGTGTAGCAGGGTGCATATGTCCTTGATCTGACACCACTCCAGCAGCGTGATCTGCACCACCTCTGGATCAAGTTATCCAAGGCTATATGTCATAACGTATTGCAGCAGGGTTCGGCGGTGCTGCCACAAACGCTGCAACATGTGCAGATTCAAATTCCTGCGTGTGGGCACATCGCATTTCAGGCGTTTAACCACCAGACCTAAAGACTTCTGTAGCGACGAAAGTTGTTGAGCTGCTGTGTACGCACGATGGAAGTGAGCACATGTCACGCTCCCCGGGTCCCCTGTGCTGCCCTCCGGCTCACCTGTGACGCTCCCCGGGTCCCCCGTCTCGCTTCCCGGTTCCTTGGTCCGGTCACCGCCGCTCCCCGCTCTCCAGCACCCCTTGCCAGCGCGTCCCCAGCGTCCTGGCCCCCGCACCCGGCGTCCGTCGGCTTCACAGCCCCATCCTGGCCCTGCTGCTTCCTCCTCGCAGCTTCCTGCTCTGGCTTCTGGCACTCGGGCCGCGCGCATGCGCATTAGGGCGCGCGCGCGGTCATTGACCCTTTCTTAAAGGGCCAGCGTCCATTAACAGGAAATGATGCAAAACAGGTACAGGGTATAAAGGGGGTTTATGTCCAAGGGGGCGGGGCCTGATCTTCGTGTTTCCTAAGCTAGGAGTCAGGTCTCCTGGTGTATATGTGTATATACTCACCTATCTCTCTTGTAGAGCCGTGCCTGCCTCGCCATCCGGTCCAGACCGAATCCCGAACCCCGAACGCTGTCCATCTGCCATCCTGACAGTCCGTACCATCTCGGATCCCTGCGGTGACCTGTCATCTCGCTCCAAAGGTTCCGGATCCCGCCTGACATCTTCTCGGCTTCCGAACCTGAGCTGCGTCACCCGGACTACCACCAGTGACTCCGTGGTCCCAGGGACTTCTCCGTTATACTCCTGTGCACGGACTGTTCTGCTGCCTATAGTGCTCTAGCTACCGGACCCCTTACCACCATCTAGGAGTTCGGCCCAGTGGATCCACCTCCTGGGTCTGCCCGTCCACCTGGCCCTGACAGCACATAGCGAGCGTGCACGCTGCACAAGGCCATGTAGGCCGTGATGGTGTTTTAAAAATTGCTGGAGAATTAGGTTCAACACGTGAGCCTTACAAGGCACGTGTGTCACATTGCCCTGACGATGGCCCACAGCCAGGTTTGCATCATTGCCGCACACGGCTGTTAAGTCACCAATTTGTACTCCGGTCGCCAGGTGACAACGTGTTCCTTTCATGAATAGTGCTGATGATGGGAGAGGAGTCGATGCCAGCGGCGCAGGTGGACGCAGGTTATGCTCACCCACTGGGCTGCATTACCTTGACTGATGCAGAATCTCTGGCTGAATGTAGCTGGTGGGTATCTCACAGATGAAATACCATCATTCAGCTACAACCAATGGGAAGACACCACACCCTTTTTTATGCCCATCCTGTCTGCAGACCACTGCCAGACATAGCTATGACCTCTGGTTACTTTTATCCCCAGTTCAGTTTTATGATTTTGTGTGCTTGTTACCTGACTACTTTTCCTGCTTGCTGTTTATGTACCTTGTTGGCCGATCCGCATTTCACCTCTGCTTGTTTTCTGATTAAGTCCTGGCCGTCCCATTCTGTTCCTGTTCCTCAATTAATGTTTTGACCCTGCCTGACTACTATTCTCTGGAACTGCAGCCTTCCACAGGTATTAATCACCTTGGGCCCTGTGCAATTCCTAATCCCTGTATAGGGGTTAAAGGGTTTCAGGGTTCTAGGGGTCCTGCTTGGTGAGTGGCTTCCCTCTAGCCTATCATTAACAGCCCATCTGAGTGTGTGGATCAAGGAAGGCATTACACCGTGCTCTCTGCAGAAGGCTATGTGGGCCAGGATAGTGCTTTAAAAATTGCTGGACAACCAGGTTCAACACATGAACCACACAAGCCATGTGTGTCACATTGTCACAGTGAAGGGCCGCACCCATGTTTGCATCATTGTCGCACCCGGCCTTCCCTGGCTGCTGGTTGAGTGGAGACAACCATTGATGAAACTCGGTATCCAGAGCTAACCGTCCACAACATCTCAGCGGTGTGACTCACATTTCCCATACATTTCAAAGTAAAACTTTGACCGCCTGATGGCATTGAGCTCTGCTGCCAGCATAGTAAGGAGGTGTGTGGTAGTCCTTGTGCGCAGTTACAAGGAAGGGTGGCCTGACCACACAGGGTTTGCGCCAAGGTGGAGGACCCACACGAGGTTGAAGAGGCAGAAGCAGTGTATTAACTTCTACATACAGAAGAAGGATTGAAACAACTCGTGGGGACGGCAAGACTTGTACAGCAGACCCTTCTCCATCTCTCACCATAGTTTGCCAGTGCCCAGTCAGTGACATGTAATGACCCTGTCTATGCTTACTGGTCCAAGTATCTGTGTTGAAATGCACCCTGTCGCACACAGAGTTTCTCAAGGAAGTGGTGATGTTGTGTGCGACATGCTGGTGTAGCGCGGGCATGCTTTTCTTGGAGAAGCAGTGGTGATTGGGCATCTTGTACTGGATCACAGCGACAGACATAAGGTCTCTAAAATCCTGTGTGTCCACTAGGCGGAAAGGCAGCATTTCGGTAGCCAACAGCTTACAGAGGGATAGAGTCAACCTCTTAGCTTTGTCATGGGTCGCAGGAAGTGGCCTTTTATTTGACCACATCTGAGGGACAGAGATCTGGCTGCTGTGTGTAGACGGTGTTGAGTAGGGTGTCCCTGGAAAAATGCAGGTTTGTGAGGAAAGTGCAGGCGGAGACATGATGTTGCCTTCATCCAACGTTGGTGCTATCGATGTCTGAGAGAGCTGTACACACTCACTTGTTTCCCCTTCCAAACCAACTGACGACCTACCAAGCAAACTGCCTGTTGCGGTTACAGTGGTGGAAGTTGTGGGTGGAAAAACAGGTGTGACAGCTGTCCCCACAGTCCTAGAAGATGACGAGCGTGCGGATGCACTGGAAGGGGCAGGCGGTGGATGGTTCGCTCCGCTAGGCCGCATTGCAGCACGGTGAGCTTCCCACCGGGCCATATGATATTTATTCATGTGACGATTCATGGAAGAAGTTGTCAAACTGCTGAGGTTTTGACCTCTACTAAGAGAACCATGACAAATTTTACAGATCACATAATTTGGGCGATCTTTTTCTATGTCAAAAAAGGACCAGGCTAGGCAAGGCTTAGAGGCCATGCGACCTGTTGATCCACCCCGAATAATGCTCAGAGGCAGAGTGGTGGCTGAGGATGCAGTTGTAGACGTGCTACCAGTGCTCCGACTCTGTCCAGGAAGGCGCAAGGTAACTTCGTCGTCGGTTGCATCCTCCTCCACCACCTCTGTTCACCTCCTCGAGTGTCTGACTGTGGGTTGACAGTAGGTGGGATCTAGAACTTCATCATCAATTGTTGTGTTTGCACTCCCCTCCCCCTCAGACCGAGCCTCTTCTTGCCCTGACCGAATATTTAAGTTGTCATCCCAATCGGGTATCTGCGTCTCATCTTCATCAGTATGTTCCTCATTGTCTATAACCACAGGTGTTGGAAAGGCAGCATTTTGGTAGCCAACAGTTTGCAGATGCTGAAAGTCAACCTCCAAGCCATGTCATGCCCTTCTAAAAGCATGTAAAACACAGCGAGGGGACTCCAACCACAGTCTCCCTCGTTTCCACTAACTGGGCCACACACACCCCACTTGACTGGCATCGGTTGACCCCCCTTTTGAAAAAGAAAAAGATGCTTTGCATGAAGCACTCTCAAAAATGCGCGTGCCTTTCCTGTCCCCTGGCTGACCCAGGGGAAGAAAAGTCCTCTGAGAGTCATGACTTGTTCATCTTGGTTCTTTTAGAAACACAGCGAGGGGACTCCAACCACAGTCTCCCTCGTTTCCACTAATTGGGCCACACACACCCCACTTGACTGGCATCAGTTGACCCCCATTTTCAAGATGAAAAAGATGCTTTGCATGAAGCACTCTCAAAAATACGCGTGTCTTTCCCGTCTCCTTGCTGACCCAGGGGAAGAAAAGTCCTCTGAGAGCCATGACTTGTTCATCTTGGTTCTTTTAGAAACACAGCGAGGGGACTCCAACCACAGTCTCCCTCGTTTCCACTAACTGGGCCACACACACCCCACTTGACTGGCATCAGTTGAGCCAATTTTCAAGATGAAAAAGATGCTTTGCATGAAGCACTCTCAAAAATACGCGTGCCTTTCCCGTCCCCTGGCTGACCCAGGGGAAGAAAAGTCCTCTGAGAGCCATGACTTGTTCATCTTGGTTCTTTTAGAAACACAGCGAGGGGACTCCAACCACAGTCTCCCTCGTTTCCACTAACTGGGCCACACACACCCCACTTGACTGGCATCAGTTGAGCCAATTTTCAAGATGAAAAAGATGCTTTGCATGAAGCACTCTCAAAAATACGCGTGCCTTTCCCGTCCCCTGGCTGACCCAGGGGAAGAAAAGTCCTCTGAGAGCCATGACTTGTTCATCTTGGTTCTTTTAGAAACACAGCGAGGGGACTCCAACCACAGTCTCCCTCGTTTCCACTAACTGGGCCACACACACCCCACTTGACTGGCATCGGTTGACCCCCCTTTTGAAAAAGAAAAAGATGCTTTGCATGAAGCACTCTCAAAAATACGCGTGCCTTTCCCGTCCCCTGGCTGACCCAGGGGAAGAAAAGTCCTGTGAGAGTCATGACTTGTTCATCTTGGTTCTTTTAGAAACACAGCGAGGGGACTCCAACCACAGTCTCCCTCATTTCCACTAATTGGGCCACACACACCGCACTTGACTGGCATCAGTTGACCCCCATTTTCAAGATGAAAAAGATGCTTTGCATGAAGCACTCTCAAAAATACGCGTGCCTTTCCCGTCTCCTTGCTGACCCAGGGGAAGAAAAGTCCTCTGAGAGCCATGACTTGTTCATCTTGGTTCTTTTAGAAACACAGCGAGGGGACTCCAACCACAGTCTCCCTCGTTTCCACTAACTGGGCCACACACACCCCACTTGACTGGCATCGGTTGACCCCCCTTTTGAAAAAGAAAAAGATGCTTTGCATGAAGCACTCTCAAAAATACGCGTGCCTTTCCCGTCCCCTGGCTGACCCAGGGGAAGAAAAGTCCTCTGAGAGCCATGACTTGTTCATCTTGGTTCTTTTAGAAACACAGCGAGGGGACTCCAACCACAGTCTCCCTCGTTTCCACTAACTGGGCCACACACACTCCACTTGACTGGCATCAGTTGACCCCCATTTTCAAGATGAAAAAGATGCTTTGCATGAAGCACTCTCAAAAATACGCGTGCCTTTCCCGTCCCCTGGCTGACCCAGGGGAAGAAAAGTCCTCTGAGAGCCATGATTTGTTCATTTTGGTTCTTTTAGAAACACAGCGAGGGGACTCCAACCACAGTCTCCCTCGTTTCCACTAACTGGGCCACACACACCCCACTTGACTGGCATCGGTTGACCCCCCTTTTGAAAAAGAAAAAGATGCTTTGCATGAAGCACTCTCAAAAATACGCGTGCCTTTCCCGTCCCCTGGCTGACCCAAGGGAAGAAAAGTCCTCTGAGAGTCATGACTTGTTCATCTTGGTTCTTTTAGAAACACAGCGAGGGGACTCCAACCACAGTCTCCCTCGTTTCCACTAATTGGGCCACACACACCCCACTTGACTGGCATCAGTTGACCCCCATTTTCAAGATGAAAAAGATGCTTTGCATGAAGCACTCTCAAAAATACGCGTGCCTTTCCCGTCTCCTTGCTGACCCAGGGGAAGAAAAGTCCTCTGAGAGCCATGACTTGTTCATCTTGGTTCTTTTAGAAACACAGCGAGGGGACTCCAACCACAGTCTCCCTCATTTCCACTAACTGGGCCACACACACCCCACTTGACTGGCATCAGTTGAGCCAATTTTCAAGATGAAAAAGATGCTTTGCATGAAGCACTCTCAAAAATACGCGTGCCTTTCCCGTCCCCTGGCTGACCCAGGGGAAGAAAAGTCCTCTGAGAGCTATGACTTGTTCATCTTGGTTCTTTTAGAAACACAGCGAGGGGACTTCAACCACAGTCTCCCTCGTTTCCACTAACTGGGCCACACACACCCCACTTGACTGGCATCAGTTGAGCCAATTTTCAAGATGAAAAAGATGCTTTGCATGAAGCACTCTCAAAAATACGCGTGCCTTTCCCGTCCCCTGGCTGACCCAGGGGAAGAAAAGTCCTCTGAGAGCCATGACTTGTTCATCTTGGTTCTTTTAGAAACACAGCGAGGGACTCCAACCACAGTCTCCCTCGTTTCCACTAACTGGGCCACACACACCCCACTTGACTGGCATCGATTGACCCCCCTTTTGAAAAAGAAAAAGATGCTTTGCATGAAGCACTCTCAAAAATACGCGTGCCTTTCCCGTCCCCTGGCTGACCCAGGGGAAGAAAAGTCCTCTGAGAGTCATGACTTGTTCATCTTGGTTCTTTTAGAAACACAGCGAGGGGACTCCAACCACAGTCTCCCTCGTTTCCACTAATTGGGCCACACACACCCCACTTGACTGGCATCAGTTGACCCCCATTTTCAAGATGAAAAAGATGCTTTGCATGAAGCACTCTCAAAAATACGCGTGCCTTTCCCGTCTCCTTGCTGACCCAGGGGAAGAAAAGTCCTCTGAGAGCCATGACTTGTTCATCTTGGTTCTTTTAGAAACACAGCGAGGGGACTCCAACCACAGTCTCCCTCGTTTCCACTAACTGGGCCACACACACCCCACTTGACTGGCATCAGTTGAGCCAATTTTCAAGATGAAAAAGATGCTTTGCATGAAGCACTCTCAAAAATACGCGTGCCTTTCCCGTCCCCTGGCTGACCCAGGGGAAGAAAAGTCCTCTGAGAGCCATGTCCACATTGTCAGTGGACAGACGCGTGTGCTTATCTGCCAGCAGACCCCCAGCAGCACTGAAGACAGGTTCCGAGAGAACGCTGGCTGCAGGACATGACAAGATCCCCAAGGCGTACGTGGCGAGCTCAGGCAATTTATCCAGATTGGAAGCCTAAAATGAGCAGGGCTCAAGTTGCACAATAATGGAATCGATGTTTCCTTGCATATACTCATATATCTGTGTGTCCTCCTCTTTTTCCTTGTCCAGCTGTTTTGTTTTCGCATGAGTATATGTCCTTGTCACTTTCTTATGTGTTTGTGTTGTGTTGTGAGTTGTTTGTCACCTTTTGGATACCTTTGAGGGTGTTTTCTAGGTGTTTTTCTGTGTTTGTGATTGCCTGCCATTGTTTCCTATGCAGTTCGAGTTCGGTTCGTCGAACGTTCGACGAGCCGAACTCGAACGGGACCTCCGTTCGGCGAACCGACCTCGAGCCGAACCGGGACCGGTTCGCTCATCTCTAGTCATCAGCATAAAGGGCCGTGACAGGGGTCTGTACTTTGGGACTGAGGAGGGAGTGAAAGGTGTCAAAGAGCTTTTTTGGATTGTTGGCAAGTGAGGAAATAAGGGTGGTGAAGTAGGTCTGTTTGGCGAGGTGAAGGGAAGAGTTGTAGGTCCTTAACATGAACTTGTAGTGGATGAAGTTTTCTGGTGTGCGGTTTTTCCTCCATAGGTGTTCGGCACTCCTGGAGCATCACATATTCCCTATGTGGAGGAAAACTACTATTTGAGTGCATCACAGCGTTCACGAAAGGAGAAGTGCTATTGGAATTTTGGAGCACAAAATTGGTTGGAATAGATAGCGGACGCAATGTCTCATTTGCAGAGCCCCTGATGTGCGTAAACAGTAAAAAAAAAACACAAGTGACTCCATTTTGGAAACTACGCCCCTCAAAAAAAATTTCTAATGCCTCTTTTACAAGTCCGTGAAAATCACGCACATTTTTCACGGACATGTCAAAGGTGCGTTTTGCCCTTGGTGAGCTGTGTGTATTGCACACGTGTGTTCTCCGTGTGTTATCCATGATAACACATGGAGAATGGGAACTTTCTACTCACCTGTCCCTGGCTTCACTGTCCGTGGTGCTGATCTTTGGTCTCCGGTCCTGCCGTCTCCTCGCTGCTGCTGCTTCCGGCCGCAGTGAAGTGAATATTCAATTAGCATAATGAGCGGCGGTCGGCAGCAAGTGACAGCAGTGGCAGAGACTGCAGGGCTGGAGAATGTGAGTAAAGGTTTGTTTTTTTCTCACAGACACATGTCTTTTCTCCGGTGCGTGTTACATGGAACACATCCGTGTGGTCAGTTTGCATTATGTGTGACACGTTTGCGTTTCGTGTGACACCCGTGATGCCGGAGAAAAACGGACATGTCGGCGTGAGAAACACACGGACACACGTAAGTACGGAACGGACACACGTTCCGTGCGAAAATACTTACGTGTGTCTAAAACCATAGGAATCCATAGGTCAATGTGTGTACGAGGCACGTACATGTGAAAGAGGCCTAAAGAAGTGAAGAGTAGCTTGAATCCACATATGCTTCACAGAATTTTATAACGTCGTGAAAATAAAAAAATATATTTCAACCACAAAAATGTTGTTTTAACCCTAATTTTTCATTTTTGCCACAAAAATGATGGTTTAACCCCAATTTTTTTCATTTTCATAGTGGTAACATAAAAATGTGGACAATTGAATTTGTTGTGCAATTTCTTCTGAGTATGCCTATACCCAATACGAGGTGGCAAACAACTGTTTGTGTATACAGCAGTGTTTGGAAGGGAAGGAGCGCTATTTTAATTTTATTATTATTTATTATTATAGAGCCATTAATTCCATGGTGCTTTACAAGTGAAACGGGTATACATAAAAACTAGTACAACAATTATTAACAGTACAAAACAGACTGATACAAGAGGAGAGAGGACCCTGCCCGCAAGGACTCACAGTCTACAGGGAATGGGTGAGGGTACAACAGGTGAGGACAGAGCCGGTTGCGCAGTGGTGTACTGGACTGAGGGTTATTGTACGTTGTAGGCTTGTCGGAAGAGGTGGGTCTTCAGTTTCCTCTTAAAGCTTTTCACGGTAGGAGAGAGTCTGATTTGCTGGGGTAGAGCGTTTCAGAGTAGGGGGGACACCTGGGAGAAATCTTGTATGCGATTGTGGGAAGAGGAGATAAGAGAGGCGTAGAGAAGGAGATCTTGTGAGGATCTGAGGTTGCGTGCAGGTAGGTATCGGGAGACTAGGTCACAGATGAATGGAGGAGACAGGTTGTGCATGGCTTTGTATGTCATGGTTAATGTTTTGAACTGGAGTCTTTGGCAATGATAAGCCAGTGCAGGGATTGGCAAAATGGTGAGGCAGGGGAATAGCGAAGGGAGAGGTGGATTAAGCGGGCTGCAGAGTTTAGGATAGTTTTGAGAGGTGCAAGAGTGTTGGAAGGGAGGCCAGAGAGCAGGAGGTTGCAGTAGTCGAGGCGGGAGATGATGAGGGCATGTACTAATATTTTTGCTGAATCTTGGTTAAGGAAGGCACAGAGTACCTTTTTGGCTGGAAAAGATTGTGGACGCAATGTCACATTTAAATATTCCCTGAGATGCTAAAATAGCAGAAACCCTAACAACTGATCCCATTCTGGAAACTACACCTCTCAAGGAATTCACCTATATGTGTAGTGAGCAATTTTAACTCTCAGGTGATTAACGGAATTGTTTAATATTAGGCTGTTAAAATAAAAATTACCCTTTTTCCACTAAAATCTTGTTTTGACCTCAAAGTTTGATTTCAAAAGGCTGATAGGAAAAAATGGACCATACAATTGTTTACACATTTTTGCCAATACCCAGTATGTGGTCAAAAACTTCTTTTGAGACACAGTCAAAAGCTCAGAAGGGAAAAAGCACCATATTGTAGTTCAGATTTAGAATGGGGGTACCATATCACATTGGCAGAGCCTCTGATATGCCAGAAAAGCATCTGGCGGAAAGGAACGCTATAGTTTGCGGAGTTCATTTTCAGAGCCCCTAAGTGTCAGAACAGTAAAAAACTCCTCAAGTGACCACATTTCGGAAATTACACTCCTCTGAGAAATTACTTACTGGTTTAAATAATGATTTTGTTTCTGGAAAACACCCATGGAGTCAAACAGAGTAAATGTCGCAGAATTAAAAATTGCAAATAAGCCTCTGAAGTGCCTAATAAATTTTACTGCCCGTACATTCTGCCCAGCTTCTGCTTCTGCAGACAGACACCTGGTAAACTGAATCTCCTCACTACAACAATGCCAAACATGTTAACTGCTGTTTAGGCATATTGGTGCTCAGAAGGTAGGGGAGCATTTTGATTTAAAAGGGCAGCTTTTGCTGGATATTTTTTTGGGGGAGACATTTTGCTTTTCCAGAGCCTTTGTGCTACCAGTCATGTGGAGCTGCACTGTAATGTCAGCTCGTGACTTACTGCGATTTTGAAAGGCAGAATGAACAAATCAACAGCAGTTGAAAAATTGGCCTTATATATTTTTTATGTCTTTCACTTGTTGTAGAAGTGATAAGGCTGTTTTATTCCTCAGGTCAGCACGATTACAACGTTACCAGATTTATATACAAATTGTCTCTTCAGGGATGAAGGAAACGAACTCTAGTGCCACCTGTTGGAAATAGCAATCCTAAAAGTCAAAAGTGGCCCTTTAATGAACCATTTCATATGACCTCGGACTTATGCCAGATCAGAACCTCAATTGGCAGACACGTTGTGTTTCGAGATCACTGTCCCTCTTCAGTGCAAAGTATGAGATCTGATCTGGCTATATCAGAAGCTATAGTGGGGTCTAAGGGGAAAACTTTTCTCCTTGCGGAGACTGATAAACCAATCTGGCTGTCAGTGGTGAGCAGTCTTATAGCTGCAATTCTCCTCTGGGAAATATTCAAATTGTCTCTTCAGGGAGGAAGGAGACACACTCTAGTGCCACCTATTGGATGTAGCAATCCTAAAAGTCAAAAGTGGCCCTTTAACGAGCCTTTTCAAATGACCTAGGACTTATGAAAGATGAGAACCTCAATTTGCAGACACAGTATTTCGAGATGATTGTCCCTCATCAGTGCAAAGTATGAGATCTGATCTGGCTATATGAGAAGCTATAGTGGGGTCAAGGAGAAAGCCAGATTGGTTTGTCAGTCTCCGCAAGGAGACATTTTTTTGCCCTTAAACCCCACTATACTATAGCTTCACAAGCTTCTTTTCAAAGATTTTTATATATTATTACTTTTGTCACATTCAAGTTATTTCTGTGATCAATGTGGGTTTTTCTTTTATTAAACGAGTGGTACCAACAATTTTGACCATGTGTGTGTATGACCTGTATGCATGCTCGCCACGCAACACTCCATTGCTTAACAAAAAGTATGTTCAAGTACGTTTAGGCTTCATGTGCATGCTCCAGTTTTTTTCTGCACACAAACTGCAATCAAAACTGCAAAAAAACCTGCTCCCAAACTGCAACCAAAACTACACATTGTCAGAGAGAGCCTGGAAATTTTAAAAAAAAAACGCTTATATAAAATGGGTGCATTTTTGCCAAAAAAGCAAGTAAAACGCATCAAAAACGCATCAATGTGATAACGTGTTTTTCCTTGCGTTTTCATGACAAATGTTAACAAAAAAGCATGGAAGAATGAACATGCTGCTTCATTTTTGTCACAAACTTTTGTCAAAAAAACGGTGACAAAAAAACTGCAAGGTGTGCGGCATCACCCGCATAGGGTTTGGAGCTTGTACCGGCACAGCTGACATTACTATGGCCTCAGGTAATAGTGCTTTGATTATCAGCAGCATGGGGTTTTATACATCTTATTGAATCTGGACATACATATACAGTACATACCAAAAGTTTGGACACACCTTCTCATTCATAGAGTTTTCTATATTTTCATGACTCTGAAAATTGTAGATTCACATTGAAGGCAACAAAACTATGAATTAACACGTGGAATGATATACTTAACAAAAAAAGTGTGAAACAACTGAAAATATGTCTTAGATTCTAGGTTCTTCAAAGTAGCCACCTTTTGCTTTGATTGCTGCTGTGCACACTCTTGGTATTCTCTTGATGAGCTTCAAGAGGTAGTCACCGGAAATGGTTTTCACCACACAGGTGTGCCCTGTCAGCTTTAATAAGTGGGATTTCTTGCCTTATAAATGGGGTTGAGATCATCAGTTGTGTTGTGCAGAGGTCTGGTGGATACACAGCTGATAGTGCTACTGAATAGACTGTTAGAATTTGTATTATGGCAAGAAAAAAGCAGCTAAGTAAAGAAAAACGAGTGGTCATCATTACTTTAAGAAATGAAGGTCAGTCAGGCCGAAGAATTGGGAAAACTTTGAAAGTGTAACCAAGTGCATTGGCAAAAACCATCAAAAGCTACAAAGAAACTGTCTCACATGAGGACCGCCCCAGGAAAGGAAGACCAAGAGTCACCTCTGCTGCGGAGGATAAGTTTATCTGAGTCTCCAGCTTCAGAAATTGCAGGTTAACAGCAGCTCAGATTAGAGACCAGGTCAATGCCACACAGAGTTCTAACAGCCAACACATCTCTAGAATAACTGATAAGAATAGACTTTGTGCACCAGGCCTTCATGGTAAAAAAGCTACTAGGAAACCACTGCTAAGGACAGGCAACAAGCAGAAAAGACTTGTTTGGGCTAGAGAACACCAGGAATGGACATTAGACCAGTGGAAATCTGTGTTTTGGTCTGAGGAGTCCAAATTTGAGATCTTTGGATCCAACCACCGTATCTTTGTGCGACGCAGAAAAGGTTAACAGATGGACTCTACATAACTGGTTCCCACCGTGAAGCATGGAGGAGGAGGTGTGATGGTGTGTGGGTGCTTTGCTGGTGACACTGTTAAGGATTTAATCAAAATTGAAGGCATACTGAACCCGCATGGCTACCATAGCATCTTGTAGCGGCATACTATTCCATCCGGTTTGCGTTTAGTTGGACCATCATTTATTTTTCAACAGGACAATGACCCCAAACACACCTCCAGGCTGTGTAAGGGCTATTTGACTAAGAAGGAGAGTGATGGGGTGCTACGCCAGATAACCTGGCCTCCACAGTCACCAGACCTGAACCCAATCGAGATGGTTTGGTGTGAGCTGGACCTCAGAGAGGAGGCAAAAAGGGCCAACAAGTGCTAAGCATTTTTGGTTACTCCTTCAAGAGTGTTGGAAGACCATTTCCGGTGACTACCTCTTGAAGCTCATCAAGAGAATGCCAAGAGTGTGCAAAGCAGTAATCAAAGGAAAAGGTGGCTACTTTGAAGAACCTAGAATATAAGACATATTTTCAGTTGTTTCAAACTTTTTTGTTAAGTATTTCATTCCACAGGTGTTAATTCATAGTTTTGATGCCTTCAATATGAATCTACAATTTTCAGAGTGATGAAAATAAATAAAACTCTTTAAATGAGAAGGTGTGTCCAAACTTTTGGTATGTACTGTACATAAAAAAAATATTTTGGGCATTATTTATAATCAGATATTGACTGCTACCAATTTATATTTTCATGAACTACTAATTTATGGAGGTTTTAATATATTTATTGTTGAGCTAAATTTTTATTTATTTTCACTGTTGCGCTTTAATGGTCATTTGCGTTATTTGCACAATTGGTGCACACTGTATAGTTGGTAAAATAATATATTAATATCCTTGCGGATATACTCCATCACATATTGTTATTATTTAAATTATTATTACACTACTTTGCACTTTATATTTATATGTAACTGCCAACTAGCCCAATCTAATTAAATATATTTTTTACCTGGTACTATCATCCTGCGGTTTATATACTTGTTGCACCTTAGATAGTTTATTTCATGATGTATATTGGTGCTTTATGATTATATGGTGCTATATCGTTGTGTCGGACCCTTTCTCCTTTTTGTTGTCATTTTCCTTACTGTATTTTATACTATTTTCTTTTAATAATTGATTAATAAAACTATGTCATTTTTATTGTTGTTGTGGCTATTTCTTCTGTGAATCGGGTTTCATGAATTATTTATATTAGCCCACCCTGATGTATATGGTATTAACCATACACTAATAGTGATAGTCTATTGGGGACACACTATATATACCCATGGTTGTCGTAAATTGGTTTAAAGGTGTGCATAGCAAATCTGACTTCTCATAGACTTTGCTGGGAAGTCAAATGTTAGAAAGTTCTGACAACCAAACTACACCAAAAAAACAGGTCAAAAACACGACAAAAAACGCAGCATGCTCATGTAGCCTTAAGGTTTGCTCAATAACAATTAGACAAGTCTGTGAAATACTGGGAGAATCTAGACTGGGGGTCAGTTGAATTCAATATTGAACTCTTTGGATGTCATAATTCACCACATCAAACGGAAGGATGAATGGACACATTTTTCAGAGACAGCCTTGATAAAAATATGCTGCCATGTACAAAGATGATGAAGGTGAAATGAGAGCAGATACAGTATCTCAGCAAGAAAATGATCCGAAACACAAAGCTAAGCAAACTCTCAATTAGTTTCAGAGAAAGAAAGTAAAACTGCTAGAATGGCTTAGCCAATCACCTGACCATAATCCAATAGAAAATTTCTGGAAGGGGAAAGGCTCAGAGTTCAAAGAAGGAGCCAATGGAACCTTCCCGATTTGAAACATGATTGTGTTTAAGAATTGGCAAAAATCACACCTGATCAATGTAATTAGTTTCTCCAAACAGGATTCATCTTGGAGATTTCATAACTGAAGATGAATTAACCTGTTTGATAAAGGTTGGCCAATTTCAAATGCGGTACGAGCCTGAGCTTGTTCATTCGGGCTTGGCAACCTCAAACCCCTTGCAAAATGTCGGTAATGTTTATTTTTGTTTGTTTTCTGCCCCCGAATGCTGGCTGCATTTCCCAAAATTTTTTAAATAGCATTTTATAATTTTGGATAGGATTGTGGTGCTGTTTGATGTGGGGATGTGTAAAATCAGTGGAGGAGGCGGGGACACTGGATCGGGAGAAGCCAGAGGCGCACGATTTTTTTTCCATAGCTTTATCTGTGGATGTTGCTGTAGCCAATCACGGTGCTGCAAACATCCATAAGGTTCAGACAGAAGGGCTTCTGTGATTGGCTGCCTAAGTGACATGTCCGTGTGCATATAAATCGCAGACATGTTGGCTCAACGCCATTTTGTGAATGTGAAATGTTAGGGTAGCTGCTGCCGCTGGTGTTGCTAGACAGTAAGCTTAGCTAGGGGAAATATGCTAGGTAGTTCAGATCAGTAGGAGAGTGATAGTCTACAATAGGTATGTTCATTGTAGGTCAGCTTTGCTATTAGTTTAATACTGCGTAGTTCACATAGATAGGAGAGTGATAGTTTACAATAGTGACATGCATTGTAGGTGAGCTTAGCTTCGGGCTTAATGCTGCATAGTTCACATAGATAGGAGAACGATAGCTTACAATAGGGACATGCAGTGTATGGAAAGGTGTGTGTCTTCCACATATTGGCATATTTCATGATTGAAATAAAGCTTGGCACTTGCAGTGCCTGCTAAAAAGTTTCCAGAGAAGCATGTAAAAATGTATTAATATGTATTGCTGGCTGCTGAAAAGTATGCAAACACAGTCATAGGTCTTTTTACTTGATGGTGCGTAGCCTAAAAAAATAGCAAGTGAAGTATCTAAAAAGTGGTTCTTGGCAATTTTAATTGCCTGGCAAAATATTTGCAAACACAGTTATAGGTATTGTTACTTGAAAGTGTGTGGCTTAAAAACATTCCTAGGGAAGTATCTATAAAGTAGCTCTTGGCAATTTTAATTACCTGCTGAAAATAACGCAAGCACATTGGTATTGGTATTTAGATGTTAGTTAGATGCTCATAGGTGAAAAGGTTGTTAGGGAACTATCTAAAAAGTTTTTCTTGACAATTTTAATTGCCTGCTCAAAATTTTGCTAACACAGTTATAGGTGTTGTTGCTTGTTAGTGCCTGGCCTACAAAAGGTAGTAAGGAAGAATCTAAAAAGTGTTTCTTTGCAACGTAAATTACCAGCTCTAAATTACACAGTGAAATACATGAATAGGTATTGTTAGTGGTGCCTGCTAAACATTTGCTGTTGAACAAGCTAAAAATGTCTTCTTGACACTTTACTATTTCTGCTCTAAATGACGCAGTGAACCACATTTCTAGTTATTGGTACTTTTTAGTGCCTTCACAATATTGCCAACTCAGACAGTAACTCAATAATATATCTTTTGTGTTAGGTGTCTAATAGGTGTGGGCATAGGGTTGTGAAACATCTGTTTCAAAGCGGAAGGGTATATTAACCATGAGTGATAAATCATGACAAGGTTGTTGTGGAAGGGGAAATAGGCGTTGTGTTGGAGTTGTACATGTAGGAAGTTCTGTTGGTGAAAGGTCTAGTGAGCAAATGGCAGCACGTCCTATCCCAAAAATAATGAGAACATCTTCCAATACTAGACAGCCTACTCCACTTAATTTCTTTCTCAGCCGCACATCGCTTCAACTTCAAAATGAGGCTGATAAATAGCAGGTGATAGAATGGATGGCAAGCGCAGCATCAAGTGGCCTCTCCTCCTCTTGCTCTACCTCAACATCACACACACTTCATTCCTCAGAGGTGCCAGCCCAATTACAGTTGTTTGAGCCTGCGACACATATCTCCAACCGGCAAACTGACTGTGGGGAACCACACATGGGGAGTCTGCAGAGCTGTTCACACATTCTATCCCATGGATATCTTTACAGGTCTGCTCCAAAGATTGACAGACTTCTGAGGAAGGAAGCATCTGCAGCGATGCCCAAAATCTTTGTGAGTTGGACCTGGTTCCGATGAAGTAAGCACCCTGTTACGAACCGGCGCCACCATAGCCGCAAGCAGCCTGCTGCGGCTCCTGTTGCGCCCAGGCGCCGGCTGCCGTTCTTGGCCGTGCCTCGGGTCATCCAGTTGGCTGTTCCTTCCACCACGTCTAAGTGTGGAGAGGCGGCTAGTGTGCATGCGTGCGCCGATTTACCCCAGCCAGAGTTTAAGCCCGGTGTTTTGCCTAGTGAGCATGCTCAGCCTGTTTGTGTTATGTCTGAGACTAAGTCCTCAGTTCAGGCTACTGAGCATGCTCCCACAATTAACCCTAACAGCCTCTTTGCACAGGTACTTGGACTTTGTGCTGTGTCTAAGTTCTGGGATGTGCCTACTGAGCATGCTCAAACTGATAGTCTGCTTTCTAAGCCTGTGGCTCAGGCTACTGAGCATGCTCAGGCACTCAGTGCATCAGCGGCTAGGTCCGGTAAGGACCTCACTGAGCATGTCCGTGAGGTGGCAGGCCCTGATAGGGCAGAGGGTGTCAGGTGTCCTGATGACGTGGCAACTCCAAACTGGCTCGCAGAGGCCCGCCCCTATGATCTGGCACCTCAGTATTGGTCGTCAGACGATGACTGGTGAAGTGTTTGGGGCGTGGCTGCCATGAGGTCATCAATGACGTGGCGGTTCCGGATAGGTTGCATGTGACGTCACTGATGACATGGCACTCTGCTATTGGACCTTGGTGGTTCCACCCTGGGTTTGAGGCGGACCCAGGTTATAAAAGGGGCTGGAGACAACATGGAAGTGCGCAGTCTTCACTTTTGCTCAGTCAGAGCACACCTCCATGTTAGAGCCTCATTGCGGCATAAGCCTATGTTGGGAAGCGGTAGGTAGGGTTAGGCGAATGGTGCCTGTCACGCCAAGATTCGTGGCTCGGCACATCAGGGTCAGGCGCTGTGCTTCCCTCCTGCCGTTCCAGTCTTGCTATAGCAGCCCAGTGGCGTTAACTGGGCTGCGGCTGCTGTGTTTCCTTTCCGATTGTGCTCCCTACGCACACGGACAACGCACCTGCTGCGCCACCTTTCCGATTGTGCTCCCTACGCACACGGACAACGCACCTGCTGCGCCACCTGTCCGATTGTGCCCCCTACGCACACGGACAACGCACCTGCTGCGCCACCTGTCCGGTTGTGCCTCCTACGCGCACGGACAGCGTACCCCAGGACCCCTGTGGAGTTAACAGGGTGTTCCTTATCCTCCTCGGCTTCCCGGTCAATGCTACTGGTGTACCCATCTGGCCTGACGTGTCCTACACACATGTGGCCAGTCGAGAGGTGGCCAGAAACGCTAATCGGAGGACCGCTCGGCCTGACGTGTCCTACACACGTGGCCGACAGGGCGCTTTCGTGGCGGTCTTCCGGTCAACGCTACCTGGTTACCACCCGGCCTGACGTGTTTCCTGTACACGTGGTTGGTGTAGCGCTAGGTGCACCAAAACGCTAATCGGGTTGTCATCCGGTCTGACGTGTCCCTACACACGTGACTGGTTCCTTGAGTTATCGCAGAGCCATCCAGCTCTATAGTCTCCGCCTAACCCACAGGGTGCCAGCAGCTCCATTACCATCTGGAGCACGGTGGGCCCCGATTGGCAATTGGGATATATATCCCTGGTCCTAATCTGTCGGTCCCCCCGTAACAGTAAGACTGCACCAGGGTCTGGCTGGCACGGCGGAGATGGAGCAGCTACGTCAGTTCATGCTGCAGCTTGATGCCAGAGTGAGGTCTCTGGAGAAGTCTGCTCTTGCTGCTGATATGGATGATGTGGTGGCTCAAGCGGCTGCAATGGTGTCCGTCACCAAGCCTACTCCAACCCTTCCTCACCTCTCGCTGCCCAACAAGTTTACGGGGAACAGCAAGGCATGTAGGGGATTCGTGAACCAGTGCTCAGTCCATCTAGAGCTGTTGGCTGCACGGTTTCCTACAGAGAGGTCGAAGGTGGGGTTTATCATCTCCTTGCTCTCCGATAGAGCACTGGAGTGGGCTACACCATTGTGGGAGAGGAATGACCCCGTAGTACAGGACTCGAAGGAGTTTTTGGAGTCCTTGCGACAAGTGTTCCTGGGGCCTCAGGTCACTCACGACTCGGCCTTACAGCTACTGACTTTGGAGCAGGGGCGTACCTCCTCAAGTCAATATGCTGTGAGTTTCCGGACACTTGCTGCAGAACTGGGGTGGTCAGAGAGGACTCTCATTCCACTGTTCTGGAGGGGATTAGCCTCGCACGTGAAGGACGCATTAGCGTCGCGTGAGGTACCAACTACCCTTCAGGGCCTCATGACTCTGGCTACTCGCATTGACCTGCGGACCTCCGAACGTCAGCTGGAGCGCAGGTCAGAGGGTCGTTCAGCCAATGTAGTGGTCTCTCTTACTGCACCTCCCTTAGAGGACATCTCTGTCCCTATGGACATCTCTAGGGTTGGTGTTGCTAGGTCTTCGAGTCGCAAGGGCATTTCCTGTTTCGCTTGTGGACAGTATGGTCATTATGCCAACCGTTGCCCAAAGCGTCAGGATAAGCGACCACGATTGGTGACCATAGCTGGAAGTAGACTGGACTCTGCGTCATCCATTAGGGTGACGTTTCCCGCGTCCATTTCCTTTAAGGGGTCAACATGGTCCACAAGGGCAAGTGTGGACACAGGTGCTGGGGATAGTTTCATCTCCTCCTCTTTTGCCCGGCGGCATGCCATCCCGCTGGTGCAAATGCCAAGGCCAGTGAGAGTCCGTGTGGTGGATGGGTCCTTGTTGCCCAAGGTAATTCACCAGCGGACAGTGCCCATTACCCTTGCCATGTCATCTGGGCATAGGGAGACCATTTCATTTCTGGTTCTCCCTAAGGGTGCAGATGATATTCTGCTGGGTATTCCTTGGTTGAAGCGGCATTCCCCACATATCGACTGGTCGTCTGGGGTGATTACGCGTTGGAGCGAGTCTTGTAGCTCCCACTGCATGTCTCCATCTTCCGCTCGTCGCTCAGTGGTATCTGTGGCGACTATAGACCATTCGAGTGGGAGGGCCGCTAGAAGAGGGGGTACTGTTACGAACCGGCGCCACCATAGCCGCAAGCAGCCTGCTGCGGCTCCTGTTGCGCCCAGGCGCCGGCTGCCGTTCTTGGCCATGCCTCGGGTCGTCCAGTTGGCTGTTCCTTCCACCACGTCTAAGTGTGGAGAGGCGGCTAGTGCGCATGCGTGCGCCGATTTACCCCAGCCAGAGTTTAAGCCCGGTGTTTTGCCTAGTGAGCATGCTCAGCCTGTTTGTGTTATGTCTGAGACTAAGTCCTCAGTTCAGGCTACTGAGCATGCTCCCACAATTAACCCTAACAGCCTCTTTGCACAGGTACTTGGACTTTGTGCTGTGTCTAAGTTCTGGGATGTGTCTACTGAGCATGCTCAAACTGATAGTCTGCTTTCTGAGCCTGTGGCTCAGGCTACTGAGCATGCTCAGGCACTTAGTGCATCAGAGGCTAGGTCCGGTAAGGACCTCACTGAGCATGTCCGTGAGGTGGCAGGCCCTGATAGGGCAGAGGGTGTCAGGTGTCCTGATGACGTGGCAACTCCGGACTGGCTCGCAGAGGCCCGCCCCTATGATCTGGCACCTCAGTATTGGTCGTCAGACGATGACTGGTGAAGTGTTTGGGGCGTGGCTGCCATGAGGTCATCAATGACGTGTCGGTTCCGGATAGGTTGCATGTGACGTCACTCATGACATGCCACTCTGCTATTGGACCTTGGTGGTTCCACCCTGGGTTTGAGGCGGACCCAGGTTATAAAAGGGGCTGGAGACAACATGGAGGTGCGCAGTCTTCACTTTTGCTCAGTCAGAGCACACCTCCATGTTAGAGCCTCATTGCGGCATAAGCCTATGTTGGGAAGCGGTAGGTAGGGTTAGGCGAACGGTGCCTGTCACGCCAAGATTCGTGGCTCGGCACATCAGGGTCAGGCGCTGTGCTTCCCTCCTGCCATTCCAGTCTTGCTATAGCAGCCCAGTGGCGTTAACTGGGCTGCGGCTGCTGTGCTTCCTTTCCGATTGTGCTCCCTACGCACACGGACAACGCACCTGCTGCGCCACCTGTCCGATTGTGCCCCCTACGCACACGGACAACGCACCTGCTGCGCCACCTGTCCAGTTGTGCCTCCTACGCGCACGGACAGCGTACCCCAGGACCCCTGTGGAGTTAACAGGGTGTTCCTTATCCTCCTCGGCTTCCCGGTCAATGCTACTGGTGTACCCATCTGGCCTGACGTGTCCTACACACACGTGGCCAGTCGAGAGGTGGCCAGAAACGCTAATCGGAGGACCGCTCGGCCTGACGTGTCCTACACACGTGGCCGACAGGGCGCTTTCGTGGCGGTCTTCCGGTCAACGCTACCTGGTTACCACCCGGCCTGACGTGTTTCCTGCACACGTGGTTGGTGTAGCGCTAGGTGCACCAAAACGCTAATCGGGTTGTCATCCGGTCTGACGTGTCCCTACACACGTGACTGGTTCCTTGAGTTATCGCAGAGCCATCCAGCTCTATTGTCTCCGCCTAACCCACAGGGTGCCAGCAGCTCCATTACCATCTGGAGCACGGTGGGCCCCGATTGGCAATTGGGATATATACCCCTGGTCCTAATCTGCCGGTCCCCCCGTAACACACCCAGCAGGATCCCAACCCTCGTCAACTGATGTTAACCCCTGGGGGTGGAGATGATTATGAGGAGACTCAGATACCTGAGTCACACACATACTGTGCTGTGATGTCAGGTCAGGAAGAGGAAAAGGGTGAAAACATAGAGCATGATGAGGAAGTTGTGGATACTAGTTGGTGTGAACCCAGAGGCATGCAACTGAGTAGCTCAGCAGATGATGAGGAGTAGGAGAAATCCAAGGATGTTACCTTGGCAATTCCCGCACAAACTCGTAGTGATGCAACCATGAAAAGCACTGCATCCTCAGTCACAACTCTGGCTGTTGCCACCAGTGGTTGCGGGTCTGCAGTTTTCAGGAAGGGTTACCTAGCCTGGGCCTTTTTTCAGACAACAAAAGATGACCCAATTTCCATTATCTGCCATCATTGTAAACAACAAATGAATAGAGAGAAAAAAATCAAATAATTTGACTACTACATGCATGAACAGGCACATGCACAACCAGCATGCAGTACTGTGGGAATCTCACTGCGATAAAATGCGGACTAACAGTGCTACCCAGCCACCGGCTGCCAAATCAACATTGCCTGCTGCTTCTTCCTCCTCCTCCTGCATCCCCGCTGAAACTATTGTAACACAGGTCTCTGACTACAAAACATCCTTTTGTGTACCTGCTACTGTGTAGGTCTCGCAGTTTTGGTCACAATAAAGACAATTTCCTCCCACACATGGCAAAGTGAAGTGCTTGAACTTCAACATATTGAAACTGTTGGCCACAGAAATTCTGCCTTTCCACCTGCTGAATACAGAGGGTTTCTAAAACCTGATGGCCATTGCAGTACCCCAGTACCAGTTGCCCAGTTGCTATTACTTCTCTAATAAAGCTGTGTCTTCACTAAACCACCATGTCACAGCCAAAATTACTTTTTACTTGAAAAACTCTGTCTCTCAGGGTGCATTTAACCACTGACAGCTGAAGGAACAAGCATGACCAGGGTTGTTACATCTCGATGACTGGGCACTGGGTTACTCTAGTGGCTGAAGGAGCTACTTCCCAAGTATTGAAATCCCCAAGGCTTTCGAGACATAGTTCTAGATCTATTGTTTCCCGTTCTGCTTCCTCCACCTCCTCTAAGTCCTCCACCTGCACCCTCAATCTCTCCCTTAGGCCAATTTCACACGACAGTGAAAAACACTGACGTTTTTCACTGGCGTGTAAAACACGCACATGTCTCTCCGTGTGACGTGAATTCTGGCACACATGGGTTGTCTAAGTGAAATCCGGGCTCCGTTCTCCGTGGCCCTTTATTGCACTTAGAAATCAACTCACCTGTGCGCGCTCCCGCTCTCCATGGTGCTGATCGCTCCCGCGGTGCAGCATCCGGCCGGCGCTGACCCCCACAGCAGCTGCTTCCGGGTCGGCTGTGTCGTGCATCATGAATATGCGCAACAGTAATGAGCCAGCTCAGAAGCAGCAAGCTGCACGGGCTGCAGAGAGCGTCGCTGAAGCCGGGTGAGTAAAAATGTTTTTTATTTTAAAAGCACGTTTTTTTCTGGCACGTATTTCACGGATCATACCACTGCATGGTCCGTGGGACATCAGTGATGCCAGAAAAAAATGGACATGTCTCCGTGCGGCAATCACGCACACGCGGGTACGCCGCACGGAGACACGTGCAGTGATAAATCACTGATGTGTGAGCAGACCCATTCATTATAATGGGTCTGCGTATGTCAGTGATTCTGGTACATTTAAAAAAAAGTACAAACATACCAGAATCACTGACGTGTGAAACAGGCCTTAGTGTAACACACATTCAGAGAATGGAGAGAGAATCCCCCCACCTCTGTACAGATCAGCCATGGCTCACTGCAATCAGGCAGTGCTGAAATTAATCTGCATCATGAGAATGCAGTCACACAGCTGCAGAATAATGGACCGCTATCTGGGCTGAGTTTGATCAATGGCTGTCTCCACTGAACCTGGAGCTAGAGAAGACCTTCTGCGACAATCGTGCAAACCTGTTGGTGGCCCTATGCGTGGGCGACATCCCCCATGTGTCTTGCATGGCTCACGTCCTGAATCTAGTTGTCCAGAAATTTCTAGCCCACTATTCCAGGCTGGATGCGCTGCTGCACAAGGAACAGTTGGCGTGTGCTCTTTTCCGCCATTCGCCCCACGGCTAATTGACTTGCAATGCTACAAAAGACTTTCGGCCCACCAGCTAACCAGTTGATATGTGATGTGCCGACACAGTGAAATTCCACTCTGCACATGTTGCAGCGACTGTGACAGCAACAAGTCCTAATGCATAACCTTGGACAATGCAGTACGGATGTGGGTCAAATCATGTTTGCTGAGTGGGTACAGATGAAGAATTTCTGCACCCTTCTGCACAGTTTCGAACTGGCTACAAAGATGGTTAGCACTGATGATGCCGTCATCAGCATCACTATTCCGCTCAACTATATGTTGGAGCTCTCTTTGAATAGTTTGCGGGAAGAGATATAAATCTTTCATTGATTCATTTTCTCACTCCTAATTCCGTTTTTAGTTTTTGTTTACAAATTCCAAATAATGTAATATGATTACAAATTGTGAGTTATGTGGGCTTTACACGAGATGAGCTATCGTGCGATGCATCGTCGGGGTCACGGTTTTCGGAACGCACATCCGGTATCGTTCACGACGTCGTCTCATGTGACACATCCGAGTAACGCAGTATTGCTCAAAAATCATGAGTCGAGTACTCGTCGCTTAGTTTTAAAAAATTGTTTCATTAAAATGGCGCCGGTTGTTCATCGTACCCGGGGTAGCACACATTGCGCCGTGTGACACCCCGGGAACGATGAACACAGCTTACCTGCGTTCCGCGTCTCCCGGCGGTTATGCGGAAGGAAGGAGGTGGGCGGGATGTTTACGTCCCGCTCATCTCCGCCCCTCTGCTTCTATTAGCTGGCTTCTGTTTGACGTCGCTGTGAAGCCGAACATCCCTCCCCCTTCAGGAAGAGGATGTTCGCCGCCCACAGCGAGGTCGCTCAGCAGGTAAGTACGTGTGACGGGTGCTTCACGACTTTGTGCGACACGGGCAGCGATTTGCCCGTGATGCACAAACGACGGGGGCGGGTACGATCGATCATGAAATCGCATGATCAGGCGACTCGTGTAAAGCCCGCATTATTCAGAGTGATTACAAATTGTGAGTTATTCACTAACAGACAGATTTTGATACAACGTATCTCTGGAGACCAAATTGATTGCGCATTTATATTAATGGTGCTCATTCCTTTTTACCAGTGTAGTTGGGCGGGAAAGTCGGCAGACCCTGAAACAGAATTGATGGTCAAAAGATGCCACTGTTTTTGGTCGATTTGCCTGATTTTTAAACAATGCGTGAAATTGTATGTTGCTAAGGAGTGCCTGGCACAATTATTAATGGCACATGGTTCATTCCTGTAAGGCAAAACAAAAAAACTATATATAGTAAACACAGAGGGCCTACATTACGTAACTACCTTGGAGAACATTTTATTCATGTACTTACAATATAGTATTTTGTGATATCTGAAACCTATGTAAATGTGCATAATTCATAGCAGAACTTTCACTTACCGTATATTTCTTTTTCCATCTTCCTTTACCTAAAAACATAATTCCATATTTTCCAGCTGCTGCTAGCGCAAAGTATGTTTTTTCAGACAGGTTTAGTTTTTGCAATGGAAAGAAGAGATAATTCCTATTACTTATAAGTGTTCAGCATCCAAGTATAGTAAATGAGTCACCAGTGCTTTATCCTATGATCGCAGCAAACACACATTTCAGTTTATTTTTGCTTTGCTTAGTTTTCTTACTTTTTTTTCGTTTAAATTAATACAATCTGGAAATACCGTTTTATTCCAGCTCTATCAATAGACTTTTTTATAACAACCAATGAAATGTGCCAATATCTTGACATACTTTCTTACCTCTAAAATATCCATATGTCCCATTTATTATTTTACTAGACTGTTCCAATATAAGAAAAGAACAAATCTGTAATAACTTTCCGTGACTCTAAAATGGTCTCTCTCATATCAGTTCACAACTGTGGTGTTAAACCATAAAGGTAAAATGTACATTAATATTCAGGGATTATTAACCCATTTAAAAATAAGAACATGCCATGTACGGGAACTCAGTAAATATCAATCTTGAATGCATTCAGCAGTGAAAAGTGATCCATCTCTCTGTTAGACAGTCTGCACCTGCAAAATTATCTCCACACTTCATTCAAAAATATCAAAATTGGACCATTTTGGTATGTTGTAAATTAAAAGAATCTTCATAAATGAAAAACATGCTCACTTGTTGGCAAACACCAGAGATGTTGGCCGTTTTTTTTCCCTTTCACATACACCACAATGTGACTCATCTGCAATATATTCTTAGATTAAGCTAGGCAAGTTGCTCATTACAAAAGGCAGGGATGACATGTGGCTATAGTTAAAGAACCAGTCCCACATACTTGACAATTTTTAGGTTAATTTGTATGTCCAACTTTTGAAAGTTGAGCTGGCATTGTCCCAAGTTCTACTTTTACGGTGATAGGCTTAGGTTGATATCTGAAAGCAAAGGTCAAAGGTTTAAAGTACCCACAAGATTAAAGCTATTTTTTCCTAACTGTGACAGATTGACTTAAGGCCCCGTCACACTAAGCAACATCGCTAGCAACATCGCTGCTAATGAACAACTTTTGTGACGTAGCAGCGATGTTGCTAGTGATGTCGCTGTGTGTGACATCCAGCAACAACCTGGCCCCTGCTGTGAGGTCGTTGGTTGTTGCTGAATGTCCTGGGCCATTTTTTAGTTGTTGCTCTCCCGCTGTGAAGCGCACATCGCTGTGTGTGACAGCGACAGAGCAACAACTAAATGTGCAGGCAGCAGGAGCCGGCTTCTGCGGAGGCTGGTAACCACAGTAAACATCGGGTAACCAAGAAGCCCTGTCCTTGGTTACCCGATATTTACCTTTGTTACCAGCCTCCGCCGCTCTCACTGTCAGTGCCGGCTCCTGCTCTGTGCACACGTAGCTGCAGGACACATCGGGTTAATTAACCCGATGTGTGCTGTAGCTAGGAGAGCAGGGAGCCAGCGCTAAGCATTGTGCGCTGCTCCCTGCTCTGTGCACATTTAGCTGCAGCACACATCGGGTAATTAACCCGATGTGTGCTGTAACTAGGCGAGCAAGGAGCCAACGCTCAGTGTGCGCTGCTCCCTGCTCTCTGCACGTGTAGCTGTGTGCGCTGGTAATCAAGGTAAATATCGGGTTGGTTACCCGATATTTACCTTAGTTACCAAGCGCAGCATCTTCCACCCGGCGCTGGGGGCTGTCACTGGTTGCTGGTGAGCTCACCAGCAACCCGTGTAGCGACGCTCCAGCGATCCCTGCCAGGTCAGGTTGCTGGTGGGATCGCTAGAGCGTCGCTGTGTGACATCTCACCAGCAACCTCCTAGCAACTTACCAGCGATCCCTATCGTTGTTGGGATCGCTGGTAAGTTGTTTAGTGTGACTGGACCTTTACAGTAGAGCCTTTCCTTATGCAATAGTAGCATGCCCTTAAACATGACGTTCTACCACAACACTCTGCTACCGTCCATATTTTTGGTAAAACATAAATAAAAACTTATTAGTGCTTCTGAACACAAATGTCCTAATAGGAATTATTCCTTACTACTTTCTGTAAATTAATCCTGAGAATGATCAGGATTAACGTAAAACTTGAGCATAAAATGTAGCGAGAGACCAAGGGTAAATTGTAGTGTCCATTATTTTATAAAATTCTGACCATTCAATATAAATCAAGAGGTTGTTACGCTAATATATTAGATTAATAAGAAAGGTTAGGATACTGTAAGAATAGTATGGTTTCCAGCTGTTACAATTCCCAGAAGGCCATGGATCTGAAGCTGGCTGAATTAATCTCAGTTACATAAGTAAGAGTTTACATTTAGAAAGCTGGAAAAATACAAGAAGGGATGAAGAACAATCATATGAACACATAGTAGCTTAATATATTATAGGAATCCGTGTGAAGTCATAAAAAAGTCAAGTCAGCTATTCCATTTGTCCAGTGTATCTTAAATCGGTGCCCACTACTAGGACAATCCCTTCTCATTCCACATGTTCCCCCCTTTAAAATAAAAAGGCTTATACTCACCTCAGCTTCCAATGCTGTTCTAGCAATATCCGCACACAGTCTTAAAGGGTTCAGCTAAGGTGGTTACGTTGCACGAGCCCCATGCCCAATCAATGCCAACTTCACTGCCCCCGCATATGAATCCCAGGAAAGTGACTGCAGACAATACTAGCAGCAGAGGTGAGTATAATCTTTAGGTGAGTATAATCTTTTTCATATTAATGGGGGCAAATGGGTGGAATGAGAAGGGTTTGTCATAGTAGTGGACAACCCCTTTAAAGATTCACATGTACTATTCTTTGTCCACTCTTTTTATCCAAACATGGGAATAAGTATAAAATAGTGAAGAATATGGATGTATAAGTTGATTTTTTAGTTATTCTTAGATCCACTTATGGCATTGGCTAAATAAAATGTGAAAATTTGCATGTGTGATTTATATAAAAATATGTACAACTTTCTACTAAAGATTAGGAGACCCAGCAGTATGGGGACGAGTCTGCTCGGAAAGGCAGGTAGAGAATGCTCCCCATGAATTAATATGTACGACATTTCTTTGTGCCATTTTGACTAAAAGGACAGCAGACCTGTCTCCATGCAATGTGGTAGCAAGGGACAAATAAGCCCTGTGAGATGAGGCTGAAGACCACCTTAATAGCGCAGACCCTGTAAGTAAATAGGCCACGCTGCTACTCTAACTTTAAGAACCCTCACTGCCAGGTCCTCATTTCCCCACTCCTTCAGGGGTCTGTATAGCAATACTGGTTAATGCTGAGTGGCAGAGATGGACACAATCATAGGTAAATGTCAGGTTGTGCCATCTTCATTGCACATTGTATGGTGCAAACTGAGTATAATGCATATCGTAAACACTCCTTGCATGTAGCACGATAGAGGGTGTGGAGGTTATGAGGAAGATGGAGTTCCCTTCTTGCAATGGTGCTATTAGGAAAAGTTGTGGTATCGGAGAACTGAGTGCAGTTCACATGTGCATTAGAGAAAACCTACTTTAAAAATTACTGTGACTAACTACAGCCAGTGAATTGGCCACATAACCCTTGCTTGGTGTGCAGTCCTGGTCTTCTGGTCGTAACATAGGAGCGTTAAGCACCGTGGAGGCGCATAAATAACAAGATAATAACAATAGCTTAAAAAAATGTCCCCAAGACTTAAATATGTAAGAGAATAACAAACTATATGATATTCACTTTGTCTACCCATATGAAGCAGAAATATCACCATTTTACCAGCTGCAGGACCACTGTGATCTGTGATTGGCTACAACAGTTAGGTGACCTCAGATTGTCACTGGATGTTTTTCTGATTATGTATTGTTCTAAGCCACTTGATCACAGTCGCCTATCACAAGCCACAGTGGCCACAGCCTTCATCTGGTAGAAAGGTGACGGTGACATCTCCTCTTTCTGCTTTAGATCCAGGTGGGTGTCAGTAAGTGAGCATCAATTACTATATTTTCCACAGATCGAAAACTTCTGGAGAACTTTTTTTTTTGCCAGCACAACCTCTTTAAAGAACACATCAGGAAACCTCTGCTATATTTGAGAGGCTCCACAGATATAATCATCAGTCATTTCTGTTATTTACTATCTTGCACCAGTACTCCATGCAAAGCTGTTACTTTTCTATTTGAAAGCAGAAAATGACACAACCCTTTAAAATCTTAAATAACCACCACCAGACAAGAGAACACCAGGAGGCTGAAGATAAGCTTGAGGTCACCATTGAAGTGAAGGGCCAGGGCAGTGCTCCTCAGTAGTAGAGAACCACACTGTTAGAATGAGATAAGCTAAAGAACCAAAAAAGTAAAATGTAGGAAAAGAAGAATTGTTTCCAGAGATGTGGTATGCAACTTAATCGACAAACCTAAATAACACACCTAAAATAATAAAAATGCCTAGTGGTGAAGTCTGATTTGAATTTTTAGGAGAGACACCTCAGATTTCACCACTAGGCATTTTTACTAGCTTATGTCACTACTTTTAATTTTGTTTGATGCATTCCTACCTCAACATTCACAAAATACAGTAACTGGCAACACAGCTCGTGGAAGCGTTTACTAGAAGTAAAAAAAATAGCAAAATAGCAAAAAGAGAACTAAATATCCTTCACAATTTAGAATGCTCACAGCAGAATAAAGCAGTGCTGAACTACTCAGGCCAAGAAAAACTAATGCACTTATAGGGTGGAGCAAAACCCCCAATAAATGGAAGTATCACAGGTGCAAGAGGAGCAAATCACTCACACAACTCCAGAATATGGAGGGGGTGATCACTGGATGATAAAATTGCACACTAGTGACTTGCATAGGGCTCTGTTCACACTTACAGTCGCATAGTAGCCCAGTCAGCAGATAAATTGTTTCATTATGTTCTGTATGGAGACAGAATAAGGATGTGATATCCGAAACGCGTCCTCCTGCTCTATGTTTTGTGTACTTTACTTGATGGAATTTTATCTACGATGAAATAAAGAAAAAAATGTTTTACTTTTGAATTTTGGACCTGTTTGCTGGACAATCTTACAAATTTATCTCCTTACCGGCTTGGAGTTGCCATTCTCCTTCTAGTCCGTGCACGGTCAAAAATTGCTGGTCTCCAATGAATTACAACAGGTGAGCTGGACTTTTCCTTGTATTTAACCCAGTCAGCAGCCTATTACACTCCCATACTATTTGATCAGGCGGGCTGCCCAATACTAGTGTGCACCATATAGGGATGGTGTCTCCAATACGCAAATCCAAACATTAAGGGGCCTGGCTGCACCCCGTATAAAATGTCATGTGTAAAAAAATAAATACACAATATCTGAGGTGTTAGTCGATATTATGGCCAAAATAACGGTAGCCTACAAACCACATCACGGTTCCTCATACGGGGTGCAGCCAGGCCCCTTAATGTTTGGATTTGCATATTGGAGACTCCGTCCCTATACGGTGCACACTAGTACCGGGCAGCCTGCCTGATCGAATAGTATGGGCATGTAATAGGCTGCTGACTGAGTTACTATGCGCCTGTAAGTGTGAACAGAGCCCTATGCAAGTCACTAGTGTGCAATTTCACCATCCAGCAATCATCCCCTCTATATTCTGGAGTTGTGTGAGTGATTTGCTCCTCTTGCTCCATTTATTGGGGGTTTCGCTGCACCCTGTTAGAGCATTAGTTTTTCTGGGCCTGAGCAGTTCACCACTACTATATCCTGCTGTGGGTTTACTAGAAGTACTAAAATGCCATGCCTGGGCTTCCATTAAGGTCTAGTTGTCTTGGAAACCAATGGGCACCCCACCAATTGAATTGGATTCATGCAGATGGTTAACATAAGGAGCACATTCTTTCTAACCATTTAACCCCTTCACGACCGCGGGCAGTAAAATTACGTCCTATTTTAACATGACTTAACGACCAGGGACGTAATTTTACTGCCTAAACTTCATTTGATTGCCGTGGCCATAGCAACGGCTTTCAAATGATATCCCCTGCTGTTTCTTACAACAGGGGACCTTTGCTTGACCCCAGGGGGGGTGGCATCGCAACCCCCCATCGACGATCGTTGTGATTGGCTGTTCAAATCTGAACCGCCAACCACAACATTCGCACTGATTTCGGCAAAAATAATGCCCGAATTAGTGCGATACTGTGAGATCCTGCTATGATCTATTGTAGCAGCTACAGCAGATCATAGGTGGATCTCAAACATGCCGCCCCCAGCCCCTGCAGCACTGATTGGAGCGATCGTGCTATGACGCGCAATCGCTCCAATCAGTGTGCAGTGGGGCGGTGTGATCTGCCTGTGGCCGCCCTCCCCAGGCCTGTGCTGGTCTGGGGACCCTCCCTCAACATGTCTGCAGCGTGCAGTGGCTGGTACTTGTGGTACCACGCCACCGCTGCCGCCGCAGACGCCGCCTCTGATGTCACCGCTTCTGCGCCTGCTCCACGTGAGTATTCCACTCCCGTTATGGCCCCTGCGCGCTCCCATTATGGCCCCTGCGCGCTCCCGTTATGGCCCCTGCCCGTGCCCCCCCCCGATCTGCCCCCCCCACGCCCCGATCTGCCCCCCGACATCCCGATCTGCTCCCCCTGCAATCTGCCTGCCTCTTCTGTCATCTCTATTCTGCTTCCTTCCTTTCTTCTTTCCTTGCTTCTCCGGTATCCCCCTCTGCTCTCCCCCTCCCCCCTCTGCTCTCACCCTCCCCTTGACGTCCACTTACCTGCCTTCACCGGGTCGTCCGATTTCTTCACTGGCCCGATCACATCTGCCTCCATCTCTGGGTCCTTCTTCCTGGGTCTTCTGCTGATCTGTCCAACGTCCTGCCTGCGGCTCCTGTACAGCTGTCTATCTCGCTTGCCTTCTGTACCTCCTGCTACTCCTCTGGGTACTGTGAGTATAACTTTTTTTTTTTTTTTTTCCCTGTATCCTGTCCATTTTTACACCTCATCTGTCCGTGCGTCCCGCCAAGCACTGATCACGGATGCAGATAACGGATCTGCATCCGTGGTCAATTTTTGGCGTGACTTTTTTTTCCGTATCCCCAATGCGTTTTGTATCGCATCTGTCCGTGCGTCCCGCCAATTGCTGATCAGGGATGCAGATAGCGGATCTGCATCCCTGCTCAATTTTTGGCGTGATTTTTTTTCGTATTCGCGACGCTTTTTGTATCGCATCCGTCCGTGCGTCCCGCCAAGCGCTGATCAGGGATGCAGATAGTGGATCTGCATCCCTGCTCAATTTTTGGCGTGATTTTTTTCCGTATCCGCGACGCTTTTTGTATCGCATCTGTCCGTGTATCCCGCTGAGCGCTAATCAGGGATGCACATAACGTATCGGCATCCCTGCTCAATTTTTGGCGTGACATTTTTATCGTATTCGCAACGCTTTTTGTATCGCATCTGTCCGTGCGTCCCGCTGAGCGCTAATCAGGGATGCACATAACGGATCGGCATCCCTGCTCAATTTTTGGCGTGACATTTTTTTGTATTCGCGATGATTTTTGTATCGCATCCGTCCGTGCGTCTCGCCAAGCGCTGATCAGAGATGCACATAACAAATCTGCATCCCTGCTCAATTTTTGGCGTGACTTTTTTCCGTATCTGCGACGCTTTTTGTATCGCATCTGTCCATGCGTCCCGCTGAGCGCTGATCAGGGATGCACATAACGGATCGGCATCCCTGCTCAATTTTTGGCGTGACTTTTTCTTTTTTTCCGTATCACCGACGCTTTTTGTATCGCATCCGAATGTGCGTCCTGCAGCGGTCGATCAGTGCACCGCGTCTGTGCGTTTGAAAAGTCAAATGGCGTTCCTTCTCTTCTGAGCCCCACCATACGCCCAAACAATTTATTTCCACCACATATGAGGTATCTGCGTACTCAGGAAAAATTGCACAAGACGTTTTATGGTGCAGTTATTCCTGATACCGTTGTAAAAAAAAAAAAAAAAAGCTACCTGGTTGATGGAAAAATTTTGTGTTAAAAAAAAAAAAAAAAATTTCACGGTTCAACTTAATCAACTTCTGTGGAGCCCCTGGGGGTGCAAGGGGCTCACCAAACATCTAGATAATTTCCTTGAGGGGATGGGGTAATTTGTGGGGGAGCTCCACTGTTTAGGCACCATAGGGGGTCTCCAAACGTGACATGGTGTCCGCTAATGATTCCAACCAATTTTGCTGTCAAATGGTACGCTTTCTCTTCTGAGCCCTGCCATGCGCCCAAACAATTACTTTCCACCACATATGAGGTATCGTCGTACTCAGGAGAAATTGCACAATACGTTTTATGGTCCATTTTTTCCTGATACCCTTGTGAAAAAAAATGCTACGTGGTTCAAGTAACAGTTTTGTGGTGAAAAAAAAAAATTGTATTCATGGCTCAACTTTATCAACTTGTGTGGGGCCCCTTGGGGCTCGCTAAACATCTAGATAAATTCCTTGAGGGGCCTAGTTTCCAAAATGGGGTCGCTTGTGGGGGAGCTCCATTGTTTAGGCACCTCAGGGGTGTCTCCAAATGCAACATTACGTCAGCTAATGATTCCAACCAATTTTGCTGTCAAATGGTGCTCTCTCTCTTCTGAGCCCCGCCATGCGCCCAAACAATTACTTTCCACCACATATGAGGTATCGTCGTACTCAGGAAAAAATGCACTATAAATTTCATGGTGCATTTTTTACTGATACCCTTGTGGAAAAAAAGCTACCTAGTTGAAACAACAGTTTTGTGGTAAAAAAAGTTGTTTTTTTTTCTTTTCACGGATCAACGTTGTAAACTTCTGTGAAGCCCCCAGGGGTTCAAAGTGCTCACCAAACATCTAGAAAAATTATTTGAGTGCTCTATTTTCCAAAATGGGGTCACTTGTGGGGTAGCTCCATTGTTTAGGCACCTCAGGGGGTCTTCAAACCCGACATGGGGTCCGCTAATGAGTGCAGCTAATTTTGCAGTCAAAAATTCAAATGGTGCTCCTTGCCATCCGAGCCCTGCCGTGTGCCCAAACATTTGATTTCCACCACATATGGGGTATCTGCGTACTCAGGAGAAAATGCACAATACATTTTATGGTGCATTTATTCCTGATAACCTTGTGGAAAAAAAAGCTACCTAGTTGAAGCAACAGTTTTGTGGTAAAAAAAGTTGTTTTTTTTTCTTTTCACGGCTCAACGTTATAAACTTCTGTGAAGCCCCCAGGGGTTCAAAGTGCTCACCAAACATCTATAAAAATGATATGAGGGCTCTAGTTTCCAAAATGGGGTCACTTGTGGGGTAGCTCCATTGTTTAGGCACCTCAGGGGGTCTTCAAACCCGACATGGCGTCCGCTAATGAGTGCAGCTAATTTTGTGTTCAAAAATTCAAATGGCGCTCCTTCCCTTTCGAACTCTGTCGTACGCCCAAACAATTGATTTTTACCACATATGGGGTATCAGCATACTCAGGAGAAAATGCACAATAAATTGTAGGGTGCACTTTCTCTTTTCTCCCTTGTGAAAATTTTAAATTTTATGGCTAAAGTAACATTTTTGTGTTAAAAAGTAAAATTTTCATTTTTTCCTTCCACATTGCTTTGGTTGCTGTGAAGCACCTAAAGGGTTAATAAACTTCTTGGATGTGGTTTTGAGCAGAGTGAGGGGTGCAGATTTTATAATGGGGTCACTTTTGGGTATTTTCTGTCACCTCGGCCTCTCAAAGTCACCTCAAATGTGATGTGGTCCCTAAAAAAAATTTGTTTGTAAATTTTGTTGGAAAAATGAGAAATTGCTGATGAACTTTGACCCCTTCTAACTTTCTAACGGAAAAAAATTTTGTTTCAAAAATTGCGCTGATGTAAAGTAGACATGTGGGAAATGTTATCTAGTAACTATTTTGTGTGACATATTTCTCAGATTTATAGGCATAAATTTTCAAAATTTTAAAATTGCAAAATTTTCCAAATTTTTGCAAAATTACCTAAATTTTCACAAATAAATGCAAAAAATATCGGCCTAAATTTACCACTGACATGAAGTACAATATGTCACGAAAAAACAATCTCAGAATCGCCAGGATCCATTGAAGCGTTCCAGAGTTATAACCTGTCAAAGTGACACTGGTCAGAATTGCAAAAAATGGCCCGGTCATTAGGGTGTTTTAGTGGCCGGGGGTGAAGGGGTTAAGGGGTTAAACTATAAAAGAAAAAGTCTGAAACAAGTGTGAAATACTTTGCAGCCAGTAATTGGCTCGGTCATATATTCTGAACAGTATGAAAAATATTGCTAAATAATTCCGCATCTACCTAATAAACTGCTATAAGAATAAGTATTATACTGTGACTTCGTTTAAGAATTTTTATTTTTTGCCAAATAATTCAGAATGTGTAACTTTTTTATTTAAATTTGTAAACAATCCTTATTGCATAAGCTTTGACCATTACGATTCTATGTAGAAAAGAACCCCATGGGAACCTATAGTAACCATAGAACTAAGCTTTATACTGCCATCTTGACTCTCCTTGACATATCTATAAAGGTTTATATATTCACAGTGTATATGTATATATATATATATATATATATATATATATATATATATATATTCTAGCTGTAGTATAGTATATATATATATACTATATACTATATATATATATATATAGTATAGTATATACTACTATATACTATATATAGTAGTATATACTGTGTACTATATACTATATATATATATATATATATATGTATATATATATATATATATATATATATAGAGAGAGAGAGAGAGAGAATAGCCGGGATAGTAACTGTCTCTCTCCCAGTCTCTGTCTGTGTGTCTGTCTCACTGTCTGTCTCTTTCCTCGTCTGTCTGTTTCTATCTCTCTGTCTGTATTTGCATCAGTCTATCTGTCTCAATCTCTGTATCTGTCTCTCTCTCTCTGTCTCTTTGCCCGTCTCTCTCTTTGCCCGGGCTGTCTCTTTGCCTGGGCTGTCTCTTTCCCGCTCTGTTGCTTTCCCGCTCTGTCTCTTTCCCGCGCTGTCTCTTTCCCAAGCTGTCTCTTTCCCACGCTGTCTCTTCCCGCACTGTCTCTTTCCCATGCTGTCTCTTTCCTGCGCTGTCTCTTTCCCGCGCTGTCTCTGTGCCGCTCTGTCTCTTTCCCGCTCTGTCTCTTTCCCGCTCTGTCTCTTTTTCCGCTTTCTCTTTTTCCGCTCTGTCTCTTTCCCGCTGTGTCTTTTTCCCCGCACTGTCTCTTTCCCGTGCTGTCTCTTTCCCGCTCTGTCTCTTTCCCGCTCTGTCTCTTTCCCACTCTGTCTCTTTTTCCGCTCTGTCTCTTTTTCCGTTCTGTCTCTTTTTCTGCTCTGTCTCTTTTTCCGCTATGTCTCTTTCCCGCTCTGTCTCTTTCCCGCTCTGTCTCTTTCCCGCGTTGTCTCTTTCCCGCGCTGTCTCTTTCCCGCGCTGTCTGTTTCCCGCGCTGTCTCTTTCCTGCTCTATCTCTTTCCCGCTCTGCCTCTTTCCCGCTCTTTCTCTTTCTTGCTCTGTCTTTTTCCCACTCTGTCTCTTTTTCCGCTCTGTCTCTTTTTCCGTTCTGTCTCTTTTTACGCTCTGTCTCTTTTTCCTCTATGTCTCTTTCCTGCGCTGTCTCCTTCCCGCTCTGTGTCTTTCCCGCGCTGTCTCTTTCCTGCGCTGTCTCTTTCCCGCGCTGTCTCTTCCCCGCACTGTCTCTTTCCCACGCTGTCTCTGTCTGTCTCTCTCTATCCGTCACACCACCAACATCATATTACCTCACACATAAGCTTTGTATACTAACAGTTTATTTTGTTCCTAAAGCAACCACTGACAGTTGCTATTTATAGGCTGCAGCTCCCAGCTCCATTCAGATTAATGGAGGCAGGATTTTTGTAGAGTAACTGGAAAGCATGGAGTGTCTGTACAAAATTTCGTGATTGTAAATGTGACGGTGCCATTTCCTTTAGCGGACATACATACACATATACATACACACACATACACTCAGCTTTATATATATATATATATATATATATATATATGTAAAGCGCTATGGAATTAATAGCGCTATATAAATATATAAATGAATAAAATTATTATTATCATTATTATCAATTATATATATATATATATATATATATATATATATATATATATATATATTATACACATAAGTGCATGATACTGATTAAAGTTTAGCATCCTGTTTTTCACATGAGGATTGGAGCCATGTAAAACTATTATGGCTGTCAGAATTTATAAGCTACAGTTATTTTCCTAGAAATCTATACAAGGTATGTTTCAATACTTAGTGTTAATTACAGAGTAGGGGTAATGACATTTTACTGGGAAAGAAGACAGATTTTTATGTCAGCAGAACTGATTCATCTCCTGGAATTTACTGTTCTGCGTTTAAATCAAATGAATTTGCTGTGTGTGCACATCTGTGAAGACTTTCTAATCCGTGTACTGAACAAATGAACATACACAGGTTCTTCCTAGCATTTGTCAGGAAAAAAAGTTGAAAGAAAAAAATGATTTTGCTCCCATAACAGAATAAAAACCTGTTCTGATTATTCTGTGATAAGGTAGTCCACCAAATATTCTGTAGGGGCGTTAAATGCACAATCATCCAATGCCAAGTCAACCATGAGACACACACATATGCCTTATATTTAACATTATTGAATTCTAATGTATTAACATAAAAATGTAATAAGCAAAAGAACCCATTGTACAAATAAATAATACATAAATTACTTAAAACAACAAACATGCAAAAATATATTTACATTCTAGGAAGCTTTGTAATTCTTTCAGCTTTTAAAATAAGCACTCTGATTTTAATACAATTTTTAAGAGTCCAAATTGCATATTCAAGTTAATGCATCCATGAAAAAAGAAGACGGCCTTCCATGTTGTATCCTATTGTTGTTCATATTTTACTGTCTAATGGGAAGGAGAAGCATTTAATTTATGCATACAAGAAAAACAGATGCAACACTGAAGGTAAAATTGGACACACATACTAAAAACTAATGAAAATCTGATATACAATATGTGAAATAAGTATTGAACACATCACCAATTTTCTAAGTACGGTAAATATATTTCTAAAAGTGTTATTCACATTAATTTCTAACTAGATGTCGATAACAATCCATCCAATCCACACAGGCAAAGAAATCAAACCATACTTGTCCATAAATTGTTTTTCTAATGAGAAATGTATTGAATATGTCACCATTTAACTAAGTAAATATATTTCTAAAAGTGCTAATGACATGAATATCTTACCAGATGTCGGTAATAAGCCATCCAATCCACAGGGAGTACTTTAAGGGCATCATGCTGTGAAGGTATTGTAGTTTTTTTTGTTTCGCTGTGGGGACATCATGATTTCCTGGAGATAACGTGGTGTCATTGCATTCTATACTGTTCATGTGGGGTAAAACTATAATGATATCATACCCAGTGTGTGTGGAGGTATACATGGAAGCATAATACTTTATAATGTCCGTGACAGGAGTAATGCTGGTGAGGACATTAATGAGCTTCAAAAAAGCACATAATTACTGTGTATGTGTAGGAAGTGGTCGTGTTTCCCCCCCACACTCCTACTGGATATTAAGTGTGCTTTTTATGTGCCAAATAGCATTGTTATGGGAGAATGTGGTTTCCACAAATGTAGAAGTGCCGGATTTGTGCAGTGGTCAGCGCCTTCTAGCGCTGAGGCCTGGTAAGTTCAACTGTATGCTTATGTATGCATCTCAAGGCTCTGGCCAACTGGTCCAGGAAGCCATTATCTATCCCCCATTTCCTTGAGATGGCTGGATTGTCATTGTAAATAAGCACTTGTACCTTGCCCCTCCCCCCATCTCATTGTAGATTGTAAGCTCTCACGAGCAGGGTTGCCTTTTTTTTCCCTTTAAATATTGTATCTTCTATAATTGTTACTTGTTTGTATATGTTTATGTATATGATATGTATATGTAGATGAGCCTCCTGAATTGTAAAGCGCTGCGGAATATGTTGGCGCTATAGAAATAAAGATTATTATTATTATGTGATGTTACTGTGCTGTAAATGTATTAACGATGCATATGGTAATATAAAGTGTAATCTGTTATGTGTTATAAATGTGTTAGCAATATATGGTAAAGTATATTAGGCAGATAAGCAGGATAGGCCAAAAGGCGTACTCCGCGAAACGTGTGGCCATGTCTGCCATGAAGGTGGAAGAATTAATAAACCATTTACAGTTATTTTCCCCAGAGTTCTCCAGTGTCCTGTGTCTATTTAACACATCCAAGATGGTGAGGTGATGGCCGCTTCCCCAAAGAGTAAGGTAAATATCGCACACCCCACCCGAAGCAGTGCTCTCTCTGGCAAAGGAATGCGGAACCGTTAGGCCAGAATCACACTTGCTAGTGCCTCGCGTGTAACACGCGCGAGTCTCTCATGGTAGAACCCGGCATGGCCGCACACTATGCATACAGGAGCGTCTGAGCTGCATAGAGATACATGCAACCGACCCGCTCCTGTCAGGGGAGTGTGCGGCCAAGCCGGGTTCTACCATGAGAGACTCACACGATTTACACGCGAGGCACTAGGAAGTGTGATTCTGGCCTTACAGTCTCACTTCTGCACCTTCCTTCATATGGAACCCACTACATGTCCCTCTCCTGGTTTATAAAAGTTGGAAGATGTGACTGTGCAGTATATATATTCATTTCAGAAGACCTGGATTGACTACCAGGTCTTCTAAAGTTAAGTTTCTGTAAAAATCCTTCATCAATTAGTTAAATTTGTTTACTTGAATTTTTTCCATTGCGATTTTGAGTGTGATTTTTTTCAGCTGCAGTTTTTGTGCTTTCTTTGGTATGTTATGTTGTAAATAAAACTGCTTTGTTTTGGAAACCTCCTGATATTTAGCTTTGATAAAACTTTATTGATATAGTCATGTGTGGATTCTATGGCGGTTGTAGTGAGTTTCCGCCAAGGAAATACAATAAAAAAAGCATATGTGTTTTTTACTCGCAGATTTTCTTAACTCATTCAAGTCTATAGTTAAAATTCACAAATAAAATGCATATTTACTGCAAGAGCAATTGACATGTTATAAATTTTTAAAAAAATGCAGTACAAGTCACTTTGCACAGTATAAAAAAACACAGTGGGCATTAGATTTCTATAAATCCCAGCTACTTTGCTCGAATTGGAGTATACTGTGTTTTATGTGCAGCCAAAACAAGCAGTGTCAAAAGCATACTAACATGGCGAATACTTATCATGAAGGGAATCTTTCTTTTATTTTATACTTTATACTTATAACAACCCATCCAATCCACACAGGCAAAGAAATCAAATCCTAGCTGACCATAGTGATGTGTAATAATAAGAAATGACAGGAAAAAAGGATTGAACAAGCTTACTAAAATCATACCTCCCAACTTTTGAAGAAAGAAAAGAGGGGCAAATTAGGCTTGGATAATTAAATACAGCGGAATAAATGTGCAAGAAAAAGCAGAAAATAAATCCAGCATTTACACTACATGTGAAAACAGACTAATTTTCCAAGCAAAGTGGATGAGACGTCATGAAATCTCTGTGCCTAAAGACGCTGCTGAACTCTGCGGTTTTGGTGTTTTTTTCTTTATAAGCTTCAGGATTCACATCTGTACCAACCATGTATCAAGTAAGGGGGACAATGTATAAATAATACCACAAACACGCAATAATCAGAGGAGATTGTTATTGCGCTCGTGGTGCAGACACCTGCAGAAAAAAACACAGCATTTACGCTGTATGTGAACATGGCCTCAGTGATACATTTTTATTACATTTTTTATGGGTTTTAATAAAGAAAAATAATAAATTAAGCCATTTTTTTCTGCCATTTACCAATCCCCATCAATAATCTGATCGCTGCGTTGTTCGGGTCGTTACGATTACAGGGACACCAAATATGTCTATGTTTTTTGCTGATTTTTGATGTTTATTATTTTATAAAAAAGTGCAATAAAATTAAATTATTCTATTTTTTTTATTTTTTGTAATTTTATTAGAAGAAAAAAAAACCTCTTTTCCTCTCCTGTAGAATAAAGGACACAGAGACGCTGCTGTGTACAATGTAGCTCTGTGTCCTGTGTAATCAGAGGCTGCATTGTAGGTTTATTCATATAATATCCTCTGTCTTACATCATCAATTCCTAGTGGCTCAACAGCTTAGAGCAGCTAGAAAAGCTAGGAACCTGCTGAACACATGTTTGAAAGTTAAATAAATAAAAAATGTATTTTGTATTTTTTCCTCATTTCTTTATAGTAGTTTTATGGGTACAAATGAATCTGACTCTTTCCTTCACCTACAAAGAGATGCAGTATCTGTCTGTCTGCCTGTCTGTCTATCTATCCATGTATCTATCTATCTATCTATCTATCTATCCATGTATCTATCTATCTATCCATGTATCTATCATCTATCTACCGTGTTTCCCCGAAAGTAAGACAGTGTCATACATTCTTTTTACCCCAAAAAGTCCCACTGTGTCTTACTTTCGGGGTATGTCTTATATTGGAAAAAAAATGTCGATTTTTGTTTTAACTATAAAATTAGGGTTGCAGCCCCATACAGTATTCACACAGCCTCCCATAGGGTAACAGCCCCATACAGTATCCCACAGCAATCGCAGCAAGTCTCCATGCAATGTACCGTATGGGGACTTGCCGCGATTGCGCCGTAAGTGTACCGCAAGTTAAGGAAACTTTACATGGTGCATTTTGTGAATTGCTTACTTGGTACCGTAATGGCAATCGGATCAATTCCTCTGCGGTGCTGGGTAGAGGTGTGGCTTCTTCTTCCTCATGCAGGCCAATCAGAGGACCCTGATGGACCACGGACAACATTACTGCGTCTCCCACGGCCTCCACATCCCTCCGCTCATTCCGCTCCAGATCCGTCCGTATCCCGCTCTAACCGTCCGCATCCCGCTCTAACCGTCCACATCCCGCTCTAACCGTCCGCATCCCGCTCTAACCATCCACATCCCGCTCTAACCGGCCACATCCCGCTGTTAATGCAGCAAAAGGTACCGGTACTATGGCTTTTATTTTTCCAACGTACAGTTTACTATGTCTTACTTTCGGGGTACGTCTTACATTAGCCGACCCCCCTAAAACCCCCACCACGTCTTACTATCGGGGAAACACGGTATCTATCCCTCTATGTATCTATCTATCTCTCTATCTATCTATCTATCATCTATCTATCCATGTATCTATCTATCCATGTATCTATCTATATATCTATCCATCCATCTATCTATCTATTTATCCATGTATCTATCTATCTTTCCATGTATCTATCATCTTTCTATCTATCCATGTATCTATCTATCCATGTATCTATCATCTTTCTATCTATCCATGTATCTATCTATCTATATCTATCTATCCATGTATCTATCCATCATCCATGTATCTATCCATCTATCTATCTATCTCTCTATCTATCTTTCTATCTATCTATCCCTCTATCTATCTATCTATCTATCTATCTCACCATGTATCTATTCATCTATCAATCCCTCTATCTATTATCTATCATGTATGTATCTACCTATTATCTGTCATGTATGTAATAGTAATATATATGTATATATATATATATATATATATATATATATATATATATATATATATAAATCCCTCTATCATCCATCCCTCTATCATCCATCCCTCTAGCTATCATCCATACCTCTATCTATCATCCATCCCTCTATCTATCATCCATCCCTCTATCTATCATCCATCCCTCTGCTTCTGGTTGCTCTACTGCAATATAGAGGTCAAGATTACCAAATCTTCCTATGGTTTTCAATACGGGCAGTGGCTCAGTGGTAGAGCTGCTGTCTTTGGAACAATGAGCTCTCACAGTTCACGGCCGCCCCGATAATCCAGAGCCGATGACAATTTAATTTAATTTTTTCACTGCACTGAGGGGAGGAGTCGGGACATCAGCTGTGAGCCGCAGGGCTGCGGGACACACTTCTAAAATCAGGGCAGTCCCGCAGAATCCGGGACGGTTGGGAGTTATGCTAAAATGTATTTAATACTTTGTACAAAAGCCTTTCTTGGTGATGACATCTTCAGACCGCTTCCTGTATGGAAAAACTAGTTTCATGCATTGCTCAGGTTTGATTTAACCCAGATTAGTGTTCAGGCTGTTTGATTGGCCGCGCCATTCCAGCAGTTTTATTATCTTTTTCTGAAACCAATTGAGTGTTTCCTTGGCTGTGTGTTTGGGATAATTGTCTTGCTGAAATTACCACACTCATTTCATCTTTATCATCCTGGTAGATGGCAACAGATTGTTGTCAAGAGTATCTCAGTGTACTTGTCCATTCATCCTTCCTTCAATCATATGAAGTTTTCCAGGGCCCTATGCTGAAAAATAGGCTCCCATCATGATGTTACCATCGTTTGGGGTGATATCCAGTGCCTTTTGGCCTACAAACATGGTGGGTATTCTAGCATCCAAACAGTTCAGTTTTGGTCTCCTCTGACCAGACTATATTCACAGGTTTGTCTAAATATTGTTAAGCAAACTTTAAATCCACTTGAACATGCTTTTTGTTCAGCAATGAGTCTTGCATGGTGAGCATACATAGAGGTGCATAGAGTGTGCATGTAGGTTAGGTGCATTGCTTAATATTTTCTTTGAAACAATTCTACCTGCTGATTCCAAGTATTTTACAGGAGGTCCCTGGCTCTTGGACAACTCTTTTGATAATTATTTTCACTCCTCTGTCTGAAATCTTGCGAGAAGCACCTGGCCATGGCCGGTTTCTGGTGAAATTATGTTTTTTCCACTTTCTGATTACGGCCCACACATTGCTCATGGGAACCTTTAATAGTTTCAAAGTTCTTCTGTATCCAATGCCATCAGTATATTTTGTAACAATAAGGTTGCAAAGGTCATAAGAGAGTTCACTGATTTTACCCATCATGAGATGTTTCTTGTGTGGCACCTTGGTACAGACACCTCTTTATAGGCCATTAGTTGAATCAGCTGATATTATTTTATACTAAGTGGCAGGAATGCTTTTTAATTAGTGAAAGATTTCGGCTGGTGTCATGCCTTTCCACGGCTTTTTACACATCTCTTTCTTCATACTTTCAATAATTTTTCCTTGTGTCATTTCTCATTATTACACATAATTTATGGATATCTATGTTTCAGTCCTTTGCCTGTGAGGATGGATTGTTACTGACATCTGGTAAGAAATTAATGTCAATATCACCTTTAGAAATATATTCAAAACTTATTTCACCCACTATATGTTCATTGCCATGTTATAAATGGCTATAATGGTTGTCACTTATTACTTTTGGTCATGTAAATTATCAAAAATCCACTGCAGGCTGCTCCTTTTGCAGTTGCCAACTAATGACTGGAGTTGAGCGCAGTTCGCTGTTCGTGGTTCTCCAGTTCGCGGTTCGAGTGATTTTGGGGGCTGTTCTAGATCGAACTGGAACTCGAGCTTTTTGCTAAAGCTCGATAGTTCTAGTTACGTTCGAGAATGGTTCTAGCAGCAAAAAGCCAAGCTAATTACTAGCTGGCTTTCCGCTGTAATAGTGTAAGTCCCTCTCTGACTCACACTATTAAGATATTTCAGCGTATAGTGTATGGGAACAGCGCATTCAGATCACTGCTGCTGGGATAATGGCGACCGCCATTTTTTTTTTTTTCCTTGTCTTCCTTCCCTAAGCGCGCGTGTGTAGTGGGGCGGGCCACCATGTCAGCCAATCCCAGACACACACACAGCTAAGTGGACTTTTAGCCAGAGAAGCAACGGCATGTGTGATAGGATGTCCATGTCACATGTCCCTGCATTATAAAAACGGGTATCTGCCCGTCCAGATGCCATTATCTCTTCTGAGTCTGGGTGTCAGTCACCGCTGGCGTAGCTCCTGTCTCCGATACTGCTGTGTACACTCTACACACAGCGCTATACAGAATAGGGATAGAAGTTTCTATTAGCCCTTGGAAGGGCTAATAACAGCAGGCTCAGAGCCATAGGTGACAGTCAGGTCCGTGGAAACAGATTTTAACAGCTACAGAAGATAACAGCGTCTGTGTAGCTAAGCTTCCTCGCTGCATTTCCCCATTAGGAGGGATAGAAAGTGAGGCTTCCTTTCCTGTACACTGACCCACAACCCTGCCTTCTTCCCTTTGCACACTCAAGCTCATTGTTACTAAGCCAGTATACTAGCAAACACTGAGTAAACTTAGTGGCATCCTAAAAGTGGCTGTTGGACTTCCATTAGTGTTCCACTAGTGCAAATCTATTTGCAGCACCTCTGCATTGCACACTCAAACTCATTGTTACTAAGCCATTACACTAGCAAACACTGAGTAAACTTAGTGGCACCCTAAAAGTGGCTGTTGGATTTCCATTAGTGTCCCACTAGTGCAAATCTATTTGCAGCACCTCTGCATTGCACACTCAAACTCATTGTTACTAAACCATTATACTAGCAAACACTGAGTAAACTAAGTGGCATCCTAAAAGTGGCTGTTGGACTTCCATTAGTGTCCCACTGGTGCAAAGCTATTTTCAGCACCACTGCATTGCACACTCAAACTCATTGTTACTAAGCCATTATACTAGCAAACACTGAGTAAACTTAGTGGCATCCTAAAAGTGGCTGTTGGACTTCCATTAGTGTCCCACTGCTGCAAATCTATTTGCAGCACCTCTGCATTGCACACTCAAACTCATTGTTACTAAGCCATTATACTAGCAAACACTGAGTAAACTAAGTGGCATCCTAAAAGTGGCTGTTGGACTTCCATTAGTGTCCACTGGTGCAAAGCTATTTGCAGCACCACTGCTTTGCACACTCAAACTCATTGTTACTAAGTAGTGATGAGCGAGCATGCTTGTCACTACTCGGTACTCGCACGAGTATCACTGTACTCGGGCTGCTCGGCGGGGACCGAGTAATCTCGCGATACTCGTGCTTTACTCGTGGTCTTCATTTCTGCATGTTGGCGCTCTTTTGAGAGCCAGCCCTCATGCAGGGATTGGCTGGCAGACCACTGCAATGCCACAGCCCTGTTAGTTGTGGAATTGCAGTGATTGGCCGGCCTGCACAGCGTCACCGAGCCTTTATATAGGCCGGCGCGCTGTGCTCTGCTCACAGCTATTCTGACAGTGAGTGTAGGGAGAGTGTCGCTGATTCAGGGAAAGCTTTGCGGCCCTTTATAGCTTTTTCAGTTGCAGGGCTGCAAACAGTGTGACCAAAAGTCCTTCTCAGGACTATTCTAGTTGTATACAGGCAGGCAGGGTATAGCCAGGTCGGCGTACAGTAGCAGAGTCCTTCTCAGGACTATTGTTGCTATATACAGGCAGGGTATAGCCAGGTCTGAATACAGGCTAGTGACCAAAAGAGTCCTTGTCAGGACTATTGTAGCAGTATACAGGCAGGCAGGCAGGCAGGGTAGTGGTGACCGTATACCAGCCTTCATATCTGGGGCTGGTGTACACAGTGTAAAACAGTCCAGATAGTGTCTGACTTGTCTGTACTGTAATTGTCGCTCCCCAAAAAAACCTGTTAGGTTATTATTGCGTCCGTGCTTGGTTTTTAAAACCGCACGTGTGTGCCTGTTGGTGGCAGCGTACAGGTGCACTGGTGTGCGTTTACCAAACTATTATATAACGCACAAGTGTAGTGTATAATACACGTCAGTCAGCAGTGGCTGATAGTGTCAGAGTTCTTAATTTTTGCTCCTAAAACCTGTGTTAGGTTATTATTGCGTCCGTGCTTGGTTTTTAAAACCGCACGTGTGTGCCTGTTGGTGGCAGCGTACAGGTGCACTGGTGTGCGTTTACCAAACTATTATATAACGCACAAGTGTAGTGTATAATACACGTCAGTCAGCAGTGGCTGATAGTGTCAGAGTTCTTAATTTTTGCTCCTAAAACCTGTGTTAGGTTATTATTGCGTCCGTGCTTGGTTTTTAAAACCGCACGTGTGTGCCTGTTGGTGGCAGCGTACAGGTGCACTGGTGTGCGTTTACCAAACTATTATATAACGCACAAGTGTAGTGTATAATACACGTCAGTCAGCAGTGGCTGATAGTGTCAGAGTTCTTAATTTTTGCTCCTAAAACCTGTGTTAGGTTATTATTGCGTCCGTGCTTGGTTTTTAAAACCGCACGTGTGTGCCTGTTGGTGGCAGCGTACAGGTGCACTGGTGTGCGTTTACCAAACTATTATATAACGCACAAGTGTAGTGTATAATACACGTCAGTCAGCAGTGGCTGATAGTGTCAGAGTTCTTAATTTTTGCTCCTAAAACCTGTGTTAGGTTATTATTGCGTCCGTGCTTGGTTTTTAAAACCGCACGTGTGTGCCTGTTGGTGGCAGCGTACAGGTGCACTGGTGTGCGTTTACCAAACTATTATATAACGCACAAGTGTAGTGTATAATACACGTCAGTCAGCAGTGGCTGATAGTGTCAGAGTTCTTAATTTTTGCTCCTAAAACCTGTGTTAGGTTATTATTGCGTCCGTGCTTGGTTTTTAAAACCGCACGTGTGTGCCTGTTGGTGGCAGCGTACAGGTGCACTGGTGTGCGTTTACCAAACTATTATATAACGCACAAGTGTAGTGTATAATACACGTCAGTCAGCAGTGGCTGATAGTGTCAGAGTTCTTAATTTTTGCTCCTAAAACCTGTGTTAGGTTATTATTGCGTCCGTGCTTGGTTTTTAAAACCGCACGTGTGTGCCTGTTGGTGGCAGCGTACAGGTGCACTGGTGTGCGTTTACCAAACTATTATATAACGCACAAGTGTAGTGTATAATACACGTCAGTCAGCAGTGGCTGATAGTGTCAGAGTTCTTAATTTTTGCTCCTAAAACCTGTGTTAGGTTATTATTGCGTCCGTGCTTGGTTTTTAAAACCGCACGTGTGTGCCTGTTGGTGGCAGCGTACAGGTGCACTGGTGTGCGTTTACCAAACTATTATATAACGCACAAGTGTAGTGTATAATACACGTCAGTCAGCAGTGGCTGATAGTGTCAGAGTTCTTAATTTTTGCTCCTAAAACCTGTGTTAGGTTATTATTGCGTCCGTGCTTGGTTTTTAAAACCGCACGTGTGTGCCTGTTGGTGGCAGCGTACAGGTGCACTGGTGTGCGTTTACCAAACTATTATATAACGCACAAGTGTAGTGTATAATACACGTCAGTCAGCAGTGGCTGATAGTGTCAGAGTTCTTAATTTTTGCTCCTAAAACCTGTGTTAGGTTATTATTGCGTCCGTGCTTGGTTTTTAAAACCGCACGTGTGTGCCTGTTGGTGGCAGCGTACAGGTGCACTGGTGTGCGTTTACCAAACTATTATATAACGCACAAGTGTAGTGTATAATACACGTCAGTCAGCAGTGGCTGATAGTGTCAGAGTTCTTAATTTTTGCTCCTAAAACCTGTGTTAGGTTATTATTGCGTCCGTGCTTGGTTTTTAAAACCGCACGTGTGTGCCTGTTGGTGGCAGCGTACAGGTGCACTGGTGTGCGTTTACCAAACTATTATATAACGCACAAGTGTAGTGTATAATACACGTCAGTCAGCAGTGGCTGATAGTGTCAGAGTTCTTAATTTTTGCTCCTAAAACCTGTGTTAGGTTATTATTGCGTCCGTGCTTGGTTTTTAAAACCGCACGTGTGTGCCTGTTGGTGGCAGCGTACAGGTGCACTGGTGTGCGTTTACCAAACTATTATATAACGCACAAGTGTAGTGTATAATACACGTCAGTCAGCAGTGGCTGATAGTGTCAGAGTTCTTAATTTTTGCTCCTAAAACCTGTGTTAGGTTATTATTGCGTCCGTGCTTGCATTTAAAAACCGCACGTGTGTGCCTGTCGGTGGCAGCGTACAGGTGCACTTGTGTGCAATTTCCAGAAACTTTGATATAACGCACAAGTAGTGAATATACACGTCAGCAGTGCACAGCATTGCAAAATGCGCAAGGGCATTGGCAAGGAACAAGGAAGTGGACGTGATGGTGGTGCAGGCAGAGGCCGAGGTCGTGGGCAAGCTCTAATTTCGCCACAACAAAGGGCCACATCTAGTCGCTCGCACGTCCTGTCCCAAATTCTTGGGGACCGCAGCAGTACACCGCTCTTGAACCAAGACCAGTGTCAACAGGTTGTTAGTTGGATAGCGGATAATGCTTCCAGTCAGATTGGCACCACCACAAACACTCTGTCTTCCACACGGTCAAGTGTCAGTAGCCGTGATACTGCACCGCACATTTCTGAACCTGATCCTCCTTCCTACCACCAGGCTGAGTACACGTCCTCCTCGGACATTAATGATCCCACACTTGGACACTCGGAAGAGCTGTTCACGTTTCCATTCACACATTCTGGCCTCTCGCCAGCTCATATTGAAGTGGGTCATGAGGAGATCGTCTGTACAGATGGCCAAATATTTGAGCAGCCACGTTCTCACGAAGTTGGCAACGTGTCTCAACAAGTGGTGGACGATGATGAGACACAATTGTCAGCAAGTCAGGAGGAGGAGCAGGGTGCGGAAGAGGAAGACGACGTGGTGGATGATCCAGTAACTGACCCAACCTGGCAGGAGGATATGCAGAGCGAGGACAGCAGTGCACAGGGGGAGGGAGGCGTAGCATCACAACAGGCAGTAAGAAGCAGGGTGGTGGCCCCAGGCAGAAGTCAGGCAACCGTTCCCCGGAACAACACGACGACACAAGGTGCCTGTACAAATGTTAGGTCTTCACGAGTCTGGCAGTTTTTTAAGTTGGATCCAGATGATTCAAAAAAGGCCATTTGCAACACCTGCCGTGCCAGCATCAGCAGGGGTACCAAAACTAGCAGCCTGACCACCACCAGCATGATCAGGCACATGTCAGCCAAGCACCCGACTTTGTGGGAAGTACAACAGAGTCGAGGAGCAGTGCTTGCTGATGTCACTGCTACGTCTTCGCTGGTTGTGCATGCGAGCCAATCCTCTGTCCATGCTGCCTGCGAACAAGCCTCCTCCACTCCTGCACCTGCAGTTGCCTACGCAGAAAGAACACCATCATCAAGCACGTCCTTGTCCCAGCGCAGCGTTCAGTTATCCATTCAGCAAACCTTTGAACGCAGGCGCAAATACACTGCCAACACCCCACATGCCACAGTTCTAAATGCTAACATTTCGCGACTGCTTGCGCTGGAAATGTTGCCTTTTAGGCTGGTGGAGACAGAAGCATTCCGTGACCTGATGGCGGCAGCTGTCCCACGTTACTCGGTCCCCAGCCGCCACTATTTCTCCCGGTGTGCCGTCCCCGCGTTGCATAACCACGTGTCACAAAACATCACACGTGCCCTGAACAACGCTGTTTCACCCAAGGTCCACCTAACCACAGACACGTGGACAAGTGCTTGTGGGCAAGGCCGCTACATCTCGTTGACGGCACACTGGGTTAATATTGTGGAAGCTGGGACCCAGTCTGAGCGAGGGACGCAACACGTCCTTCCCACACCAAGGTTTGCAGGCCCTACCTCAGTCAGTGTTTCACCCACACTCTACAGCTCCGGAATGTCATGCTCTTCAGCCTCCTCCTCCTCCTGCGCATCCTCATCCACTGTGCCCTCCACACCAGTCACAAGCTGGAAGCACTGCAGCACTGCCTCGGCGAAGCGGCAACAGGCTGTGCTGAAGCTAATCTGCATAGGTGACAAACCCCACAATGCAGAAGAGCTGTGGACAGCTCTGAAACAGCAGGCAGATCACTGGCTCACACCTCTGAACCTAAAGCCAGGAAAGGTCGTTTGTGACAATGGCCGGAACCTGGTGGCGGCTTTGAGGCGAGGCCAGCTGACACATGTTCCATGCGTGGCCCATGTGCTCAACCTCGTGGTTCAGCGGTTTATAAAGTCATACCCAGAGCTGTCTGATCTGCTGGTAAAAGTTCGCCGCCTGTCTGCACATTTTCGAAAGTCACCTACTGCTTCAGCCGGCCTTGCCGGCTTTCAGCGCCGTTTGCATCTTCCGGCTCACAGACTGGTGTGTGATGTCCCCACGCGTTGGAATTCAACTCTGCACATGTTGGTCAGGATATGTGAGCAGAAGAGGGCAGTTGTTGAGTACCTGCATCACCTAAGCCGTCGGGAAATGGGTCAAACTCCACACATAACACCTGAGGAGTGGAGATGGATGTCAGACCTATGTACCATCCTCCAAAACTTTGAGGACTCCACCAAGATGGTGAGTGGTGATGACGCCATTATTAGCGTCACCATACCGCTACTCTGCCTTCTAAAACGGTCCCTGCTGAAAAACAAACATGATGCATTGCAGGCGGAGCGCGATGAGTTGCAGCAAGAAACAGTAGTGGGTGTGGGTGATAACACACAGCCCAGCCTCGTCTCATCACAACGTGCAGTGGAGGACTATGACGAGGAGGAGGATGAAGACATGGAGCAACTCTCCGGCCAAATTGAGGATATGACATGCACACCAGTCATATCCTCGATTCAGCGTGGCTGGCCAGAGGACAGGGTAGATGAGGAGGAGGAGGAGGAGGAGGAGGAGGAGGAGGAGGACAGCATGTTCAGTCATCTTGTTGGTCAGGCTACTGAAGTCCTGGCTGTTAAGAGTCTGGCGCACATGGCTGACTTTATGGTAAGCTGCCTGTCTCGTGACCCTCGCGTTAAGAACATCTTGGCCGACAATCATTACTGGTTGGTAACACTGTTAGACCCACGCTACAAGGAGAACTTTTTGTCTCTTATTCCCGTGGAGGAGAGGTCAACCAAAATGCAGCAGTTTCGGAAGGCCATACTCACGGAAGTAGGCAAAGCATTCCCCTCACAAAACGCTAGCGGCATAGGTCAGGAATCAGTGGACAACCGAGGCGTACAGCCGAGAGAGGCACAAGTCCAATCCGCCAGAGGTAGGGGAACAGTCTTTAAGATGTGGGACAGTTTTCTCAGCCCCTCACGTACCACAGCCCCTGAGGTGCGGGGTAGTGCCACAAGAAATCCTAAGTTTGCCCAGATGCTGAAGGAGTACCTTGCAGATCGAACAACTGTACTCCGACATTCCTCTGTGCCTTACAATTATTGGGTATCCAAGCTGGACACGTGGCATGAATTGGCTCTCTACGCCTTGGAAGTCCTGGCCTGCCCTGCTGCTAGCGTTTTGTCAGAGCGTGTTTTTAGTGCCGCAGGTGGAATCATTACAGATAAACGCACCCGCCTGTCAACTGAAAATGCTGACAGGCTGACTCTGATAAAGATGAACAAGGGTTGGATTGGGCCAGACTTCACCACACCACCAGCAAATGAGAGCGGAGTTTAAAGTTTGCCATGTACCTCCACTCACCCATGGGTACACTTCTCGACTTTGGATAATCGCTGGACTGCTCCTCCTTCTCCTCATGCGCCATCATGATGACCGTTACAATAGTTAGGTCTTTGTTTCAGGTATACCCCCAGTGGTAAATTTTTTCGCCCATTCTTTGCAGAATGGACATTACAACGACAGGAGACCCGCTCCTTTGCAATGGGAACAATGTTTTGAGGCCCTCATGCACGTCTCTACCCAGGGACAACGTGGAGCCTCCCAATTTTTGGCTGCCCTGCCTAAGGGCTATACTGAAATACACCCACTTCCTTACAATGGGCACTTCAGGTTTACAGGCCATCATGCACGTCTCTATCCAGGGACAATGTGGAGCCTCCCAATTTTTGGCTGCCCTGGCAAAGGGCTATACTGAAATACACCCACTTCCTTACAATGGGCACTTCAGGTTTACAGGCCATCATGCACGTCTCTATCCAGGGACAATGTGGAGCCTCCCAATTTTTGGCTGCCCTGGCAAAGGGCTATACTAAAATAGACCCACTTCCTTACAATGGGCACTTCAGGTTTACAGGCCATCATGCACGTCTCTATCCAGGGACAATGTGGAGCCTCCCAATTTTTGGCTGCCCTGGCAAAGGGCTATACTGAAATAGACCCACTTCCTTAAAATGGACACTTAATGTTTTGAGGCCATCATGCACGTCTCTACCCAGGGACAATGTGGAGCCTCCCAATTTTTGGCTGCCCTGGCAAAGGGCTATACTGAAATACACCCACTTCCTTACAATGGGCACTTCAGGTTTACAGGCCATCATGCACGTCTCTATCCAGGGACAATGTGGAGCCTCCCAATTTTTGGCTGCCCTGGCAAAGGGCTATACTAAAATAGACCCACTTCCTTACAATGGGCACTTCAGGTTTACAGGCCATCATGCACGTCTCTATCCAGGGACAATGTGGAGCCTCCCAATTTTTGGCTGCCCTGGCAAAGGGCTATACTAAAATAGACCCACTTCCTTACAATGGGCACTTCAGGTTTACAGGCCATCATGCACGTCTCTATCCAGGGACAATGTGGAGCCTCCCAATTTTTGGCTGCCCTGGCAAAGGGCTATACTAAAATAGACCCACTTCCTTACAATGGGCACTTCAGGTTTACAGGCCATCATGCACGTCTCTATCCAGGGACAATGTGGAGCCTCCCAATTTTTGGCTGCCCTGGCAAAGGGCTATACTGAAATAGACCCACTTCCTTACAATGGGCACTTCAGGTTTACAGGCCATCATGCACGTCTCTATCCAGGGACAATGTGGAGCCTCCCAATTTTTGGCTGCCCTGGCAAAGGGCTATACTGAAATAGACCCACTTCCTTACAATGGGCACTTCAGGTTTACAGGCCATCATGCACGTCTCTATCCAGGGACAATGTGGAGCCTCCCAATTTTTGGCTGCCCTGGCAAAGGGCTATACTGAAATAGACCCACTTCCTTACAATGGGCACTTCAGGTTTACAGGCCATCATGCACGTCTCTATCCAGGGACAATGTGGAGCCTCCCAATTTTTGGCTGCCCTGGCAAAGGGCTATACTAAAATAGACCCACTTCCTTACAATGGGCACTTCAGGTTTACAGGCCATCATGCACGTCTCTATCCAGGGACAATGTGGAGCCTCCCAATTTTTGGCTGCCCTGGCAAAGGGCTATACTAAAATAGACCCACTTCCTTACAATGGGCACTTCAGGTTTACAGGCCATCATGCACGTCTCTATCCAGGGACATTGGTGAACCTCACAATTTTGGACTGCCCTGGCAAAGGAAAATACTACAAAGACTCACTTCCTCAAAATGGGCACATTAGACTCAAGAGGCCTTCATGTACGTCTCTTCTCAGGGACATCGGAGTGCCACACAATGTTTTCACGTAAAATCTTTCATGTATTAATCTCAAAAAGTAACATACACCAGCTCTATCTCACTATTGGGTATGTGCCCTTAACATTTCTGCCATGAAAAATCATTTTGGGGTCATTTTGGAAGGTTTTCTGGTGAGTCCGTAAAAATGGCGTAAAACGCGGACAAAATTGTTCACAGCTGTGACTTTTGAGTGATAAATGCTTCAAGGGGTCTTCCCCATGCTGTTGCCATGTCATTTGAGCACTCTTCTGAGACTTTTGTGCCATTTTTAGGGTTTCTCCATGCTGCCGGGAGGTCATTTCACAAAAATACTCGGGTCTCCCATAGGATAACATTGGGCTCGTTGCTCGGGCCGAGTACACGAGTATCTTGGGAGGCTCGGCCCGAGCTTCGAGCACCCGAGCTTTTTAGTACTCGCTCATCACTATTACTAAGCCATTATTCTAGCAAACACTGAGTAAACTTAGTGGCATCCTAAAAGTGGCTGTTGGACTTCCATTAGTGTCCCACTGGTGCAAATCTATTTGCAGCACCACTGCATTGCACACTCAAACTCATTGTTACTAAGCCATTATACTAGCAAACACTGAGTAAACTTAGTGGCATCTTAAAAGTGGCTGTTGGACTTCCATTAGTGTCCCACTAGTGCAAAGCTATTTGCTGCACCACTGCATTACACACTCAAGCTCATTGTTACTAAGCCATTATATTATTAAACTATGCTGCCAGTTTAAGGGCCGTAGTTGCATTTTCAGGGATAGTTATTGTTGTTTATTCTACTGTTAATAAAGATAGACCACCGCTGCAATCTACACCACCTCTCAATTTTTACTACCACATTTTAAGTGCACAATCTTGTCGCAATCAAAATGAGTGGGAAAATGACAGATGGTGGTGGAAAGGGGAGGAGGCGTGTTGGAAAAGGAAAAAAAGGGTTTGTCCATGGGGAAGGTGGCAAAGCTCCATTAACATCTGCTGAAGGTAGACCATCTTCTAGCAAAAGTAAGATGTCTACTACTTACCGTGGACAATCCGATGTGCTCCCTTTTTTACGGACACGAACAACTGGAACAAAGGTAGATGATAGCCAAAAAAGAAAATGCTTGAATGGATCTCAAGTGGTCCAACAAGTGCCCTCTCCGCCACCTCAACTACCGCATCTAAAAAACACCAGTCCTCTGAGTTGTCATCCCAATCACACTTGCTTTCTTCCAGCTCTGAAGTCTCCATCCACCCCGCACAGTATGGTGGAACTGAGATGGCTGAGTCTGCAGAGCTGTTTAGTCACACTATAGCCTGGGAATCAGAGGTCTACTCCCAAGCTACAGTGAGTACAGACCAGGAAATGGTCTGCAGTGATGCCCAGAACCTTTGTGACTCAGATTCAGGCCGTGATGAACAAGTTTCTGAGCATAATGTTGACCCTTATTCATAAACTAAAACACCTGTTGTAATAGACAATGAGGAACATACTGATGACGATGAGACGCAGATACCAGATTGGGATGACAACTTAAATATTCGGTCAGGGCAAGAAGAGGCTCGGTCTGAGGGTGAGGGGAGTGCAAACACAACAATTGATGAGGAAGTTCTAGATCCCACCTACTGTCAACCCACAGTCAGGCTCTCGAGGAGGTCAACAGAGGCGGTGGAGAAGGATGCAACCGACGACGAAGTTACCTTGCGCCTTCCTGGACAGAGTCGGAGTACTGGTAGCACATCTACAACTGCATCCTCAGCCACCAGTGTGCCTCTGAGCACTAGTCGGGGTGGATCAGCAGGTCGCATGCCCTCTAAGCCTTGCCTAGCCTGGACCTTTTTTGACATAGCAAAAGATCACCCAAATTATGTGATATGTAAAATTTGTCGTGATTCTGTTAGTAGAGGGCAAAACCTCAGCAGTTTGACAACTTCTTCCATGAATCGTCACATGAATAAATATCATATGTCCCAGTGGGAAGCTCACCGTGCTACAATGGCTAGGGGAGCAAACCATCCACCGCCTGCCCCTTCCAGTGCATCCACGCGCTCTTCATCTTCTAGGACTGTGGGGACAGCTGTCACACCTGGTTTTCCACGCACAGCTTCCACCACTTTAACCGCAACAGGCAGTTTGCTTGGTAGGTCGTCAGTTGGTTTGGAAGGGTAAACAAGTGCAAGTGTACAGCTCTCTCAGACATCGTTAGCACCAACATTGGATGAAGTCAAAATCATGTCTACGCCTGCACTTTCCTCACAAACCTGCATTTTTCCAGGGACACTCTACTCAACACCGTCTACACACAGCAGCCAGATCTCTGTCCCTCAGATGTGGACAAATAAAAGGCCATTTCCTGCAACCCAAGACAAAGCTAAGAGGTTGACTTCATCCCTCTGTAAGCTCTTGGCTACCAAAATGCCGCCTTTCCGCCTGGTGGACACACAGGATTTTAGAGACCTTATGTCTGTCGCTGTGCCTCAGTACCAGATGCCCCGTCGCCACTACTTCTCTAAGAAAGGTGTGCCTGCGCTACACCAGCATGTCGCACACAACATCACTGCTTCCTTAAGAAACTCTGTGTGTGAACGGGTGCTTTTCACCACCGATACTTGGACCAGTAAGCATGGACAGGGACGTTACATGTCGCTGACTGGGCACTGGGTAACTATGGTGATAGATGGTGAAGGGTCTGCTGCACAAGTCTTGCCATCCCCACGACTTGTGTGTCAATCCTCTGTCTGACCAAGTTCCGCCACTGCTTCTGCCTCCTCCACCTCGTCTGGGTCCTCCACCTCCGCCCCAAGCCTGCCTGGTCAGGCCACCAGCATTCTAACTGCGCAGAAGGAATCACGCACCCCTTATTACTATGCTGGTAGCAGAGCGCAACGGCATCAGGTGGTCTTTAGCTTGACATGTCTTGGAAATAGGAGTCACACAGCGGATGAGTTGTGGGCAGCTCTAGAGAATGAGTTTAATAAATGGTTGTCTCCACTCAACCTGCAGCCTGGTAAGGCCGTGTGCGACAATGCTGCAAACCTGGGTGCAGCCCTTCGCCTGAGCAAGGTGACACACGTGCCTTGTATGGCTCACATGTTGAACCTTGTTGTCCAGCAATTTTTAACACACTATCCCGGCCTAGATGGCCTTCTGAACAGGGCACGAAAACTGTCTGCTCACTTCCGCCGTTCAACCACCGCTGCTGAGCGACTTGCATCGCTCCAGAAGTCTTTCGGCCTGCCGGTTCATCGCCTGAAATGCGATGTGCCGACACACTCGAATTCGACTCTCCACATGTTACAGCGACTGTGGCAGCACCGTCGAGCCCTGGTGCAATACGTCATGACGTATAGCCTGGGCCAACGAGATGCAGAGGTGGGGCAGATCATCCTGATGGAGTGGTCTCAGATCAAGGACTTATGCACCTTTCTGCACAGTTTCGACATAGAGATGAATATGTTTAGCACTGACAATGCCATTATCAGCATGACAATTCCAGTCATTTACATGCTGGAGCACACGCTAAACACTATTCGGAGTCAGGGGGTGGGATAACAGGAAGGGGAGGAACTACAGGAGGATTCATATGCGCAAGACACAAACTATATGAAAAAGGGAGTGTTGCATATCAAATTATATAACCCTTTAAAATTTCTGTTTTATTATTACTTATTAAAATCCACAACCTTTGTGCAAATTATTTAAGAGGAAAAATAAAGGGAGGAAGGTAAGATGCTCACCCTTTACAATAGCCCTCCCTCCTGTCCACTACCTACCGCGGGGGTCGGCACCCTGATAACTGCGAAAATGGCGCCCCCACTCGGCGGTGGCTGACCCTGTGATATCCCTAAATAGACCCTCAATAAGATGGTGAAAAATAGATAAAGTCAAGGGTCAAAAACAGGGTACACTCATGCTCAGTGGACAGATGGACTGGAACAAACACACATGAACACCAAATTCAAACTAACCTCGGACGTTACTGGTGGTTCTGGGGTGAAAATCCTAAATGGCCCCAAGAACCACGAATATCAATAACAGATTCATACATTAGGTACCCAAAATAGCTCCTTAGTATGCATATTGAAAGAGCATAAAAAAGTGCATAGTGCAATAAAGTGCGCAGAATTATGAACAAGACCTGGCCTCCGGTGCTCACTGATACAGACAGCCGGTTCGTTCATATACAAAATAAATTGTCAACGCATACCAAGTGCAATTGCATGAATCAACCAGTTATGATCATTCAGGTTAGTAAAAAAAATAACAAACAATCAACACTTATCGTGTGGGGAGGGTTCATGTGCGTGTCCCAGAATTGCCCCAGTTTCGCCTCAAAGGAGGATTCATATGCGCAAGACACAACAACGTCACCAAGGTCCAGACTAGAGTTGAGCGCGGTTCGTGGTTCGTGGTTCTCCAGTTCTAGGCTCGAGTGATTTTGGGGCATGTTCTAGATCGAACTAGAACTCGAGCTTTTTGCAAAAGCTCGATAGTTCTAGAAACGTTCGAGAACGGTTCTAGCAGCCAAAAAACAGCTAAATCTTAGCTTGGTTTCTGCTGTAATAGTGTAAGTCACTCTGTGAATCAAACTATTATCACATTTCAGTGTATAGTGTGCGTGAACAGCGCCTTCAGATCACTGCTGTTTCTATAATGGCGATCGCCATTTTTTTTTTTTTTTTCTTGTCTTCCTTCCCTAAGCGCGCGCGTCTTGTGGGGCTGGCCAGCATGTCAGCCAATCACAGACACACACACACACCTAAGTGGACTTTGAGGCAGAGAAGCAACGGCATGTGTGATAGGATCTGCATGTCACATGTCCCTGCATTATAAAACCGGACATTTTCTTCACGATCGCCATTATCTGCCTTCTGCGTCTTTGGTGTCAGACATCACTGTCGCAGTTCCGTCCTTTGTCCTATCGCCGATACAGCTGTATGCGCTGCATACACAGCGTTAGACAGCTTAGGGAGAGCACATTCTAGCAGTCCTTTTAAGGGCTCGTACCGGCAGGGTCAGAGAGCCATAGGTGACAGGTCCTGCAAACAGCAACAGCGTCTGTGTAGCCCAGGTCAGGGATTTCCTCCCTGCATTTCACCATTAGGAGGGAATAGAAAGGCAGGCTTCCATTCCTCTACCCAGAGCACCACAATCCTGCCACTGTACCCTCTTGTCCTCTGCACACTCCAACTCATTCTAACTAAGCCATTATACTAGCAAACACTCAGTGTACCTAGTGGCATCCTATCTGTGGCTATTGGACTTTGCTATAGTCCCACTAGTGCAAAGACATTTGCAGAGCACATCTGCCTGCATTGCACACTCCAAGTTTTTTAAACTAAGCAATTTTACTAGCAAACACTCAGTGTACCTAGTGGCATCCTATACGTGGCTATTGGACTTTGCTATAGTCCCACTAGTGCAAAGACATTAGCAGAGCACATCTGCCTGCATTGCACACTCCAAGTTTTTTAAACTCAGCCATTATACTAGCAAACACTCTGTACCTAGTGGCATCCTATACGTGGCTATTGGACTTTGCTATAGTCCCACTAGTGCCAAGACATTTGCAGAGCGCATCTGCCTGCGTTGCACACTCCAACTAATTATAACGAAGCCATTATACTAGCACACACTCAGTGTACCTAGTGGCATCCTATACGTGGCTATTGGACTTTGCTATAGTCCCACTAGTGCCAAGACATTTGCAGAGCGCATCTGCCTGCGTTGCACACTACAACAAATTATAACGAAGCCATTATACTAGCAAACACTCAGTGTACCTAGTGGCATCCTATACGTGGCTATTGGACTTTGCTATAGTCCCACTAGTGCCAAGACATTTGCAGAGCGCATCTGCCTGCGTTGCACACTCCAACTAATTATAACGAAGCCATTATACTAGCACACACTCAGTGTACCTAGTGGCATCCTATACGTGGCTATTGGACTTTGCTATAGTCCCACTAGGGCCAAGACATTTGCAGAGCACATCTGCCTGCATTGCACACTCCAAGTTTTTTAAACTAAGCAATTTTACTAGCAAACACTCAGTGTACCTAGTGGCATCCTATACGTGGCTATTGGACTTTGCTATAGTCCCACTAGTGCAAAGACATTAGCAGAGCACATCTGCCTGCATTGCACACTCCAAGTTTTTTAAACTCAGCCATTATACTAGCAAACACACAGTGTACCTAGTGGCATCCTATACGTGGCTATTGGACTTTGCTATAGTCCCACTAGGGCCAAGACATTTGCAGAGCACATCTGCCTGCATTGCACACTCCAAGTTTTTTAAACTAAGCAATTTTACTAGCAAACACTCAGTGTACCTAGTGGCATCCTATACGTGGCTATTGGACTTTGCTATAGTCCCACTAGTGCCAAGACATTTGCAGAGCGCATCTGCCTGCGTTGCACACTCCAACTAATTATAACGAAGCCATTATACTAGCACACACTCAGTGTACCTAGTGGCATCCTATACGTGGCTATTGGACTTTGCTATAGTCCCACTAGTGCCAAGACATTTGCAGAGCGCATCTGCCTGCGTTGCACACTCCAACTAATTATAACGAAGCCATTATACTAGCAAACACTCAGTGTACCTAGTGGCATCCTATACGTGGCTATTGGACTTTGCTATAGTCCCATTAGTGCCAAGACATTTGCAGAGCGCATCTGCCTGCGTTGCACACTACAACAAATTATAACGAAGCCATTATACTAGCAAACACTCAGTGTACCTAGTGGCATCCTATACGTGGCTATTGGACTTTGCTATAGTCCCACTAGTGCCAAGACATTTGCAGAGCGCATCTGCCTGCGTTGCACACTCCAACTAATTATAACGAAGCCATTATACTAGCACACACTCAGTGTACCTAGTGGCATCCTATACGTGGCTATTGGACTTTGCTATAGTCCCACTAGTGCCAAGACATTTGCAGAGCGCATCTGCCTGCGTTGCACACTACAACAAATTATAACGAAGCCATTATACTAGCAAACACTCAGTGTACCTAGTGGCATCCTATACGTGGCTATTGGACTTTGCTATAGTCCCACTAGTGCCAAGACATTTGCAGAGCGCATCTGCCTGCGTTGCACACTCCAACTAATTATAACGAAGCCATTATACTAGCACACACTCAGTGTACCTAGTGGCATCCTATACGTGGCTATTGGACTTTGCTATAGTCCCACTAGTGCCAAGACATTTGCAGAGCGCATCTGCCTGCGTTGCACACTCCAACTAATTATAACGAAGCCATTATACTAGCAAACACTCAGTGTACCTAGTGGCATCCTATACGTGGCTATTGGACTTTGCTATAGTCCCACTAGTGCCAAGACATTTGCAGAGCGCATCTGCCTGCGTTGCACACTCCAACTAATTATAACGAAGCCATTATACTAGCACACACTCAGTGTACCTAGTGGCATCCTATACGTGGCTATTGGACTTTGCTATAGTCCCACTAGTGCCAAGACATTTGCAGAGCGCATCTGCCTGCGTTGCACACTACAACAAATTATAACGAAGCCATTATACTAGCAAACACTCAGTGTACCTAGTGGCATCCTATACGTGGCTATTGGACTTTGCTATAGTCCCACTAGTGCCAAGACATTTGCAGAGCGCATCTGCCTGCGTTGCACACTCCAACTAATTATAACGAAGCCATTATACTAGCACACACTCAGTGTACCTAGTGGCATCCTATACGTGGCTATTGGACTTTGCTATAGTCCCACTAGTGCCAAGACATTTGCAGAGCGCATCTGCCTGCGTTGCACACTCCAACTAATTATAACGAAGCCATTATACTAGCAAACACTCAGTGTACCTAGTGGCATCCTATACGTGGCTATTGGACTTTGCTATAGTCCCACTAGTGCAAAGACATTAGCAGAGCACATCTGCCTGCATTGCACACTCCAAGTTTTTTAAACTAAGCAATTTTACTAGCAAACACTCAGTGTACCTAGTGGCATCCTATACGTGGCTATTGGACTTTGCTATAGTCCCACTAGTGCAAAGACATTAGCAGAGCACATCTGCCTGCATTGCACACTCCAAGTTTTTTAAACTCAGCCATTATACTAGCAAACACACAGTGTACCTAGTGGCATCCTATACGTGGCTATTGGACTTTGCTATAGTCCCACTAGTGCCAAGACATTTGCAGAGCGCATCTGCCTGCGTTGCACACTCCAACTAATTATAACGAAGCCATTATACTAGCACACACTCAGTGTACCTAGTGGCATCCTATACGTGGCTATTGGACTTTGCTATAGTCCCACTAGTGCCAAGACATTTGCAGAGCGCATCTGCCTGCGTTGCACACTCCAACTAATTATAACGAAGCCATTATACTAGCAAACACTCAGTGTACCTAGTGGCATCCTATACGTGGCTATTGGACTTTGCTATAGTCCCACTAGTGCCAAGACATTTGCAGAGCGCATCTGCCTGCGTTGCACACTACAACAAATTATAACGAAGCCATTATACTAGCAAACACTCAGTGTACCTAGTGGCATCCTATACGTGGCTATTGGACTTTGCTATAGTCCCACTAGTGCCAAGACATTTGCAGAGCGCATCTGCCTGCGTTGCACACTCCAACTAATTATAACGAAGCCATTATACTAGCACACACTCAGTGTACCTAGTGGCATCCTATACGTGGCTATTGGACTTTGCTATAGTCCCACTAGTGCCAAGACATTTGCAGAGCGCATCTGCCTGCGTTGCACACTACAACAAATTATAACGAAGCCATTATACTAGCAAACACTCAGTGTACCTAGTGGCATCCTATACGTGGCTATTGGATTTTGCTATAGTCCCACTAGTGCCAAGACATTTGCAGAGCGCATCTGCCTGCGTTGCACACTCCAACTAATTATAACGAAGCCATTATACTAGCACACACTCAGTGTACCTAGTGGCATCCTATACGTGGCTATTGGACTTTGCTATAGTCCCACTAGTGCCAAGACATTTGCAGAGCGCATCTGCCTGCGTTGCACACTCCAACTAATTATAACGAAGCCATTATACTAGCACACACTCAGTGTACCTAGTGGCATCCTATACGTGGCTATTGGACTTTGCTATAGTCCCACTAGTGCCAAGACATTTGCAGAGCGCATCTGCCTGCGTTGCACACTACAACAAATTATAACGAAGCCATTATACTAGCAAACACTCAGTGTACCTAGTGGCATCCTATACGTGGCTATTGGACTTTGCTATAGTCCCACTAGTGCCAAGACATTTGCAGAGCGCATCTGCCTGCGTTGCACACTCCAACTAATTATAACGAAGCCATTATACTAGCACACACTCAGTGTACCTAGTGGCATCCTATACGTGGCTATTGGACTTTGCTATAGTCCCACTAGTGCCAAGACATTTGCAGAGCGCATCTGCCTGCGTTGCACACTCCAACTAATTATAACGAAGCCATTATACTAGCAAACACTCAGTGTACCTAGTGGCATCCTATACGTGGCTATTGGACTTTGCTATAGTCCCACTAGTGCCAAGACATTTGCAGAGCGCATCTGCCTGCGTTGCACACTACAACAAATTATAACGAAGCCATTATACTAGCAAACACTCAGTGTACCTAGTGGCATCCTATACGTGGCTATTGGACTTTGCTATAGTCCCACTAGTGCCAAGACATTTGCAGAGCGCATCTGCCTGCGTTGCACACTCCAACTAATTATAACGAAGCCATTATACTAGCAAACACTCAGTGTACCTAGTGGCATCCTATACGTGGCTATTGGACTTTGCTATAGTCCCACTAGTGCAAAGACATTAGCAGAGCACATCTGCCTGCATTGCACACTCCAAGTTTTTTAAACTCAGCCATTATACTAGCAAACACACAGTGTACCTAGTGGCATCCTATACGTGGCTATTGGACTTTGCTATAGTCCCACTAGTGCCAAGACATTTGCAGAGCGCATCTGCCTGCGTTGCACACTCCAACTAATTATAACGAAGCCATTATACTAGCACACACTCAGTGTACCTAGTGGCATCCTATACGTGGCTATTGGACTTTGCTATAGTCCCACTAGTGCCAAGACATTTGCAGAGCGCATCTGCCTGCGTTGCACACTCCAACTAATTATAACGAAGCCATTATACTAGCAAACACTCAGTGTACCTAGTGGCATCCTATACGTGGCTATTGGACTTTGCTATAGTCCCACTAGTGCCAAGACATTTGCAGAGCGCATCTGCCTGCGTTGCACACTACAACAAATTATAACGAAGCCATTATACTAGCAAACACTCAGTGTACCTAGTGGCATCCTATACGTGGCTATTGGACTTTGCTATAGTCCCACTAGTGCCAAGACATTTGCAGAGCGCATCTGCCTGCGTTGCACACTCCAACTAATTATAACGAAGCCATTATACTAGCACACACTCAGTGTACCTAGTGGCATCCTATACGTGGCTATTGGACTTTGCTATAGTCCCACTAGTGCCAAGACATTTGCAGCACGTCTGCCTGCGTTGCACACTCCAACGAATTATAACTAAGTTACATTGTCAGGGATATTTATTCTTTATTATTCTGCTGTTAATAAAGCTAGACCACCACTGCAATCTTCACCACCTCTCAATTTTTACTACCACATTTTCAGTCCACAATCTTGTCGCAATCAACATGAGTGGCAAAATGACAGATGCTGGTGGAAAGGGGAAGAGGCGTGGTGGAAAAGGCAAAAAATGTTTTGTCAGTGGGGAAGGTGGCAAAGCTCCATTATCATCTGCTGAAGATAGACCATCTACTAGCAAAAGTAAGATGTCTACTACTTATTGTGGACAATCCGATGTGCTCCCTTTTTTACGGACACGAACAAGAGGAACAAAGGTAGATGATGGGCAAAAAAGGAAAATGCTTGAATGGATCTCAAGTGGTCCAACAAGTGCCCTCTCAGCCACTTCAAGTACCGCATCCAAAAAACACCATTCCTCTGAGTTGTCATCCCAATCACACTTGATTTCTCCCAGCTCTGAAGTCTCCATCAGCCCTGCACAGTATGGTGGAACTGAGATGGCTGAGTCTGCAGAGCTGTTCAGTCACACTATAGCCTGGGAATCAGAGGTCTGCTCCCAAGCTACAGTGAGTACAGAACAGGAAATGGTCTGCAGTGATGCCCAGAACCTTTGTGACTCAGATTCAGGCCGTGAGGACCAAGTTTCTGAGCATAATGTTGACCCTTTGTCACAAACTGTAACACCTGTGGTTATAGACAATGAGGAACATACTGATGAAGATGAGACGCAGATACCCGATTGGGATGACAACTTAAATATTCGGTCAGGGCAAGAAGAGGCTCGGTCTGAGGGGGAGGGGAGTGCAAACACAACAATTGATGATGACGTTCTAGATCCCACCTACTGTCAACCCCCAGTCAGGCACTCGAGGAGGTCAACAGAGGCGGTGGAGGAGGATGCAACCGACGACGAAGTTACCTTGCGCCTTCCTGGACAGAGTCGGAGCACTGGTAGCACGTCTACAACTGCATCCTCAGCCACCACTCTGCCTATGAGCATTATTCGGGGTGGATCAACAGGTCGCATGGCCTCTAAGCCTTGCCTAGCCTGGGCCTTTTTTCACATCGAAAAAGATCGCCCAACTCATGTGATATGTAACATTTGTCATGATTCTGTTAGTAGAGGTCAAAACCTCAGCAGTTTGACAACTTCTTCCATGAATCGTCACATGAATAAATATCATAAGTCCCGGTGGGAAGCTCACCGTGCTGCAATGCCGGCTAGCGGAGCGAACCATCCACCGCCCGCCCCTTCCAGTGCATCCGCGCGCTCTTCATCTTCTAGGACTGTGGGGACAGCTGTCACACCTGTTTTTCCACCCACAACTTCCACCACTGTAACCGCAACAGGCAGTTTGCTTGTAAGGTCGTCAGTTGGTTTGGAAGGGGAAACAAGTGAGTGTGTACAGCTCTCTCAGACATCGATAGCACCAACGTTGGATGAAGGCAACATCATGTCTCCGCCTGCACTTTCCTCACAAACCTGCATTTTTCCAGGGACACCCTACTCAACACCGTCTACACACAGCAGCCAGATCTCTGTCCCTCAGATGTGGTCAAATAAAAGGCCACTTCCTCCGACCCATGACAAAGCTAAGAGGTTGACTCTATCCCTCTGTAAGCTGTTGGCTACCGAAATGCTGCCTTTCCGCCTAGTGGACACACAGGATTTTAGAGACCTTATGTCTGTCGCTGTGCCCCAGTACCAGATGCCTAGTCGCCACTACTTCTCTAAGAAAGGTGTGCCCGCGCTACACCAGCATGTCGCACACAACATCACCGCTTCCTTGAGAAACTCTGTGTGTGAACGGGTGCATTTCACCACCGATACTTGGACCAGTAAGCATGGACAGGGACGTTACATGTCGCTGACTGGGCACTGGGTAACTATGGTGATAGATGGTGAAGGGTCTGCTGCACAAGTCTTGCCGTCCCCACGACTTGTGTGTCAATCCTCTGTCTGTCCAAGTTCCGCCACAGCTTCTGCATCCTCCACCTCATCTGGGTCCTCCACCTCCGCCCCAAGCCTGCCTGGTCAGGCCACCAGCGTTCTCACTGCGCAGAAGGAATCACGCACGCCTCATTACTATGCTGGCAGCCGAGCGCAACGGCATCAGGCGGTCTTTAGCTTGACATGTCTTGGTAATAAGAGTCACACAGCTGAGGAGTTGTGGTCAGCTCTGCGGTCCGAGTTTAATAAATGGTTGTCTCCACTCAACCTGCAGCCTGGTAAGGCCGTGTGCGACAATGCTGCAAACCTGGGTGCGGCCCTTCGCCTGGGCAAGGTGACACACGTACCTTGTATGGCTCACGTGTTGAACCTTGTCGTGCAGCAATTTTTAACACACTATCCCGGCCTAGATGGCCTTCTGAACAGGGCACGAAAACTGTCTGCTCACTTCCGGCGTTCAAGCGCCGCAGCTGAGCGACTTGCATCGCTCCAGAAGTCTTTCGGCCTGCCGGTTCATCGCCTGAAATGCGATGTGGCGACACGCTGGAATTCAACTCTACACATGTTACAGCGACTGTGGCAGCACCGCAGAGCCCTGGTGCAATACGTCATGACGTATAGCCTGGGCCAACGAGATGCAGAGGTGGGGCAGATCACCCTGATGGAGTGGTCTCAGATCAAGGACCTATGCACCCTTCTGCACAGTTTCGACATGGCGACGAATATGTTTAGCTCTGACAATGCCATTATCAGCATGACGATTCCAGTCATTTACATGCTGGAGCACACGCTAAACACTATTCAGAGTCAGGGGGTGGGACAACATGAAGGGGAGGAACTACAGGAGGATTCATATGTGCAAGGGACAACAACATCACCAAGATCCAGACGTTCATCATCACCAACGCAGCAGGCATGGGACCATGGGGAACAGGGATCGACAAGGGGGCATAGTAGCAGGCGAAATGTTGAGCAAGGTGCAGGAGAACATGAAGAAATGGAGGACGAACTGTCCATGGACATGGAAGACTCAGCGGATGAGGGAGACCTTGGTCAAATTTCAGTTGAAAGAGGTTGGGGGGAGATGTCAGAGGAAGAAAGAACGGTTAGCACCTCTATGCCACAAACACAGCGTGGACTTGGTCCGCATGGCTGCGCAAGACACATGAGTGCCTTCTTGTTGCACTACCTCCAACATGACAGTCGTATTGTCAAAATTAGAATTGATGATGACTACTGGATTGCCACACTATTAGATCCCCGGTACAAGTCCAAATTTTGTGACATAATTCCAGCCATAGAAAGGGACGCACGTATGCAGGAGTATCAGCAGAAGCTGTTACTCGATCTTAGCTCGGCTTTTCCACCAAACAACCGTGCAGGTGCAGGGAGGGAATCTCCCAGTTGTAACTTGACAAACATGGGACGGTCTCGTCATCTTCACCAGTCTACCCGTACCAGTAGGATCGTATCTGGTGCCGGTAACAGCAATTTTATGGAATCTTTTCATAATTTTTTTAGACCCTCTTTTGCAAGGCCACCAGAGACAACAAGTCTGACACATACTCAACGGCTGGAGAGGATGATACAGGAGTATCTCCAAATGAACATCGATGCCATGACTGTGCAACTGGAGCCTTGCTCCTTTTGGGCTTCAAACATAGAAAAATGGCCAGAGCTCTCCAGTTACGCCTTGGAGATTTTGTCGTGTCCAGCTGCCAGCGTTGTCTCTGAACGTGTATTCAGTGCTGCTGGGTGTGTGCTGACAGATAAGCGCACGCGTCTGTCCAGTGACAATGTGGACAGACTGACGTTCATCAAAATGAACAAGTCATGGATCCAGAAGGAATTTACTACCCCTGTGTCATCCTGGGGAGAGTAAATGCTTGTGGATTTGGAATGTGCTTGATGCAAATCAAAACATCCTGTTTGCAACTAGGGCCCAAGCGCTGCCACTGATGGGGTGGGTGTCTGTGTGGCCCAATTTTTGGAAAAAAGGGAGACTCCGCTTGGAGTAACCCTTGCTTGCTGTGTTTTTAAAAGAAGCCAAGATGAACAGAGCTGGGATCAGGAAAGACTTTGCTACCTACCCCGGTGTCATCCTGGGGACGGATAAGAATGGCGTATTTTTGAATGTGCTTGATGCAAATCTAGCTGTGAAGTGTACAACTGGGGCACAACTGCTGCCACTGAAGGGGTGGGTGTGTGTGGGCCCAATTTTTGGAAAAAAGGGAGACTCCGCTTGGAGTAACCCTTGCTTGCTGTGTTTTTAAAAGAAGCCAAGATGAACAGAGCTGGGATCAGGAAAGACTTTGCTACCTACCCCGGTGTCATCCTGGGGACGGATAAGAATGGCGTATTTTTTCTTGTGCTTGATGCAAATCTAGCTGTGAAGTGTACAACTGGGGCACAACTGCTGCCACTGAAGGGGTGGGTGTGTGTGGGCCCAATTTTTGGAAAAAAGGGAGACTCCGCTTGGAGTAACCCTTGCTTGCTGTGTTTTTAAAAGAAGCCAAGATGAACAGAGCTGGGATCAGGAAAGACTTTGCTACCTACCCCGGTGTCATCCTGGGGACGGATAAGAATGGCGTATTTTTGAATGTGCTTGATGCAAATCTAGCTGTGAAGTGTACAACTGGGGCACAACTGCTGCCACTGAAGGGGTGGGTGTGTGTGGGCCCAATTTTTGGAAAAAAAGGGAGACTCCGCTTGGAGTAACCCTTGCTTGCTGTGTTTTTAAAAGAAGCCAAGATGAACAGAGCTGGGATCAGGAAAGACTTTGCTACCTACCCCGGTGTCATCCTGGGGACGGATAAGAATGGCGTATTTTTGAATGTGCTTGATGCAAATCTAGCTGTGAAGTGTACAACTGGGGCACAACTGCTGCCACTGAAGGGGTGGGTGTGTGTGGGCCCAATTTTTGGAAAAAAGGGAGACTCCGCTTGGAGTAACCCTTGCTTGCTGTGTTTTTAAAAGAAGCCAAGATGAACAGAGCTGGGATCAGGAAAGACTTTGCTACCTACCCCGGTGTCATCCTGGGGACGGATAAGAATGGCGTATTTTTGAATGTGCTTGATGCAAATCAAAACATCCTGTTTGCAACTAGGGCCCAAGTGCTGCCACTGATGGGGTGGGTGTCTGTGTGGCCCAATTTTTGGAAAAAAAGGGAGACTCCGCTTGGAGTAACCCTTGCTTACATTGTTTTTAAAAGAAGCCAAGATGAACAAGTCATGGATCAGCAAAGACTTTATCTACGTACCCCGGTGTCATCCTGGGGACGGATAAGAATGGCGTATTTTTGAATGTGCTTGATGCAAATCAAAACATCCTGTTTGCAACTAGGGCCCAAGTGCTGCCACTGATGGGGTGGGTGTCTGTGTGGCCCAATTTTTGGAAAAAAGGGAGACTCCGCTTGGAGTAACCCTTGCTTGCTGTGTTTTTAAAAGAAGCCAAGATGAACAGAGCTGGGATCAGGAAAGACTTTGCTACCTACCCCGGTGTCATCCTGGGGACGGATAAGAATGGCGTATTTTTGAATGTGCTTGATGCAAATCAAAACATCCTGTTTGCAACTAGGGCCCAAGTGCTGCCACTGATGGGGTGGGTGTCTGTGTGGCCCAATTTTTGGAAAAAAAGGGAGACTCCGCTTGGAGTAACCCTTGCTTACATTGTTTTTAAAAGAAGCCAAGATGAACAAGTCATGGATCAGCAAAGACTTTATCTACGTACCCCGGTGTCATCCTGGGGACGGATAAGAATGGCGTATTTTTGAATGTGCTTGATGCAAATCAAAACATCCTGTTTGCAACTAGGGCCCAAGTGCTGCCACTGATGGGGTGGGTGTCTGTGTGGCCCAATTTTTGGAAAAAAAGGGAGACTCCGCTTGGAGTAACCCTTGCTTACATTGTTTTTAAAAGAAGCCAAGATGAACAAGTCATGGATCAGCAAAGACTTTATCTACGTACCCCGGTGTCATCCTGGGGACGGATAAGAATGGCGTATTTTTGAATGTGCTTGATGCAAATCTAGCTGTGAAGTGTACAACTGGGGCACAACTGCTGCCACTGAAGGGGTGGGTGTGTGTGGGCCCAATTTTTGGAAAAAAGGGAGACTCCGCTTGGAGTAACCCTTGCTTGCTGTGTTTTTAAAAGAAGCCAAGATGAACAGAGCTGGGATCAGGAAAGACTTTGCTACCTACCCCGGTGTCATCCTGGGGACGGATAAGAATGGCGTATTTTTGAATGTGCTTGATGCAAATCTAGCTGTGAAGTGTACAACTGGGGCACAACTGCTGCCACTGAAGGGGTGGGTGTGTGTGGGCTTAATTTTTGGAAAAAAGGGAGACTCCGCTTGGAGTAACCCTTGCTTGCTGTGTTTTTAAAAGAAGCCAAGATGAACAGAGCTGGGATCAGGAAAGACTTTGCTACCTACCCCGGTGTCATCCTGGGGACGGATAAGAATGGCGTATTTTTGAATGTGCTTGATGCAAATCTAGCTGTGAAGTGTACAACTGGGGCACAACTGCTGCCACTGAAGGGGTGGGTGTGTGTGGGCCCAATTTTTGGAAAAAAGGGAGACTCCGCTTGGAGTAACCCTTGCTTGCTGTGTTTTTAAAAGAAGCCAAGATGAACAGAGCTGGGATCAGGAAAGACTTTGCTACCTACCCCGGTGTCATCCTGGGGACGGATAAGAATGGCGTATTTTTGAATGTGCTTGATGCAAATCAAAACATCCTGTTTGCAACTAGGGCCCAAGTGCTGCCACTGATGGGGTGGGTGTCTGTGTGGCCCAATTTTTGGAAAAAAAGGGAGACTCCGCTTGGAGTAACCCTTGCTTACATTGTTTTTAAAAGAAGCCAAGATGAACAAGTCATGGATCAGCAAAGACTTTATCTACGTACCCCGGTGTCATCCTGGGGACGGATAAGAATGGCGTATTTTTGAATGTGCTTGATGCAAATCAAAACATCCTGTTTGCAACTAGGGCCCAAGTGCTGCCACTGATGGGGTGGGTGTCTGTGTGGCCCAATTTTTGGAAAAAAGGGAGACTCCGCTTGGAGTAACCCTTGCTTGCTGTGTTTTTAAAAGAAGCCAAGATGAACAGAGCTGGGATCAGGAAAGACTTTGCTACCTACCCCGGTGTCATCCTGGGGACGGATAAGAATGGCGTATTTTTGAATGTGCTTGATGCAAATCAAAACATCCTGTTTGCAACTAGGGCCCAAGTGCTGCCACTGATGGGGTGGGTGTCTGTGTGGCCCAATTTTTGGAAAAAAAGGGAGACTCCGCTTGGAGTAACCCTTGCTTACATTGTTTTTAAAAGAAGCCAAGATGAACAAGTCATGGATCAGCAAAGACTTTATCTACGTACCCCGGTGTCATCCTGGGGACGGATAAGAATGGCGTATTTTTGAATGTGCTTGATGCAAATCAAAACATCCTGTTTGCAACTAGGGCCCAAGTGCTGCCACTGATGGGGTGGGTGTCTGTGTGGCCCAATTTTTGGAAAAAAAGGGAGACTCCGCTTGGAGTAACCCTTGCTTACATTGTTTTTAAAAGAAGCCAAGATGAACAAGTCATGGATCAGCAAAGACTTTATCTACGTACCCCGGTGTCATCCTGGGGACGGATAAGAATGGCGTATTTTTGAATGTGCTTGATGCAAATCAAAACATCCTGTTTGCAACTAGGGCCCAAGTGCTGCCACTGATGGGGTGGGTGTCTGTGTGGCCCAATTTTTGGAAAAAAGGGAGACTCCGCTTGGAGTAACCCTTGCTTGCTGTGTTTTTAAAAGAAGCCAAGATGAACAGAGCTGGGATCAGGAAAGACTTTGCTACCTACCCCGGTGTCATCCTGGGGACGGATAAGAATGGCGTATTTTTGAATGTGCTTGATGCAAATCAAAACATCCTGTTTGCAACTAGGGCCCAAGTGCTGCCACTGATGGGGTGGGTGTCTGTGTGGCCCAATTTTTGGAAAAAAAGGGAGACTCCGCTTGGAGTAACCCTTGCTTACATTGTTTTTAAAAGAAGCCAAGATGAACAAGTCATGGATCAGCAAAGACTTTATCTACGTACCCCGGTGTCATCCTGGGGACGGATAAGAATGGCGTATTTTTGAATGTGCTTGATGCAAATCAAAACATCCTGTTTGCAACTAGGGCCCAAGTGCTGCCACTGATGGGGTGGGTGTCTGTGTGGCCCAATTTTTGGAAAAAAAGGGAGACTCCGCTTGGAGTAACCCTTGCTTGCTGTGTTTTTAAAAGAAGCCAAGATGAACAGAGCTGGGATCAGGAAAGACTTTGCTACCTACCCCGGTGTCATCCTGGGGACGGATAAGAATGGCGTATTTTTGAATGTGCTTGATGCAAATCTAGCTGTGAAGTGTACAACTGGGGCACAACTGCTGCCACTGAAGGGGTGGGTGTGTGTGGGCCCAATTTTTGGAAAAAAGGGAGACTCCGCTTGGAGTAACCCTTGCTTGCTGTGTTTTTAAAAGAAGCCAAGATGAACAGAGCTGGGATCAGGAAAGACTTTGCTACCTACCCCGGTGTAATCCTGGGGACGGATAAGAATGGCGTATTTTTGAATGTGCTTGATGCAAATCAAAACATCCTGTTTGCAACTAGGGCCCAAGTGCTGCCACTGATGGGGTGGGTGTCTGTGTGGCCCAATTTTTGGAAAAAAAGGGAGACTCCGCTTGGAGTAACCCTTGCTTACATTGTTTTTAAAAGAAGCCAAGATGAACAAGTCATGGATCAGCAAAGACTTTATCTACGTACCCCGGTGTCATCCTGGGGACGGATAAGAATGGCGTATTTTTGAATGTGCTTGATGCAAATCAAAACATCCTGTTTGCAACTAGGGCCCAAGTGCTGCCACTGATGGGGTGGGTGTCTGTGTGGCCCAATTTTTGGAAAAAAAGGGAGACTCCGCTTGGAGTAACCCTTGCTTACATTGTTTTTAAAAGAAGCCAAGATGAACAAGTCATGGATCAGCAAAGACTTTATCTACGTACCCCGGTGTCATCCTGGGGACGGATAAGAATGGCGTATTTTTGAATGTGCTTGATGCAAATCAAAACATCCTGTTTGCAACTAGGGCCCAAGTGCTGCCACTGATGGGGTGGGTGTCTGTGTGGCCCAATTTTTGGAAAAAAAGGGAGACTCCGCTTGGAGTAACCCTTGCTTACATTGTTTTTAAAAGAAGCCAAGATGAACAAGTCATGGATCAGCAAAGACTTTATCTACGTACCCCGGTGTCATCCTGGGGACGGATAAGAATGGCGTATTTTTGAATGTGCTTGATGCAAATCAAAACATCCTGTTTGCAACTAGGGCCCAAGTGCTGCCACTGATGGGGTGGGTGTCTGTGTGGCCCAATTTTTGGAAAAAAAGGGAGACTCCGCTTGGAGTAACCCTTGCTTACATTGTTTTTAAAAGAAGCCAAGATGAACAAGTCATGGATCAGCAAAGACTTTATCTACGTACCCCGGTGTCATCCTGGGGACGGATAAGAATGGCGTATTTTTGAATGTGCTTGATGCAAATCAAAACATCCTGTTTGCAACTAGGGCCCAAGTGCTGCCACTGATGGGGTGGGTGTCTGTGTGGCCCAATTTTTGGAAAAAAAGGGAGACTCCGCTTGGAGTAACCCTTGCTTACATTGTTTTTAAAAGAAGCCAAGATGAACAAGTCATGGATCAGCAAAGACTTTATCTACGTACCCCGGTGTCATCCTGGGGACGCATAAGAATGGCGTATTTTTAAATGTGCTTGATGCAAATCAAAACATCCTGTTTGCAACTAGGGCCCAAGTGCTGCCACTGATGGGGTGGGTGTCTGTGTGGCCCAATTTTTGGAAAAAAAGGGAGACTCCGCTTGGAGTAACCCTTGCTTACATTGTTTTTAAAAGAAGCCAAGATGAACAAGTCATGGATCAGCAAAGACTTTATCTACGTACCCCGGTGTCATCCTGGGGACGGATAAGAATGGCGTATTTTTGAATGTGCTTGATGCAAATCAAAACATCCTGTTTGCAACTAGGGCCCAAGTGCTGCCACTGATGGGGTGGGTGTCTGTGTGGCCCAATTTTTGGAAAAAAGGGAGACTCCGCTTGGAGTAACCCTTGCTTGCTGTGTTTTTAAAAGAAGCCAAGATGAACAGAGCTGGGATCAGGAAAGACTTTGCTACCTACCCCGGTGTCATCCTGGGGACGGATAAGAATGGCGTATTTTTGAATGTGCTTGATGCAAATCTAGCTGTGAAGTGTACAACTGGGGCACAACTGCTGCCACTGAAGGGGTGGGTGTGTGTGTGGCCCAATTTTTGGAAAAAAGGGAGACTCCGCTTGGAGTCACCTTGCGGTGTTTTACATGATTTTAGAAGGGCGTGCCATGCCTATATCTGTGTGTCCTCCTCTTTTTCCTTGTCCAGCTGTTTTGTTTTCGCATGAGTATATGTCCTTGTCACTTTCCAATGTGTTTGAGTTGTTTGTCACCTTTAGGACACCTTTGAGGGTGTTTTCTAGGTGTTTTTCTGTGTTTGTGATTGCCTGCCATTGTTTCCTATGCAGTTCGAGTTCGGTTCGTCGAACGTTCGACGAACCGAACTCGAACGGGAGGTCCGTTCGGCGAACCAACCTCGAGCCGAACCGCGACCGGTTCGCTCATCTCTAGTCCAGACGTTCATCATCACCAACGCGGCAGGCATGGGACCATGGGGGACAGGGATCAACAAGGGCGCATAGTAGCAGGCGAAATGTTGAGAAAGGTGCAGGTGAACATAAAGATACGGAGTACGAACTGTTCATGGACATGGAAGACTCAGCGGATGAGGGAGACCTCGGTCAAATTTCTGTTGAAAGAGGATGGGGGGAGATGTCAGAGGAAGAAAGAACGGTTAGCACCTCTATGCCACAAACACAGTGTGGACTTGGTCCGCATGGCTGCGCAATACACATGAGCGCCTTCTTGTTGCACTACCTCCAACATGACCCTCGTATTGTCAAAATTAGAAGTGATGATGACTACTGGCTTGCCACACTATTAGATCCCCGGTACAAGTCCACATTTTGTGACATAATTCCAGCCATAGAAAGGGACGCATGTAGGCAGGAGTATCAGCAGAAGCTGTTACTCGATCTTAGCTCGGCTTTTCCACCAAACAACCATGGTGCAGGGAGTGAATCTCCCAGGAGTATCTCCAAATGAACATCGATGCTATGACTTTGCAAATGGAGCCTTGCTCATTTTGGGCTTCAAATCTTGAAAAATGGCCAGAGCTCTCCACTTACGCCTTGGAGATTTTGTCGTGTCCAGCTGCCAGCGTTGTCTTTGAACGTGTCTTCAGTGCTGCTGGGTGTGTGCTGACAGATAAGCGCACGCATCTGTCCAGTGACAATGTGGACAGACTAACGTTCATCAACATGAACAAGTCATGGATCCCCAAAGGAATTTACTACCCCTGTGTCATCCTGGGGAGAGTAAATGCTTGTGGATTTTGAATCTGCTTGATGCAAATCTACCTGTGAAGTGTACAACTGGGGCACAAGTGCTGCCACTGAAAGGGTGGGTGTGTGTGTGGCCCAATTTTTGGAAAAAAAGGGAGACTCCGCTTGGAGTAACCCTTGCTTGCTGTGTTTTTTAAAAGGAGCCAAGATGAACAAGTCATGGTTCAGCAAAGACTTTGCAACCTACCCCGGTGTCATCCTAGGGACGGTTAAGTATAGCGTATTTTTGAATGTGCTTGATGCAAATCGAGCTGTGAAGTGTACAACTGGGGCAAAAGTGCTGCCACTGAAGGGGTGGGTGTGTGTGGGGCCCAATTTTTGGAAAAAAGGGAGACTCCGCTTGGAGTAACCCTTGCTTGCTGTGTTTTTAAAAATGATCCAAGATGAACGATGAACAGAGCTGGGATCAGGAAAGACTTTGCTACCTACCCCGGTGTCATCCTGGGGACGGTTAAGGATGGCGTATTTTTGAATGTGCTTGATGCAAATCTAGCTGTGAAGTGTACAACTGGAGCACAAGTGCTGCCACTGAAGGGGTGGGTGTGTATGTGGCCCAATTTTTGGAAAAAAGGAAGACTCCGCTTGGAGTAACCCTTGCTTGCTGTGTTTTCTAAAAGGAGCCAAGATGAGCAAGTCATGGTTCAGCAAAGACTTTGCTACCTACCCTGGGGTCATCGTGGGGACGGTTAAGTATGGCGTATTTTTGAATGTGCGTGATGCAAATCTAGCTGTGAAGTGTACAACTGGGGCACAAGTGCTGCCACTGAAGGGGTGGGTGTGTGTGTGGCCCAATTTTTGGAAAAAAGAGAGACTCCGCTAGGAGTAACCCTTGCTTGCTGTGTTTTTAAAAATAATCCAAGATGAACAGAGCTGGGACCAGGAAAGACTTTGCTACCTACCCCGGTGTCATCCTGGGGACGGTTAAGGATGGCGTATTTTTGAATGTGCTTGATGCAAATCTAACTGTGAAGTGTACAACTGGGGCACAAGTGCTGCCACTGAAGGGGTGGGTGTGTGTGTGGCCCAATTTTTGGAAAAAATGGAGACTCCGCTTGGAGTAACCCTTGCTTGATGTGTTTTTTAAAAAGGAGCCAAGATGAACAAGTCATGGTTCAGCAAAGACTTTGCTACCTACCCCGGGGTCATCCTGGGGACGGTTAAGTATGGCGTATTTTTTAATGTGCTTGATGCAAATCTAGCTGTGAAGTGTACAACTGGGGCACAAGTGCTGACACTGAAGGGGTGGGTGTGTGTGGGGCCCAATTTTTGGAAAAATGGGAGACTCCGCTTGGAGTCACCTTGCGGTGTTTTACATGATTTTAGAAGGGCATGCCATGCCTATATCTGTGTCTCATCCTCTTTTCCTTGTAACGTTGTTTTGTTTTCGCATGAGTATATGTCCTTGTCACTTTCCCATGTGTTTGTGTTGTGTTGTGAGTTGTTTGTCATCTTTTGGACACCTTTGAGGGTGTTTTCTAGGTGTTTTTATGTGTTTGTGATTGCCTCCCATTGTTTCCTATGCGGTTCGAGTGGTTTGCCTAACCGGTTTGCCGAACCGAACTCGAACGAGACCTCCGTTCGGCGAACCGAACTCGAGCCGAACCGCTACCGGTTCGCTCATCTCTACTAATGACAGCCCAGATTTTTTCAATGGGAAACAAATCTGGAGAATTCTGGAGGCAACGGTAGCAAGTTTAGGCCACATAGGCTACTCACACTTGCCTAAGCAGCATGCGGTCTTGAACAAAAGCTGGACTCTGCACTGAAGAGAACAGACTTCCATTTCTGCCTCCATTGCAACTAATTCTGCACCATATTAGTCTTAGGTAGGTTAATAGAACACCAGCAGCTGGACATCTGGCTTATAATCCAATGTTGTTCAGATGATTATTGATGGTTTGTGCAAACAATATTTGGCACCTTAAGTTTGATAAGTTTTATGTCCTATTTCACTTACATTATGGAATAGATCATTCTCCCAAAAATTTTCTCAAGACCCATTTTTTAACATGAAAAGACTTCATGCTGCTCATACTGCTGTGAGCAGCCTGTGTGTCACACCAGAGTGAGCACCACTTGGTCTGCTGCAGATGAGTAGGGGTATACCAGGGAAGATGTAAAGTAAGGCCCCGATGATACGGAAAAGGGTCACCATCTGAACTCACCTGTGGCTGAACCCTGAGCTCCCTCACGTCCCTAGATGGGACCTTCCTGGCTAACCCACAACTAACCTTGTCTAGTGCACAGGCCAACAATACACTAGTATTACTTCTAGTATAAAGACAACATGAGGAAGCGGAACAAAGAAGGGAAATAGATTCAACATAGAACTCTCATTCTTCTCCGCAGAGAGATTCCTCTACATATGCTGGAATGATCATCACCAGGGGTGTAACTACCGCGGTCGCAACGGTCGCCATTGCGACCGGGCCCGGGAGCTTAGGGGCCCGGCGGCCGCCCGGCAGTTCAGCAGCCAGCTCCTGTCAGTGAGGGAGGAGCTGCACTGATCTGTCACAAAACACACGGCGGCTATATCACCCGCTGCCGCCGCCGACACCGGGCCCCGCTGCCTGGTGTCAGCAGCGGCAGCGGGGCCCCCACCACCATCACCGCGCACAGTAATGTTGAAGCATAGGGCTGCTGGCAGCACTCTATGCATCATCATTCCCCTCACCCCCCCCCTTGCCTGCGTGGTGACGTCACTCCTGTGCGACTGCTGTGCTCAGAGTGCACAGAGCGCAGGATGGGAGGACGCCGACCGGAGCACCGGGAGAAGGGGGGAGGACGAGCAGAGGTGGAAGAGGAGAGCGGTGAGGACGAGCAGTGGCTGGGGAATGAGGGGAGCAGTGAGGACGAGCAGTGGCTGGGGAATGAGGAGAGCAGTGAGGACGAGCAGTGGCTGGGGAAGGAAGGGAGCAGTGAGGACGAGCAGTGGCTGGGGAATGAGGGGAGCAGTGAGGTCAGAGCAGTGGCTGGGAAATGAGGAGAGCAGTGAGGATGAGCAGTGGCTGGGGAATGAGGAGAGCAGTGAGGACGAGCAGTGGCTGGGGAATGAGGAGAGCAGTGAGGACGAGCAGTGGCTGGGGAAGGAGGGGAGCATTGAGGACGAGCAGTGGCTGGGGAAGGAGGGGAGCAGTGAGGACGAGCAGCGGCTGGGGAAGGAGGAGAGCAGTGAGGACAGAGCAGTGGCTGGGGAAGGAGGAGGGCAGTGAGGACGAGCAGTGGCTGGGGAATGAGGGGAGCAGTGAGGATGAGCAGTGGCTGGGGAATGAGGGGAGCAGTGAGGACGAGCAGTGGATGGGGAATGAGGGGCGCAGTGAGGACGAGCAGTGGCTGGGGAATGAGGGGAGCAGTGAGGACGAGCAGCGGCTGGGGAATGAGGGGAGCAGTGAGGACGAGCAGCGGCTGGGGAAGGAGGAGAGCAGTGAGGACGAGCAGCAACTGGGGAAGGAGGAGAGCAGTGAGGACGAGCAGTGGCTGGGGAATGAGGGGAGCAGTGAGGACGAGCAGCGGCTGGGGAATGAGGGGAGCAGTGAGGATGAGCAGTGGATGGGGAATGAGGGGTCAGTGAGGACGAGCAGTGGCTGGGGAATCAGGGAAGCAGTGAGGACGAGCAGTGGCTGGGGAATGAGGGAGCAGTGAGGACAAGCAGTGGCTGGGGAAGGAGGAGAGCAGTGAGGACGAGCAGCAACTGGGGAAGGTGGATAGCAGTGAGGACGAGCAGTGGCTGGGGAATGAGGGGAGCAGTGAGGATGAGCAGCAACTGGGGAAGGAGGAGAGCAGTGAGGACGAGCAGTGGCTGGGGAATCAGGGGAGCAGTGAGGACGAGCAGTGGCTGGGGAATGAGGGAGCAGTGAGGACGAGCAGTGGCTGGGGAATGAGGGGAGTAGTGAGGACGAGCAGTGGCTGGGGAATGAGGAGACATGAAGAAAGAGCAGTAAGAGAGAGGGTGAGTACTGTGTTGTGTTGTGAGTTGTTTGTCACCTTTTGGACACCTTTGAGGGTGTTTTCTAGGTGTTTTTATGTGTTTGTGATTGCCTTTCATTGTTTCCTATGCGGTTCGAGTGGTTTGCCTAACCGGTTTGCCGAACCGAACTCGAACGAGACCTCCGTTCGGCGAACCGAACTCGAGCCGAACCGCTACCGGTTCGCTCATCTCTACTAATGACAGCCCAGATTTTTTCAATGGGAAACAAATCTGGAGAATTCTGGAGGCAACGGTAGCATGTTTAGGCCACATAGGCTACTCACACTTGCCTAAGCAGCATGCGGTCTTGAACAAAAGCTGGACTCTGCACTGAAGAGAACAGACTTCCATTTCTGCCTCCATTGCAACTAATTCTGCACCATATTAGTCTTAGGTAGGTTAATAGAACACCAGCAGCTGGACATCTGGCTTATAATCCAATGTTGTTCAGATGATTATTGATGGTTTGTGCAAACAATATTTGGCACCTTAAGTTTGATAAGTTTGATGTCCTATTTTACTTACATTACGGAATAGATCATTCTCCCAAAAATTTTCTCAAGACCCATTTTTTAACATGAAAAGACTTCATGCTGCTCATACTGCTGTGAGCAGCCTGTGTGTCACACCAGATTGAGCACCGCTTGGTCTGCGGCAGATGAGTAGGGGTATACCAGGGAAGATGTAAAGTAAGGCCCCGATGATACGGAAAAGGGTCACCATCTGAACTCACCTGTGGCTGAACCCTGAGCTCCCTCACGTCCCTAGATGGGACCTTCCTGGCTAACCCACAACTAACCTTGTCTACTGCACAGGCCAACAAGACACTAGTATTACTTCTAGTATAAAGACAACATGAGGAAGCGGAACAAAGAAGGGAAATAGATTCAACATAGAACTCTCATTCTTCTCTGGAGAGAGATTCCTCTACATATGCTGGAATGATCATCACCAGGGGTGTAACTACCGCGGTCGCAGCGATCGCCATTGCGTCCGAGCCCAGGAGCTTAGGGGCCCGGCGGCCGCCCGGCAGTTCAGCAGCCAGCTCCTGCCAGTGAGGGAGGAGCTGCGCTGATCTGTCACAAAACACGCGGCGGCTATATGACCCGCTGCCGCCGCCGACACTGGGCCCCGCTGCCTGGTGTCAGCAGCGGCAGCGGGGCCCCCACCCCCATCACCGCGCACAGTAATGTTGAAGCATAGGGCTGCCGGCAGCACTCTATGCATCATCATTCCCCTCACCCCCCCCCTTGCCTGCGCGGTGACGTCACTCCTGTGCGACTGCTGTGCTCAGAGTGCACAGAGCGCAGGATGGGAGGATGCCGACCGGAGCACCGGGAGAAGGGGGGAGGATGAGCAGAGGTGGAAGAGGAGAGCGGTGAGGATAAGCAGTGGCTGGGGAATGAGGAGAGCAGTGAGGACGAGCAGTGGCTGGGGAAGGAGGGGAGCAGTGAGGACGAGCAGTAGCTGAGGAATGAGGGGAGCAGTGAGGACAGAGCAGTGGCTGGGAAATGAGGAGAGCAGTGAGGACGAGCAGTGGCTGGGGAATGAGGAGAGCAGTGAGGACGAGCAGTGGCTGGGGAATGAGGAAAGCAATGAGGACGAGCAGTGGCTGGGGAAGGAGAGGAGCAGTGAGGATGAGCAGCGGCTGGGGAAGGAGGAGAGCAGTGAGGACAGAGCAGTGGCTGGGGAAAGAGGAGAGCAGTGAGGATGAGCAGTGGCTGGGGAATGAGGGGAGCAGTGAGGACGAGCAGCGGCTGGGGAAGGAGGGGAGCAGTGAGGATGAACAGTGGCTGGGGAATGAGGGGAGCAGTGAGGACGAGCAGTGGCTGGGGAATGAGGAGAGCAGTGAGGACGAGCAGTGGCTGGGGAATGAGGAGAGCACTGAGGAGGAGCAGTGGATGGGGAATGAGGGGAGCAGTGAGGACGAGTAGTGGCTGGGGAATCAGGGGAGCAGTGAGGACGAGCAGTGGCTGGGGAATGAGGGGAGCAGTGAGGACGAGCAGTGGCTGGGGAATGAGGGGAGTAGTGAGGACGAGCAGTGGCTGGGGAATGAGGAGACATGAAGAAAGAGCAGTAAGAGAGAGGGTGAGTACTGTGTTGTGTTGTGAGTTGTTTGTCACCTTTTGGACACCTTTGAGGGTGTTTTCTAGGTGTTTTTATGTGTTTGTGATTGCCTTTCATTGTTTCCTATGCGGTTCGAGTGGTTTGCCTAACCGGTTTGCCGAACCGAACTCGAACGAGACCTCCGTTCGGCGAACCGAACTCGAGCCGAACCGCTACCGGTTCGCTTATCTCTACTAATGACAGCCCAGATTTTTTCAATGGGAAACAAATCTGGAGAATTCTGGAGGCAACGGTAGCATGTTTAGGCCACATAGGCTACTCACACTTGCCTAAGCAGCATGCGGTCTTGAACAAAAGCTGGACTCTGCACTGAAGAGAACAGACTTCCATTTCTGCCTCCATTGCAACTAATTCTGCACCATATTAGTCTTAGGTAGGTTAATAGAACACCAGCAGCTGGACATCTGGCTTATAATCCAATGTTGTTCAGATGATTATTGATGGTTTGTGCAAACAATATTTGGCACCTTAAGTTTGATAAGTTTGATGTCCTATTTCACTTACATTACGGAATAGATCATTCTCCCAAAAATTTTCTCAAGACCCATTTTTTAACATGAAAAGACTTCATGCTGCTCATACTGCTGTGAGCAGCCTGTGTGTCACACCAGAGTGAGCACCGCTTGGTCTGCGGCAGATGAGTAGGGGTATACCAGGGAAGATGTAAAGTAAGGCCCCGATGATACGGAAAAGGGTCACCATCTGAACTCACCTGTGGCTGAACCCTGAGCTCCCTCACGTCCCTAGATGGGACCTTCCTGGCTAACCCACAACTAACCTTGTCTACTGCACAGGCCAACAAGACACTAGTATTACTTCTAGTATAAAGACAACATGAGGAAGCGGAACAAAGAAGGGAAATAGATTCAACATAGAACTCTCATTCTTCTCCGGAGAGAGATTCCTCTACATATGCTGGAATGATCATCACCAGGGGTGTAACTACCGCGGTCACAGCGATCGCCATTGCGTCCGGGCCCAGGAGCTTAGGGGCCCGGCGGCCGCCCGGCAGTTCAGCAGCCAGCTCCTGCCAGTGAGGGAGGAGCTGCGCTGATCTGTCACAAAACACGCGGCGGCTATATGACCCGCTGCCGCCGCCGACACCGGGCCCCGCTGCCTGGTGTCAGCAGCGGCAGCGGGGCCCCCACCCCCATCACCGCGCACAGTAATGTTGAAGCATAGGGCTGCCGGCAGCACTCTATGCATCATCATTCCCCTCACCCCCCCTTGCCTGCGCGGTGACGTCACTCCTGTGCGACTGCTGTGCTCAGAGTGCACAGAGCGCAGGATGGGAGGATGCCGACCGGAGCACCGGGAGAAGGGGGGAGGATGAGCAGAGGTGGAAGAGGAGAGCGGTGAGGATAAGCAGTGGCTGGGGAATGAGGAGAGCAGTGAGGACGAGCAGTGGCTGGGGAAGGAGGGGAGCAGTGAGGACGAGCAGTGGCTGGGGAATGAGGGGAGCAGTGAGGACAGAGCAGTGGCTGGGAAATGAGGAGAGCAGTGAGGACGAGCAGTGGCTGGGGAATGAGGAAAGCAGTGAGGACGAGCAGTGGCTGGGGAAGGAGGGGAGCAGTGAGGATGAGCAGCGGCTGGGGAAGGAGGAGAGCAGTGAGGACAGAGCAGTGGCTGGGGAATGAGGAGAGCAGTGAGGATGAGCAGTGGCTGGGGAATGAGAGGAGCAGTGAGGACGAGCAGTGGCTGGGGAATGAGGGGAGCAGTGAGGATGAACAGTGGCTGGGGAATGAGGGGAGCAGTGAGGACGAGCAGTGGCTGGGGAATGAGGAGAGCAGTGAGGACGAGCAGTGGCTGGGGAATGAGGAGAGCAGTGAGGATGAGCAGTGGCTGGGGAAGGAGGGGAGCAGTGAGGACGAGAAGTGGCTGGGGAAGGAGGGGAGCAGTGAGGTCGAGCAGTGGCTGGGGAAGGAGGAGAGCAGTGAGGACAGAGCAGTGGCTGGGCAATGAGGGGAGCAGTGAGGACGAGCAGCGGCTGGGGAAGGAGGAGAGCAGTGAGGACAGAGCAGTTGCTGGGCAATGAGGGGAGCAGTGAGGACGAACAGTGGCTGGGGAATGAGGGGAGCAGTGAGGACGAGCAGTGGCTGGGGAATGAGGGGAGCAGTGAGGACGAGCAGTTGATGGTGAAGGAGGAGAGCAGTGAGGACGAGCAGTGGCTGGGGAATGAGGAGAGCAGTGAGGACAGAGCAGTGGCTGTGCAATGAGGGGAGCAGTGAGGACGAGCAGCGGCTGGGGAATGAGGGGAGCAGTGAGGACGAGCAGTGGATGGGGAATGAGGGGCGCAGTGAGGACGAGCAGTGGCTGGGGAATGAGGGGAGCAGTGAGGACGAGCAGTGGCTGGGGAATGAGGGGAGCAGTGAGGACGAACAGTGGCTGGGGAATGAGGGGAGCAGTGAGGACGAGCAGCGACTGGGGAATGAGGGGAGCAGTGAGGACGAGCAGCGGCTGGGGAAGGAGGAGAGCAATGAGGACGAGCATCGGCTGGGGAAGGAGGAGAGCAGTGAGGACGAGCAGTGGCTGGGGAATGAGGGGAGCAGTGAGGACGAGCAGCGGCTGGGGAATGAGGGGAGCAGTGAGGACGAGCAGTGGATGGGGAATGAGGGGAGCAGTGAGGAAGAGCAGTGGCTGGGGAATGAGGGGAGCAGTGAGGACGAGCAGTGACTGGAGAATGAGGGGAGCAGTGGCTGGGGAATGAGGGGAGCAGTGAGGACGAGCAGTGGCTGGGGAATGAGGAGACATGAAGACAGAGCAGTAAGAGAGAGGGTGAGTACTGTGTTGTGTTGTGAGTTGTTTGTCACCTTTTGGACACCTTTAAGGGTGTTTTCTAGGTGTTTTTATGTGTTTGTGATTGCCTCCCATTGTTTCCTATGCGGTTCGAGTGGTTTGCCTAACCGGTTTGCCGAACCGAACTCGAACGAGACCTCCGTTCGGCGAACCGAACTCGAGGCGAACCGCTACCGGTTCGCTCACCTCTACTAATGACAGCCCAGATTTTTTCAATGGGAAACAAATCTGGAGAATTCTGGAGGCAACGGTAGCATGTTTAGGTCACATAGGCTACTCACACTTGCCTAAGCAGCATGCGGTCTTGAACAAAAGCTGGACTCTGCACTGAAGAGAACAGACTTCAATTTCTGCCTCCATTGCAACTAATTCTGCACCATATTAGTCTTAGGTAGGTTAATAGAACACCAGCAGCTGGACATCTGGCTTATAATCCAATGTTGTTCAGATGACTATTGATGGTTTGTGCAAACAATATTTGGCACCTTAAGTTTGATAAGTTTGATGTCCTCTTTCACTTACATTACGGAATAGATCATTCTCCCAAAAATTTTCTCAAGACCCATTTTTTAACATGAAAAGACTTCATGCTGCTCATACTGCTGTGAGCAGCCTGTGTGTCACACCAGAGTGAGCACCGCTTGGTCTGCGGCAGATGAGTAGGGGTATACCAGGGAAGATGTAAAGTAAGGCCCCGATGATACGGAAAAGGGTCACCATCTGAACTCACCTGTGGCTGAACCCTGAGCTCCCTCACGTCCCTAGATGGGACCTTCCTGGCTAACCCACAACTAACCTTGTCTAGTGCACAGGCCAACAAGACACTAGTATTACTTCTAGTATAAAGACAACATGAGGAAGCGGAACAAAGAAGGGAAATAGATTCAACATAGAACTCTCATTCTTGTCCGGAGGGAGATTCCTCTACATATGCTGGAATGATCATCACGAGGGGTGTAACTACCACGGTCGCAGCGGTCGCCATTGTGACCGGGCCCGGGAGCTTAGGGGCCCGGCGGCCGCCCGGCAGTTCAGCAGCCAGCTCCTGTCAGTGAGGGAGGAGCTGCGCTGATCTGTCACAAAACACGCGGCGGCTATATGACCCGCTGCCGCTGCCGACACCGGGCCCCGCTGCCTGGTGTCAGCAGCGGCAGCGGGGCCCCCTCCCCCATCACCACGCACAGTAATGTTGAAGCATAGGGCTGCCGGCAGCACTCAATGCATCATCATTCCCCTCACCCCCCCCTTGCCTGTGCGGTGACGTCACTCCTGTGCGACTGCTGTGCTCAGAGTGCACAGAGCGCAGGATGGGAGGACGCCGATCGGAGCACCGGGAGAAGGGGGGAGGACGAGCAGAGGTGGAAGAGGAGAGTGGTGAGGACGAGCAGTGGCTGGGGAATGAGGAGAGCAGTGAGGACGAGCAGTGGCTGGGGAAGGAGGGGAGCAGTGAGGACGAGCAGTGGCTGGGGAATGAGGGGAGCAGTGAGGACAGAGCAGTGGCTGGGAAATGAGGAGAGCAGTGAGGACGAGCAGTGGCTGGGGATTGAGGAGAGCAGTGAGGACGAGCAGTGGCTGGGGAAGGAGGGGAGCAGTGAGGACGAGCAGTGGATGGGGAATGAGGGCCGCAGTGATGACGAGCAGTGGCTGGGGAATGAGGGGAGCAGTGAGGACGAGCAGTGGCTGGGGAATGAGGGGAGCAGTGAGGACGAACAGTGGCTGGGGAATGAGGGGAGCAGTGAGGATGGGCAGCGGCTGGGGAATGAGGGGAGCAGTGAGGACGAGCAGCGGCTGGGGAAGGAGGACAGCAGTGAGGACGAGCAGCGGCTGGGGAAGGAGGAGAGCAGTGAGGACGAGCAGTGGCTGGGGAATGAGGGGAGCAGTGAGGAAGAGCAGCGGCTGGGGAATGAGGGGAGCAGTGAGGACGAGCAGTGGATGGAGAATGAGGGGAGCAGTGAGGACGAGCAGTGGCTGGGGAATGAGGGGAGCAGTGAGGACGAGCAGTGGCTGGGGAATGAGGGGAGCAGTGAGGACGAGCAGTGGCTGGGGAATGAGGGGAGCAGTGAGGACGAGCAGTGGCTGGGGAATGAGGAGACATGAAGACAGAGCAGTAAGAGAGAGGGTGAGTACTTGGTTTTTATATATATATATATATATATATATATATATATATATTAGTGAATACACGGTGGCCAGAGGCCTGGGGAGGCTCATTATAAATGGAGGCCTGGAGAGGCTGGCTGCATTAGTATACATTGAGGCCTGGAGAGGCTGGCTGCATTAGTATACATGGAGGCCTGGAGAGGCTGTCTGCATTAGTATACATGGAGGCCTGGAGAGGCTGTCTGCATTAGTATACATGGAGGCCTGGAGAGGCTGGCTGCATTAGTATACATGGAGGCCTGGAGAGGCTGGCTTCATTAGTATACATGGAGGCATGGAGAGGCTGGCTGCATTAGTATACATGGAGGCCTGGAGAGGCTGGCTGCATTAGTATACATGGTGGCCTGGAGAGGCTGGCTGCATTAGTATACATGGAGGCCTGGAGAGGCTGGCTGCATTAGTATACATGGAGCCCTGGAGAGGCTGTCTGCATTATTATACATGGAGGAGTGGAGAGGCTGGCTGCTATATTATACATGGAGGCCTGAGAGGCTGGCTGCTATATTATACATGGAGGCCTGGAGAGGTTGGCTGCATTATTATATAGGGAGGCCTGGTGAGGCTGCATAATAAACATGAAGGACACCTTATACATTGAATATAGAGGTGTAATATACATAGAGGTCTATGAGGCTGCATTATACTGGAAGTCTATTGGGCTGCATTATAAATGGAGGTCTGGGTGGGGCTGTATAATACAAAATGATGGGAAACCTTATACATGGAATATAGGGGTGATTTATACATGGAGGAGTATGGGGCTGCATAATACCATCTGAAGTTTTATGGGGTTGTGTTATAATACATATAGGACTATGGGGGCTGCATTATAATATATGGAGGACTCTGGAGGCTACCTTATACATGGACTATGGAAGTGCATTATAAAACATGGAGGACTATGTGGTGCAGTATAATATATGAAGTACTATGGGTTGAATTTTAATACATGGAGAACTATGGGAAATGCATTATAATTGAAGGGTTACTTTATACATGGAGGATTATGGGGGTGCATTATAATATATGGAGGGCTATGCATCTGCATTCTAATATATGAAGGGTTATGTGGGACCCTTTATACAATTATTTGGAAGGCTATGTGGGGGCTGTTATAATATTTTGAGAACTTTGTACAAGGGGGACAAAGATACAAGCAGGGGATGGAAACGTTTTGTGCTAAGGGAAAAAGGCTCTTTCCCTCAGCACCCAACTTTCCCATGCTCTGCTATACATCTCTCAGCACCCAGCTTTCCCATGTTCTGATATACATCTCTCAGCACCCAGCTTTCCCATGTTCTGATATACATCTCTCAGCACCCAGCTTTCCCATGTTCTGATATACATCTCTCAGCACCCAGCTTTCTCATGCTCTGATATGGGAAAGCTGGGTGCTGAGGACAAGACAAATATCAGAACATAGGAAAGCTGGGTGCTGATAGAGGGATTTCAGGGTGCTGTGGGTGAGAGCCAAGTGTCAGCGTCATTATCCTGTACCCCGAGTGTCAGTGTCATTATCCCCTACCCCAAGTGTCTGTGTATGTGGAGGGGGGGGGGGGCAGGTCTAAACTTTGCACCGGGGCCCATCCAACTCTAGTTATGCCACTGATCATCACTGCTTTCTCCAAAGACAGATCATTCTCACGTCAGCTTAGAATGAACTATAGCCGACATAGGGAGGACTGAGGTGTGAATATTTAAAGCAGAAGGGAGTGGCTGCAGCTGAGATTACAACTGTTTAATCACAACAAGATAGAAAGGAACCATAATCTTTTTTTGCAACGGATGGAATTAAATAAGCTCCACTCAGGGTAAACAACGAATGGGCACTAAAGAGAATCTGCAATCAACTAAATGCTGTGACCTTCTGATCCCAGATTTCCCCAAGGTAACATCAGGCCGTAACTCACTCGTGACACTGTGTGACCTAAATATTATACCATAGCCTGCAATGTCTCTGGAGTTTTCACCCATCATGAATCTTTTGGGACATCATTTGTTGGCATTAGCAAAGGAAGCTGCAAGTAGCAGATCTTGATGATTTGCCCAAGTATATTAAGTGTGGCAGATCATTCCTCACACAACTATTAATAACCTCATTGATAGCATGAGAAAGCAATTTTTTGAATAAATTAAAGTGGTTTCAATATTTTATTTCTATTTTTTCATAGTTTGCATGCCATTACTATGTCTGTCAATTCTGTGATTTTTAAAATTCCATGACCTTACCTTCTTGGTGTTACAATTTTAGTGTTCAGGCGAGCATATATTTGTATTCACAAGGAAAACAGGAAACTTCAACCTAGAACCCTTCAGATTCAGATTTATTTTACACATGTAAATGTGACCATACCAGCGCTTGAAAAAGCAAAAGTAGTAATGTAACAACGCTTATGTATATAAATGTAATAATAAAACAACACTTATTATTTTAAATGTCCAAAAGCTTAAATGGCAGATTTTGTGTTTTTCTGGGGGTATTTTTGTTTTTTTTTGTTTTTTTTTACCTTTTCTGCATAAAAGTATGAATAAATGAGTATAGATGTATACCAAAAGAAGTAAAGCTAAACAACAATGGAAGTTGTAAGAAACAAACTTTTTCGGAACGTTAGTCATTGTTCAGTGCAGCTGACAGTGTCCTCAAGGAATACTTTGTGATCATTTACCTTTAAATAATGTGTTGTCAGTACAGAAAATGCAATGGGAAGAAACAAAGGAAAAGAAAAAAAAAGACCGCAGTAAAAACAATGAGGCATTGATGTCATCAGGATATGTACAGTATATCTGACATTTCTTCTCATTCTATTTGTGTCCTGTTGTACCAAATACAAACTATGCAATGTTAAAACGCATGTAATCTATTGAATCCAAATGCTCATAGATGGATTAAAAAGTATTAACTGCTCTGCTGAAATAAAATAGAGACATATTTCAGAAATAATCTTAAAGACAAATAAAGCAACAAGTCAAGACACATATACTATAAAAATGTGCTAAGAAAGTATAAGAATCAAAGCACAATACCCAAAAATTTTGCCCAAGTATGAACATGGAAAGTATAAATGGGTAGATAGCAAATATGTATAACCCTACAAAAAAATGCAGAGAGAAACAGAAGTCATAGAGAAAATTTAGATCCTTAATGAGCATAGAAAGAACAATTAAAAACACAGATAAAAGTAAACCAGCAAATGGCACCACAAAAGTTCACAGCAAGAGGTGAAAAAGGAATAAATACACTGTACAACATAATGAACCAGGCTGTATAAATGAGTATATATATATATATATATATATATATATATATATATATATATATATACAGTCATATGAACAAATTTGGGCACCCTATTAATGTTAACCTTTTTTCTTTATAACAATTTGGGTTTTTGCAACAGCTATTTCAGTTTCATATATCTAATAACTGATGGACTGAGTAATATTTCTGTATTGAAATAAGGTTTATTGTACTAAAAGAAAATGTGCAATCTGCATTTAGACAAAATTTGACCGGTGCAAAAGTATGGGCACCTCAACATAAAAGTGACATTAATATTTTGTAGATCCTCCTTTTGCAAAAATCCCAGCCTCTAGTCACTTCCTGTAGCTTTTAATGAGTTCCTGGATCCTGGATGAAGGTATATTTGACCATTTCTGTTTACAGAAAAAATTCAGTTCAGTTAAGTTTGATGGTCGCCGAGCATGGACAGCACGCTTCAAATTATCCCACAGATTTTCAATGATATTCAGGTCTGGGGACTGGGATGGCCATTCCAGAACATTGTAATTGTTCCTCTGCATGAATGCCTGAGTAGTTTTGGAGCGGTGTTTTGGATCATTGTCTTGCTGAAATATTCATCCCCTTCGTAACTTCAACTTCGTCAATGATTCTTGCACATTATTGTGAAGAATCTGCTGATACTGAGTTGAATCCATGTGACCCTCAACTTTAACAAGATTCCCGGTGCTGGCATTGGCCACACAGCCCCAAAGCATGATGGAACCTCCACCAAATTTTACTGTGGGTAGCAAGTGCTTTTCTTGGAATGCCGTGTTTATTTGCCTCCATGTATAACGTCTTTTTGTATGACCAAACAACTCAATCTTTGTTTCATCAGTCCACAGGACCTTCTTCCAAAATGTAACTGGCTTGTCCAAATGGGCTTTTGCATACCTCAGGCGACTGTTTGTGGCGTGCTTGCAAAAATGGCTTCTTTTGCATCACTCTCCCATACAGCTTCTCCTTGTGCAACGTGCGCTGTTTTGTTGACCGATGCACATTGACACAATCTGCAGCAAGATGATGCTGCAGGTCTTTGGATGTGGTCTGTGGATTGTCCTTGACTGTTCTCACCATTCTTCTTCTCTGCCTTTCTGATATATTTCTTGGCCTGCCACTTCTGGGCTTAACAAGAACTGTACCTGTGTTCTTCCATTTCCTTACTATGTTCCTCACAGTGGAAACTGACAGTTTAAATCTCTGAGACAATTTTTTGTATCCTTCCCCTGAACAACTATGTTGAATAATCTTTGTTTTCAGATCATTTGAGAGTTGTTTTGAGGAGCCCATGATGCCACTCTTCATAGGAGATTCAAATAGGAGAACAACTTGCAAGTGGCCACCTTAAATACCTTTTCTCATGATTGGACACACCTGCCTATGAATTCAAAGCTCAATGAGGTTACAAAACCAATTTAGTGCTTTAGTTAGTCAGTAAAAAGTAGTTAGGAGTGTTCAAATCAAGAAATTGATAAAGGTTCCCATACTTTTGCAACGGTCAAATTTTGTTTAAATGCGGATTGCACATTTTCTGTTAGTACAATAAACCTCATTTCAATCTAGAAATATTACTCAGTCCATCAGTTATTAGATATATGAAACTGAAATTGCTATTGCAAAAACCCAAATTGTTATAAAGAAAAAAGGTTAACATTAATAGGGGTGCCCAAACTTTTTCATATGACTGTATATATGACCAACATTATTTCCTAAAGATGATAGCGTGGTTACTGCTAGCTATTATTCAAGCCCATAGTTTGAGTGTCACATAATAAACACTTTCTAATCTTGCAGTGTGGCTTACTCTGTAAGTATGTAATCTATAAAAGCACTTGCTGGGTGAACTCCATTTTTTCTGCAGCTTTGAATTTATCATTATTATTTTTTCATTTTTTTTTTGTTACTGTATCCTGAAGTTGCAAAGATTTTGAGGTAATTCTCAAAAAAAATATAATTTTTCTCCATGTAGAGAGTGCCATGTCAGTATAAGGATTAGAGATGAGCGAACCGGTCCCGGTTCGGCTCGAGGCGGTTCGCCGAACGGGGGGTCTGGCTCGAGTTCGGCTCGTCGAACGTTCGACGAACCGAACTCGAGCCCATAGGAAACAATGGCAGGCAATCACAAACACAGTAAAACACCTAGAAAACACCCTCAAAGGTGTCCAAAAGGTGACAAACAACTCACAACACAACACAAACACATGGGAAAGTGACAAGGACATGTACTCATGCGAAAACAAAACAGCTGGACAAGGAAAAAGAGGAGGACACACAGATATAGGCATGGCACGCCCTTCTAAAGTCATGTAAAACACCGCAAGGTGACTCCAAGCGGAGTCTCCCTTTTTTCCAAAAATTGGGCCCCACACACCCACCCCTTCAGTGGCAGCAGTTGTGCCCCAGTTGTACACTTCACAGCTAGATTTGCATCAAGCACATTCAAAAATACGCCATTCTTATCCGTCCCCAGGATGACACCGGGGTAGGTAGCAAAGTCTTTGCTGACCCATGACTTGTTCATCTTGGCTTCTTTTAAAAACAATGTAAGCAAGGGTTACTCCAAGCGGAGTCTCCCTTTTTTCCAAAAATTGGGCCACACAGACACCCACCCCATCAGTGGCAGCACTTGGGCCCTAGTTGCAAACAGGATGTTTTGATTTGCATCAAGCACATTCAAAAATACGCTATTCTTAGCCGTCCCCAGGATGACACCGGGGTAGGTAGCAAAGTCTTTCCTGATCCCAGCTCTGTTCATCTTGGCTTCTTTTAAAAACACAGCAAGCAAGGGTTACTCCAAGCGGAGTCTCCCTTTTTTCCAAAAATTGGGCCACACAGACACCCACCACATCAGTGGCAGCACTTGGGCCCTAGTTGCAAACAGGATGTTTTGATTTGCATCAAGCACATTCAAAAATACGCTATTCTTAGCCGTCCCCAGGATGACACCGGGGTAGGTAGCAAAGTCTTTGCTGACCCATGACTTGTTCATCTTGGCTTCTTTTAAAAACAATGTAAGCAAGGGTTACTCCAAGCGGAGTCTCCCTTTTTTCCAAAAATTGGGCCACACAGACACCCACCCCATCAGTGGCAGCACTTGGGCCCTAGTTGCAAACAGGATGTTTTGATTTGCATCAAGCACATTCAAAAATACGCTATTCTTAGCCGTCCCCAGGATGACACCGGGGTAGGTAGCAAAGTCTTTCCTGATCCCAGCTCTGTTCATCTTGGCTTCTTTTAAAAACACAGCAAGCAAGGGTTACTCCAAGCGGAGTCTCCCTTTTTTCCAAAAATTGGGCCACACAGACACCCACCCCATCAGTGGCAGCACTTGGGCCCTAGTTGCAAACAGGATGTTTTGATTTGCATCAAGCACATTCAAAAATACGCTATTCTTAGCCGTCCCCAGGATGACACTGGGGTAGGTAGCAAAGTCTTTGCTGACCCATGACTTGTTCATCTTGGCTTCTTTTAAAAACAATGTAAGCAAGGGTTACTCCAAGCGGAGTCTCCCCTTTTTTCCAAAAATTGGGCCCCACACACACCCACCCATTCAGTGGCAGCAGTTGTGCCCCAGTTGTACACTTCACAGCTAGATTTGCATCAAGCACATTCAAAAATACGCCATTCTTATCCGTCCCCAGGATGACACCGGGGTAGGTAGCAAAGTCTTTCCTGATCCCAGCTCTGTTCATCTTGGCTTCTTTTAAAAACACAGCAAGCAAGGGTTACTCCAAGCGGAGTCTCCCTTTTTTCCAAAAATTGGGCCACACAGACACCCACCACATCAGTGGCAGCACTTGGGCCCTAGTTGCAAACAGGATGTTTTGATTTGCATCAAGCACATTCAAAAATACGCTATTCTTAGCCGTCCCCAGGATGACACCGGGGTAGGTAGCAAAGTCTTTCCTGATCCCAGCTCTGTTCATCTTGGCTTCTTTTAAAAACAATGTAAGCAAGGGTTACTCCAAGCGGAGTCTCCCTTTTTTCCAAAAATTGGGCCACACAGACACCCACCCCATCAGTGGCAGCACTTGGGCCCTAGTTGCAAACAGGATGTTTTGATTTGCATCAAGCACATTCAAAAATACGCTATTCTTAGCCGTCCCCAGGATGACACCGGGGTAGGTAGCAAAGTCTTTCCTGATCCCAGCTCTGTTCATCTTGGCTTCTTTTAAAAACACAGCAAGCAAGGGTTACTCCAAGCGGAGTCTCCCTTTTTTCCAAAAATTGGGCCACACAGACACCCACCCCATCAGTGGCAGCACTTGGGCCCTAGTTGCAAACAGGATGTTTTGATTTGCATCAAGCACATTCAAAAATACGCTATTCTTAGCCGTCCCCAGGATGACACTGGGGTAGGTAGCAAAGTCTTTGCTGACCCATGACTTGTTCATCTTGGCTTCTTTTAAAAACAATGTAAGCAAGGGTTACTCCAAGCGGAGTCTCCCCTTTTTTCCAAAAATTGGGCCCCACACACACCCACCCATTCAGTGGCAGCAGTTGTGCCCCAGTTGTACACTTCACAGCTAGATTTGCATCAAGCACATTCAAAAATACGCCATTCTTATCCGTCCCCAGGATGACACCGGGGTAGGTAGCAAAGTCTTTCCTGATCCCAGCTCTGTTCATCTTGGCTTCTTTTAAAAACACAGCAAGCAAGGGTTACTCCAAGCGGAGTCTCCCTTTTTTCCAAAAATTGGGCCACACAGACACCCACCACATCAGTGGCAGCACTTGGGCCCTAGTTGCAAACAGGATGTTTTGATTTGCATCAAGCACATTCAAAAATACGCTATTCTTAGCCGTCCCCAGGATGACACCGGGGTAGGTAGCAAAGTCTTTCCTGATCCCAGCTCTGTTCATCTTGGCTTCTTTTAAAAACACAGCAAGCAAGGGTTACTCCAAGCGGAGTCTCCCTTTTTTCCAAAAATTGGGCCCCACACACACCCACCCCTTCAGTGGCAGCAGTTGTGCCCCAGTTGTACACTTCACAGCTAGATTTGCATCAAGCACATTCAAAAATACGCTATTCTTAACCGTCCCCAGGATGACACCGGGGTAGGTAGCAAAGTCTTTCCTGATCCCAGCTCTGTTCATCTTGGCTTCTTTTAAAAACACAGCAAGCAAGGGTTACTCCAAGCGGAGTCTCCCTTTTTTCCAAAAATTGGGCCACACAGACACCCACCACATCAGTGGCAGCACTTGGGCCCTAGTTGCAAACAGGATGTTTTGATTTGCATCAAGCACATTCAAAAATACGCTATTCTTAGCCGTCCCCAGGATGACACCGGGGTAGGTAGCAAAGTCTTTCCTGATCCCAGCTCTGTTCATCTTGGCTTCTTTTAAAAACACAGCAAGCAAGGGTTACTCCAAGCGGAGTCTCCCTTTTTTCCAAAAATTGGGCCCCACACACACCCACCCATTCAGTGGCAGCAGTTGTGCCCCAGTTGTACACTTCACAGCTAGATTTGCATCAAGCACATTCAAAAATACGCCATTCTTATCCGTCCCCAGGATGACACCGGGGTAGGTAGCAAAGTCTTTCCTGATCCCAGCTCTGTTCATCTTGGCTTCTTTTAAAAACACAGCAAGCAAGGGTTACTCCAAGCGGAGTCTCCCTTTTTTCCAAAAATTGGGCCACACAGACACCCACCCCATCAGTGGCAGCACTTGGGCCCTAGTTGCAAACAGGATGTTTTGATTTGCATCAAGCACATTCAAAAATACGCTATTCTTAGCCGTCCCCAGGATGACACCGGGGTAGGTAGCAAAGTCTTTCCTGATCCCAGCTCTGTTCATCTTGGCTTCTTTTAAAAACACAGCAAGCAAGGGTTACTCCAAGCGGAGTCTCCCTTTTTTCCAAAAATTGGGCCCCACACACACCCACCCCTTCAGTGGCAGCAGTTGTGCCCCAGTTGTACACTTCACAGCTAGATTTGCATCAAGCACATTCAAAAATACGCTATTCTTAACCGTCCCCAGGATGACACCGGGGTAGGTAGCAAAGTCTTTCCTGATCCCAGCTCTGTTCATCTTGGCTTCTTTTAAAAACACAGCAAGCAAGGGTTACTCCAAGCGGAGTCTCCCTTTTTTCCAAAAATTGGGCCACACAGACACCCACCACATCAGTGGCAGCACTTGGGCCCTAGTTGCAAACAGGATGTTTTGATTTGCATCAAGCACATTCAAAAATACGCTATTCTTAGCCGTCCCCAGGATGACACCGGGGTAGGTAGCAAAGTCTTTCCTGATCCCAGCTCTGTTCATCTTGGCTTCTTTTAAAAACACAGCAAGCAAGGGTTACTCCAAGCGGAGTCTCCCTTTTTTCCAAAAATTGGGCCACACAGACACCCACCCCATCAGTGGCAGCACTTGGGCCCTAGTTGCAAACAGGATGTTTTGATTTGCATCAAGCACATTCCAAATCCACAAGCATTTACTCTCCCCAGGATGACACAGGGGTAGTAAATTCCTTCTGGATCCATGACTTGTTCATTTTGATGAACGTCAGTCTGTCCACATTGTCACTGGACAGACGCGTGCGCTTATCTGTCAGCACACACCCAGCAGCACTGAATACACGTTCAGAGACAACGCTGGCAGCTGGACACGACAAAATCTCCAAGGCGTAAGTTGCGAGCTCTGGCCATTTTTGTAGGTTTGAAGCCCAAAAGGAGCAAGGCTCCAGTTGCACAGTCATGGCATCGATGTTCATTTGGAGATACTCCTGTATCATCCTCTCCAGCCGTTGACTATGTGTCAGACTTGTTGTCTCTGGTGGCCTTGCAAAAGAGGGTCTAAAAAAATTATGAAAAGATTCCATAAAATTGCTGTTACCGGCACCAGAAAAGGTCCTACTGGTACGGGTAGACTGTTGAAGATGACGAGACCGTCCCATGTTTGTCAAGTTACAACTGGGAGATTCACTCCCTGCACCTGCACGGTTGTTTGGTGGAAAAGCCGAGCTAAGATCTAGTAACAGCTTCTGCTGATACTCCTGCATACGTGCGTCCCTTTCTATGGCTGGAATTATGTCACAAAATTTGGACTTGTACCGGGGATCTAATAGTGTGGCAATCCAGTAGTCATCATCACTTCTAATTTTGACAATACGACTGTCATGTTGGAGGTAGTGCAACAAAAAGGCACTCATGTGTCTTGCGCAGCCATGCGGACCAAGTCCATGCTGTGTTTGTGGCATAGAGGTGCTACCCGTTCTTTCTTCCTCTGACATCTGACCCCAACCTCTTTCAACTGAAATTTGACCAAGGTCTCCCTCATCCGCTGAGTCTTCCATGTCCATGGACAGTTCGTCCTCCATTTCTTCATGTTCTCCTGCACCTTGCTCAACATTTCGCCTGCTACTATGCGCCCTTGTCGATCCCTGTCCCCCATGGTCCCATGCCTGCTGCGTTGGTGATGATGAACGTCTGGACCTTCGTGATGTTGTTGTCCCTTGCGCATATGAATCCTCCTGTAGTTCCTCCCCTTCATGTTGTCCCACCCCCTGACTCCGAATAGTGTTTAGCGTGTGCTCCAGCATGTAAATGACTGGAATCGTCATGCTGATAATGGCATTGTCAGAGCTAAACATATTCGTCGCCATGTCGAAACTGTGCAGAAGGGTGCATAGGTCCTTGATCTGAGACCACTCCATCAGGGTGATCTGCCCCACCTCTGCATCTCGTTGGCCCAGGCTATACGTCATGACGTATTGCACCAGGGCTCTGCGGTGCTGCCACAGTCGCTGTAACATGTGTAGAGTTGAATTCCAGCGTGTCGCCACATCGCATTTCAGGCGATGAACCGGCAGGCCGAAAGACTTCTGGAGCGATGCAAGTCGCTCTGCTGCGGCGCTTGAACGGCGGAAGTGAGCTGACAGTTTTCGTGCCCTGTTCAGAAGGCCATCTAGGCCGGGATAGTGTGTTAAAAATTGCTGCACGACAAGGTTCAACACGTGAGCCATACAAGGTACGTGTGTCACCTTGCCCAGGCGAAGTGCCGCACCCAGGTTTGCAGCATTGTCGCACACGGCCTTACCAGGCTGCAGTTTGAGTGGAGACAACCATTTATTAAACTCGGACCGCAAAGCTGACCACAACTCCTCAGCTGTGTGACTCTTATTACCAAGACATGTCAAGCTAAAGACCGCCTGATGCCGTTGCGCTCTGCTGCCAGCATAGTAATGAGGGGTGCGTGATTCCTTCTGCGCAGTGAGAACGCTGGTGGCCTGACCAGGCAGGCTTGGGGCGGAGGTGGAGGACCCAGATGAGGTGGAGGATGCAGAAGCAGTGGCGGAACTTGGACAGACAGAGGATTGACACACAAGTCGTGGGGACGGCAAGACTTGTGCAGCAGACCCTTCACCATCTATCACCATAGTTACCCAGTGCCCAGTCAGCGACATGTAACGTCCCTGTCCATGCTTACTGGTCCAAGTATCGGTGGTGAAATGCACCCGTTCACACACAGAGTTTCTCAAGGAAGCGGTGATGTTGTGTGCGACATGCTGGTGTAGCGCGGGCACACCTTTCTTAGAGAAGTAGTGGCGACTAGGCATCTGGTACTGGGGCACAGCGACAGACATAAGGTCTCTAAAATCCTGTGTGTCCACTAGGCGGAAAGGCAGCATTTCGGTAGCCAACAGCTTACAGAGGGATAGAGTCAACCTCTTAGCTTTGTCATGGGTCGGAGGAAGTGGCCTTTTATTTGACCACATCTGAGGGACAGAGATCTGGCTGCTGTGTGTAGACGGTGTTGAGTAGGGTGTCCCTTGAAAAATGCAGGTTTGTGAGGAAAGTGCAGGCGGAGACATGATGTTGCCTTCATCCAACGTTGGTGCTATCGATGTCTGAGAGAGCTGTACACACTCACTTGTTTCCCCTTCCAAACCAACTGACGACCTTACAAGCAAACTGCCTGTTGCGGTTACAGTGGTGGAAGTTTTGCGTGGAAAAACAGGTGTGGCAGCTGTCCCCACAGTCCTAGAAGATGAAGAGCGCGCGGATGCAGTGGAAGGGGCGGGCGGTGGATGGTTCGCTCCGCTAGGCCGCATTGCAGCACGGTGAGCTTCCCACCGGGACTTATGATATTTATTCATGTGACGATTCATGGAAGAAGTTGTCAAACTGCTGAGCTTTTGACCTCTACTAAGAGAATCATGACAAATGTTACATATCACATGAGTTGGGCGATCTTTTTCGATGTGAAAAAAGGCCCAGGCTAGGCAAGGCTTAGAGGCCATGCGACCTGTTGATCCACCCCGAATAATGCTCATAGGCAGAGTGGTGGCTGAGGATGCAGTTGTAGACGTGCTACCAGTGCTCCGACTCTGTCCAGGAAGGCGCAAGGTAACTTCGTCGTCGGTTGCATCCTCCTCCACCGCCTCTGTTGACCTCCTCGAGTGCCTGACTGGGGGTTGACAGTAGGTGGGATCTAGAACGTCATCATCAATTGTTGTGTTTGCACTCCCCTCCCCCTCAGACCGAGCCTCTTCTTGCCCTGACGGAATATTTAAGTTGTCATCCCAATCGGGTATCTGCGTCTCATCTTCATCAGTATGTTCCTCATTGTCTATAACCACAGGTGTTACAGTTTGTGACAAAGGGTCAACATTATGCTCAGAAACTTGGTCCTCACGGCCTGAATCTGAGTCACAAAGGTTCTGGGCATCACTGCAGACCATTTCCTGTTCTGTACTCACTGTAGCTTGGGAGCAGACCTCTGATTCCCAGGCTATAGTGTGACTGAACAGCTCTGCAGACTCAGCCATCTCAGTTCCACCATACTGTGCAGGGCTGATGGAGACTTCAGAGCTGGGAGAAAGCAAGTTTGATTGGGATGACAACTCAGAGGACTGGTGTTTTTTGGATGCGGTACTTGAAGTGGCAGAGAGGGCACTTGTTGGACCACTTGAGATCCATTCAAGCATTTTCCTTTTTTGCCCATCATCTACCTTTGTTCCTGTTGTTCGTGTCCGTAACAAAGGGAGCACATCGGATTGTCCACGGTAAGTAGTAGACATCTTACTTTTGCTGGTAGATGGTCTATCTTCAGCAGATGATAATGGAGCTTTGCCACCTTCCCCACGGACAAAACCTTTTTTGCCTTTTCCACCACGCCTCTTCCCCTTTCCACCAGCATCTGTCATTTTGCCACTCATGTTGATTGCGACAAGATTGTGGACTGAAAATGTGGTAGTAAAAATTGAGAGGTGGTGAAGATTGCAGTGGTGGTCTAGCTTTATTAACAGCAGAATAATAAAGAATAAATATCCCTGACAATGCAACTTAGTTATAATTAGTTGGAGTGTGCAACGCAGGCAGACGTGCTGCAAATGTCTTTGCACTAGTGGGACTATAGCAAAGTCCAATAGCCACGTATAGGATGCCACTAGGTACACTGAGTGTTTGCTAGTATAATGGCTTGGTTAGAATGAGTTGTAGTGTGCAACGCAGGCAGACGCGCTCTGCAAATGTCTTTGCACTAGTGGGACTATAGCAAAGTCCAATAGCCACGTATAGGATGCCACTAGGTACACTGAGTGTTTGCTAGTATAATGGCTTGGTTAGAATGAGTTGTAGTGTGCAACGCAGGCAGACGCGCTCTGCAAATGTCTTTGCACTAGTGGGACTATAGCAAAGTCCAATAGCCACGTATAGGATGCCACTAGGTACACTGAGTGTTTGCTAGTATAATGGCTTGGTTAGAATGAGTTGTAGTGTGCAACGCAGGCAGACGCGCTCTGCAAATGTCTTTGCACTAGTGGGACTATAGCAAAGTCCAATAGCCACGTATAGGATGCCACTAGGTACACTGAGTGTTTGCTAGTATAATGGCTTGGTTAGAATGAGTTGTAGTGTGCAACGCAGGCAGACGCGCTCTGCAAATGTCTTTGCACTAGTGTGACTATAGCAAAGTCCAATAGCCACGTATAGGATGCCACTAGGTACACTGAGTGTTTGCTAGTATAATGGCTTGGTTAGAATGAGTTGTAGTGTGCAACGCAGGCAGACGCGCTCTGCAAATGTCTTTGCACTAGTGGGACTATAGCAAAGTCCAATAGCCACGTATAGGATGCCACTAGGTACACTGAGTGTTTGCTAGTATAATGGCTTGGTTAGAATGAGTTGTAGTGTGCAACGCAGGCAGACGCGCTCTGCAAATGTCTTTGCACTAGTGGGACTATAGCAAAGTCCAATAGCCACGTATAGGATGCCACTAGGTACACTGAGTGTTTGCTAGTATAATGGCTTGGTTAGAATGAGTTGTAGTGTGCAACGCAGGCAGACGCGCTCTGCAAATGTCTTTGCACTAGTGGGACTATAGCAAAGTCCAATAGCCACGTATAGGATGCCACTAGGTACACTGAGTGTTTGCTAGTATAATGGCTTGGTTAGAATGAGTTGTAGTGTGCAACGCAGGCAGACGCGCTCTGCAAATGTCTTTGCACTAGTGGGACTATAGCAAAGTCCAATAGCCACGTATAGGATGCCACTAGGTACACTGAGTGTTTGCTAGTATAATGGCTTGGTTAGAATGAGTTGTAGTGTGCAACGCAGGCAGACGCGCTCTGCAAATGTCTTTGCACTAGTGGGACTATAGCAAAGTCCAATAGCCACGTATAGGATGCCACTAGGTACACTGAGTGTTTGCTAGTATAATGGCTTGGTTAGAATGAGTTGTAGTGTGCAACGCAGGCAGACGCGCTCTGCAAATGTCTTTGCACTAGTGGGACTATAGCAAAGTCCAATAGCCACGTATAGGATGCCACTAGGTACACTGAGTGTTTGCTAGTATAATGGCTTGGTTAGAATGAGTTGTAGTGTGCAACGCAGGCAGACGCGCTCTGCAAATGTCTTTGCACTAGTGGGACTATAGCAAAGTCCAATAGCCACGTATAGGATGCCACTAGGTACACTGAGTGTTTGCTAGTATAATGGCTTAGTTATCAGTTGGAGTGTGCAGAGGACAAGAGGGTACAGTGGCAGGATTGTGGTGCTCTGGGTAGAGGAATGGAAGACTGCCTTTCTATTCCCTCCTAATGGTGAAATGCAGGTAGGAAATCCCTGACCTGGGCTACACAGACGCTGTTGCTGTTTGCAGGACCTGTCACCTATGGCTCTCTGACCCTGCCGGTTGGAGCCCTTAAAAGGACTGCTATAAAGTGCTCTCCCTAAGCTGTCTAACGCTGTGTATGCAGCGCATACAGCTGTATCGGCTATAGGACTCAGGAAGACGGAGCTGCGACAGTGATGTCTGACACCAAAGACGCAGAAGGCAGATAATGGCGTCCGTGAAGAAAATGTCCGGTTTTATAATGCAGGGACATGTGACATGCAGATCCTATCACACATGCCGTTGCTTCTCTGGCTCAAAGTCCACTTAGCTGTGTGTGTGTCTGGGATTGGCTGACATGCTGGCCCGCCCCACAAGACGCGCGCGCTTAGGGAAGGAAGACAAGAAAAAAAAAAAAAAAAAATGGCGATCGCCATTATAGAAACAGCAGTGATCTGAAGGCGCTGTTCACGCACACTATACACTGAAATGTGATAATAGTTTGATTCACAGAGTGACTTACACTATTACAGCAGAAACCAAGCTATGATTTAGCTGTTTTTTGGCTGCTAGAACCGTTCTCGAACGTTTCTAGAACTACCGAGCTTTTGCAAAAAGCTCGAGTTCTAGTTCGATCTAGAACATGCCCCAAAATCACTCGAGCCGCGAACTGGAGAACCACGAACCACGAACCGCGCTCAACTCTAATAAGGATATTTATTCGCCATTTAATGTTTCTCTGGGAGTTTAGATATACAAATAGTCTCTTCAGAGAGGCAAATTATTTGAACTCTAGTGCTACCTATTGGGGTGGCAATTACAAAAGTCGATATTGACCCTTTAATGAACTTGTCACATGACTTAGAATAAGAAGCCAAGGTAGACACTCCATTTGCAGACATGTGTTTTGGGATCTTTGTCCCTCATCAGTGCAGTGCAAATTCACTGGTAACATGAAAATAGTAATAGGAGTTAAATGTGAGCAATTGTACTAGTTTTTTTCATTAACTCACAGTTAATACTTTTTCAATTCATCTTTTATATAACAGACCAAATAACACAGAAGGGAATAGAGCCTCCATTCTCCCCTCATGTTCTTTGATGGTTTTGGTAAACCATGGCTATTTTTACTGGCTTCTCTTATTTACCCATTGCCTTTTATACTAATAACCTAATGTCACCCTAGTTAAGAGAGCTTGTATAACCACATAATAATAGCTTGTGGTGGACCACATTGTTTTATAGTACTTACAGATGCTAATGGAACAATGAAAACCAATTTGTTTGTAATATTGAACCTTACATTTTCAACGTGGTAGGTATTATACAGGGAGATTGGGTTACTTTGAAAGGCTATTTGTCAACCAAAAAAATTAGCATTAGAGAGTTTAGTACTTGGTAACCGACCATCAACTATGTATTGCCAACAATATTTCATTCTTCTGTTGATAGTTTGAGTGGAAACTTCTGGTTTCTTATTCATTGGTGCAAAAGTCTAAATCCAGTAATGCCATTGTAATAGGCGGTATTATTTTTTGAGCAATTATGTATTACAAATAAACTAAAGCCATACTAAAGAAAGTAGGCTCTGCAGACATCTATTGCTTTTGACATGATGCACAACCAGATACTACTTTAGAGCTTTAGTACTGCCCATTGTAGACTGGGAATCTAAACCAGGAGTTAAAACATATACAGTGATAGTACACACAGACAACGCAAGTATCTAATTGCTTCCAGAAGAAGTCTGAAACTGCTTACCTCTAATGTAAAAAAAAAAACCCCATGTATAGCCCTGAGTGGCAAGGCTGATGTTATGCCCTGAAGCATCGTCCACTACAATTTGCTAACTATCAAGTATTGGAACAGGAGTAGGCAGGGTATCCATCTGTACATATGTAAAAGCAATTGGTGGAAAATCTTTAGCTTTCATGTCCCTTGCCTGCTTAAAATGGAGATTATTCATATATATATATATATATATGTATATATATATATATATATATATATATATATATATATATATATATACATATATATATATATATATATATATATATATATATATATATATACATATATATATATATATATATATATATATATATATATATATATACTGTATGATCCTTATTTCCGTATTTGATTATAATATTGTATAAGGCAGGTACATGGAGTGTAAAAGTTATACATATAGTTATACCCTCTTTCATTTGTATTGAATTACAGTATAAAGGGGACATGTGGACTAGCAATTTTATTGTAGTTAGTATCTTTGTGATTTCTCAGTTTTTCTTCTCTTTCATCAGAGATTCAACAGCCGTTGATTATCAGATTTTAATATATACAGCATGATATTTTTTTCTATAAATGACAGTTTATAGCGTTGGGTTGGTTTATGTTGTAATGTATAGACTTGCTAAAAAAATCACCCAGTTGTTAATGATGGGCCGACGCAGTTCCGGCCCGGAATTGATCCAAGATATCTGCCCGGATGCCGGTCCCCATATAAGTCTTTAAAATGGTGGCAAAAGGGATAGGGGGATTAGTGCAAGCAGATTATACTTCCCAGTCTCCTGCATAGCTGTAACGCTACTTCCGGGACCACTCATTAACCTTCAAACATAATCACTGCTTCCCTCACCCACCGTCAGTCCCGACGTCTCTGATTGGTTGCAGTCAGACGCGCCTCTCTCCAGTGTGACAGCGTGTCTGATTGCTTTCAATCACAGACACTGCGTGCGTGTCTATAGTGTGAAAATGAATAATTAGATTGTCATATGGTCCCCCCATATTATAATAATAAGTACCAGCACAGATAAAGCCTATAGCTACACACTGTAGCCCGCAGCTGTGAGCTTTTCTGGGCTGAGCATCAAAATAAAAGGGACCCATGCGGCTTTTTTTTTTTAATTATTTAAATTAATAATTTAAAAAGAACAGTGGGTGTGTTACGGGGGCTGTCGGATAATAAGGGAATGGAAGGCTATCCGACAGTCAGGGTCCACCGTGCAGAGCTCTGCTGCAGAGTAGGGTAGAGGATAGGGGAAACCTGTACCACCAAAGCGGTACTGACACTGTTATGTCACAGTGTCACCAAGGCCAATAGCGGCGTATACTGTTTAAGTCACAGTGACTACTAGAGTTGAGCGCGGTTCGCGGTTCGAGGTTCTCCAGTTCGGGGCTTGAGTAATTTTGGGGGCTGTTCTAGATCGAACTAGAACTCGAGCTTTTTGCTAAAGCTCGATAGTTCTAGATATGTTCGAGAACGGTTCTAGCAGCAAAAAGCAGGGCTTTTTACAGCTACAGTGTGCAGGAGCCATCGCTGGCAGCCTGCCAGAAGCTGGTAACCAAGATAAACATCGGGTATCCAACCAAAGCGCTTTGGTTAGTAACCCGATGTTTATGCTAGTTACGTGCAGGAAGTCCACACTTCCCCGCTCAGCTCGCTCCGCCCCCTCCTGCCCGCGGCATGTACACACACACAAACACACACACACACACACTCTGCACACATGGCCCCGCTCGGTTTACCTGCAGTGATGAAGTCCCGCCATCCCGACCTCAGCGCTGTCACAGTCCTCCATGGCCGCCACTTGTCACATCACCTTCTCTCGCTTCCGACCCGAGACTGACTAGCGGTGACGTCATGGGCCTCTCGCGATACTTGGCTGTGAAGGCGGCGGTCATTGAACTCAGTGACAGGTGCTGTCAGCAGAGCAGGAGATCAGCGCAGGTAATGTACCTCGCTGACAGCAGCACTTGTCATGCCCTGCAGTGACCTGGGCTGACCCATTGATGTTAGCTCAGGTCACTGCATTGCTCTCCCAGCCAATGGGGAACATTCTGCTCTTCATTGACTGGGACAGTGTGGATCGTCATGGCAACCCCTTGGATTACACCAGACCTGGATTTGTTTTTCTTTCTAATAAATTGGTTAAAGAGGGAATGTTTTGGGGAGTGTTTTTTCAAATAAAAATGTGTTTGTCGTCTATTTTTTTTTATTACTGACTGGGTTGGTGATGTCGGGTATCTGATAGACGCCTGACCTCACCAACCCCAGGGCTTGATGCCAGGTGACATTACACATCTGGTATTAACCCCATATATTACCCCGTTTGCCACCGCACCAGGGCGCGGGATTAGCTGGGGCGAAGCACCAGGATTGGCGCATCTAATGGATGCGCCACTTCTGGGGCGGCTGCGGCCTGCTATTTTTAGTCTGGGGAGAGTCCAATAACCATGGACCTCCCTAGTCTGAGAATATCAGACCCCAGCTGTCTGCTTTACCTTGGCTGGTGATCCAATTTTGGGGGGACCCCTACGTGTTTTTTTTTTTTTAATTATTTATTTAATTTAAAATAACAGCGTAAGGTGCCCTCAGTTTTGGATTACCAGCCAAGGTGAGGTTGCCAGCTGTGGTCTGCAGGCTGCAGCCGTCTGCTTTACCCTAGCTGGCTACAAAACTAGGGGGAACCCTACGTCATTTTTTTTTTTCATTTTTTTGGCTAAATACAAAGCTAAGCACCCCTTAGTGCCACATGAAAGGCACCAAAGGGTGCAAAATTACAAAATGCAGGAGAGTGGGACATTATGTGTCTTTCTGTCATTATAATGACAGAAAAGACTGATATGAAGTGCACAAGCACAAGAAAATAACCAGAGCGCTCTACGCTGTGAAAAGCAGTAGAAAATGGCACTGGAGTGAACATGTGACCGCCTCATGTAGGATGAAGCTATGGATCCTGGGTAAATTTATGCATTTACCCTCCTTCAGTTTTTTTGCAGTACACAAAAAAACGGAAGGCACACGGATGACAAACAGATGACATACGGACCGTCTACGGAACGGAAACGGATGCCACACGGATGCACCCGTGAAAAAAAACGGACTGTTTCTTGCAGACCGCAAAAATGGATCGGTCGTGTTAATTTAGCCGTATTCTGATCTGCCGTTTATAAACAGCAGGCAGAAATAAGTGAATAACGCCCCCCGGCGTCAGAAAATCTCCGGGGTTTCAGGGCTAGCTGAGACCCTGGAGATCATGATTCAGGACGGTTTTTCCGGTCCCCGCTCACGTGATCACTGGTATACACCATACACCGATGATCACGTTACAGTAAATGACAGCGCCGGTAAAAAATTATTTTTCTCCCATCTGGCATGAACAAACACTTCTCCACTTTTTCTTCACTTTTTATCCACTTTTTCTCCACTTTTTCTCCACTTTGTCTCCACTTTGTCTCCACTTCTTCTCCACTTCTTCTCCACTTCTTCTCCATTTTTTTCTCCACTTTTGTCTCCACTTTTTCTCCATTTTTTCTCCATTTTTTCTCCACTTTTTCTCTACTTTTTCTCCACTTTTTCTCCATTTTTTCTCCACTTTTTCTCCACTTTTTCTCCACTTTTTCTCCACTTTTTCTCCATTTTTTCTCCACTTTTTCTCCACTTTTTCTCCACTTTTTCTCCACTTCTTCTCCACTTTTTCTCCACTTTTTCTCCGTTCTTTTTCTATGGTCGGTCTACCCATTAGCTCTGCCATGCATAGTATAGCTCTACACCTACTGCACATGTTACTTTATGATTGACATCTCTTTCGTACCAGAGCTGTCTAAGCCTACTCTGACCCCATATTTGTCATTACTATATTGTCCATGTACTGTATTATGACATTTGTATCATGTGTTTCATTTCTTGCTGTGTTGCAATTTTTTTGCTGCATCCCAATTGTACCTCTACATTGTTCGAGTTTATGTTATTGTTCTCTCACTCTTATGTGATACTGATTATTGTCATTTTTCATGATTACATGCAGATAAGTCCAATCTGATGAAGGCTCAGGCCGAAACGTCATTTGTAACTTGTTTTGGACAAAAACATATATGCTTATGAAAAAAAATGTTTTCTTAATACGGACCAATAAAGAGTGATTTTGCATTACTATCTGTTGTGACTTACTGACTTAGTCTGGGAGATTTAGAGTGCCGAGGTTACTCACTAATTTTATCTATTATTACCTCTGAGCACCTATATACCGGTGAGCAGAGCTTCCTCTACAGTAGTTCTCCTGATTAGGCATGCCCTTACCTCATGAGCAGGGCATTGCAGCTTTGGTAGCAACCATTACGACATGGACTCTGCTGCTGTGGACCCGGGGAGAGTGAGTGCAGATACATTGCACCCACACTCCTCACATGAAGGGTCCGCACTCCTAGAAAATGGGGGATACGTTCCCTGAGTGTCTCCCCCCCATATTCTAGACGGTCCAGAGTCGTCGTGGGACCCCTTTATTTTTTTTCTTACAATAAATTGGTGAAAGAGGATATGTTTTGGGGACTGTTTTTTTCAAATAAATTTCTTTTGTCGATTTTTTTTTTGTTAGTACTGACAGTTTATGATGTTGGGTATCTAATAGACGCCATGACATCACAAACTGCTGGGCTTGATCTCAGGTGACTTTACAGCTAGTATCAACCCGATTTATTACCCCGTTTGCCACTGCACCAGGGCACGGGATGAGCTGGGGTGAAGCGCCAGGATTGGCACATCTAGTGGATGTGCCACGTCTGGGGTGCCTGCGGCCTGCTATTTTTAGGCTGTGAAGGCCTAATAACTATGGATCTTCCCACCCTGGGAATACCAGACCACAGCTGTCCGCTTTACCTTGGCTGGTGATCCAATTTGGGGGGGACCCTACTTTTTTTGTGTAATTATTATTTATAAAATAATTATAAAAAAAGAGCCTGAGGGGACCTCCACATTGGATCCCCAACCACGGTAAAGCTGCCAGCTGTGGTTTTCAGGCTACAGCCGTCTGCTTTACCCTAGCTGGCTATCAAAAATGGGGGGACCCAACGTCATTTTTTTTTTAACTATTTTTTAAATAGAAAAAATTAATGGGCTTCCCTGTATTTTGATTGCCAACCAAGGTAACGGCAGGCAGATGTGGGTGGCAACCCATAGCTGTCTGCTTTATCTGCGCTGAGAATCAAAAATACCGCGGAGCGCTACGTCATTTTTTTAAAGATTTTTTTTACAGCACTGTGATGTCCAGCAATCAAAATACAGGGAAACCCATTTTGTTTTTAGTTATTTAAATAAATAATTAAAAAAAATATATATGGGCTCCCGCTGCATTTTTTGTATTGCTAGCTAAGGGTAATCCAAGCAGCTACTGGCTGCTAACCCCCACTGCTTGGTGTTACCTTCACTGGCAATGGAAAATCCAGGGAAGCATTTTTTATTTTTTTTGCCAAAAAACTACAAAAAAAGGACGTGAGCTTCGCCATATTTTTGTATGCTTGCCAGGTATAGCAGGCAGGTGCTGGAAGAGTTGGATACAGCGCCAGAAGATGGCGCTTCTATGAAAGTGCCATCTTCTGAGGCGGCTGCAGACTGCAATTCGCAGCAGTGGGGCCCAGAAAGCTCAGGCCAACCTGTGCTGCGGATTCCAATCCCCAGCTGCCTAGTTGTACCTGGCTGGACACAAAAATGGGGCAAAGCCTACGTCATTTGTTTTCTAATTATTTCAAGAAATTCATGAAATAATAAAAAAAGGGCTTCCCTTTATTTTTGGTTCCCAGCCGGGTACAAATAGGCAACTGGGGGTTGGGGGCAGCCGTACCTGCCTGCTGTACCTGGCTAGCATACAAAAATATGGCGAAGCTTACATAATTTTTTCAGGGGGCAAAAAACTTCTGCATACAGTCCTGGATGGAGTATGCTGAGCCTTGTAGTTCTGCAGCTGCTGTCTGTCTGTATGGAGAAGAGCAGACAGCAGCTGCAGAACTACAAGGCTCAGCATACTCCATCCAGGACTGTATGCAGAAGTTTTTTGCCCACCAAAAAAATGACGTGGGCTTCGCCATATTTTTGTATGCTAGCCAGGTACAGCAGGCAGCCACGGCCTGCCTCCAACCCCCAGTTGCCTATTTGTACCCGGCTGGGAACCAAAAATATAGGGAAGCCCGTTTTTTTTAAATATTTCACTTATTTCATGAAATAATTAAAAAACAAATGACGTGGGCTTCGCCCCATTTTTGTGTCCAGCCAGGTACAACTAGGCAGCTGGGGATTGGAATCCGCGGCACAGGTTAGCCCGAGGTTTCTGGGCGCCTCTGCTGCGAATTTCAGTCCGCAGCCGTCCCAGAAAATGGCGCTCTCATAGAAGCGCCATCATGTGGCGCTGTATCCAACTCTTCCAACAGCCCTGGAGCCAGGTGGCTTGTTGGGTAATCATGAGTTAATACTGGCTTTGTTTTACTAGCCAGTATTAAGCTAGAGATTCTTAATGTCAGGCACGTTTGACCCGGCTATTAAGAATCTCCAATAAAGGGTTAAAAAAAAGACACCACACAGAGAAAAAATACTTTAATAGAAATAAATACACAGACACATTAGAGACTCCATCTTTATTACCCCCTGTCAGCCCAATAAATCCCCAATAAACCAGCGCTGATAAGAGGTTTTTTTATTAATATTTTATACTTTTTATTGCTATCCTTGTTTTAGACACAAATTTATTCAAAACAATTCACACAATAGAACAAGGAAAAAGAAAGAAGAATAAACCACATATGGTAGAAATAAAAATAAAAGTAAAAATAAAGAATAAGTAATTGATAGTGCAGCAAACAGATACCAGGTGTCTGGTTGCAGTACCCCGGCCGGTAGTAGAGCAATTATTAAATCTAGTATAGTATATTAAGTGATGCTTCAAGGCATATGATATTTAATGCCAATTGAAACTATCACTGCAATATGATTTTTCAGATGCCTGGAGAGTTTTTTTCAATCCATAAGCAAAAAGGTTTTTAATAGAGGCTTAAATTATAAGCAGCAATTTCAGCGTTCCAAGTGCCTTTAAATGAATTTGAAGAAACTGCACTTCAGGATTGTAGTGAGGATTGTAGTGAGGATGAGGTGCCCCAGCTCATCACTTGATGAGCTGGGGCACCTCATCCTCACTACAATCCTCACTAGTGTAGTAGTAGTGACGATTGTAGTGAGGATGAGGTGCCCCAGCTCATCATGAGCTGGGGCACCTCATCCTCACTACAATCCTCACTAGTGTAGTAGTAGTGAGGATTGTAGTGAGGATGAGGTGCCCCAGCTCATCACTTGATGAGCTGGGGCACCTCATCCTCACTACAATGCTCACTACAATCGGGAAGCAGCGTGCAGCCTTCACTCCGTGAGAGATCAGTGCTGCTGGCTGTCAGCGGTAACATCGGTAATGCTGACAGACGCGTTACCATAGCAACGGTGCTCTCGGAGCCGCGGTTAGCGGTGACGTCACCGCTAACTGCGTTGCTATGGCAACGGTGATCTCCGTTAATGACCGGCTGTGTCAGCCGGTCCCTAACGGAACGGGGAGTCGACCGTGTGCTAGAGCATGTCGCCGGTACACGGCGATACACATATGTGCACCGTGTACTGGAGAGTGCAATGACAGGTCCTACATGACGCGTCATAGTCATGTGACCAGTCTGTAGCCAATGAGATAATAGCCACGTGACTGGTCACATGGCTATTTTGACGTCACGATAGGTCCTGCATCACTGCTGGCAGTGATGGTCACCGGGAGGATTCAGCGATCATCGGATGGAATAGCAGCAGGAGACAGAGTGCAGGAGGGATCGCGGGGACCGGTAAGTGTTATGGAAATGTTTACTAACTGTTTGTGTACATTTATCATGCATTTTTATGTGTTTGTGATTGCCTCCCATTATAGCCTATTGGTTCGAGTTTGGTTCGTCGAACGTTCGACGAACCGAACCGAACGGGACCTCCGTTCGGCGAACCGACCTTGAGCCGAACCGCGACCGGTTCGCTCATCTCTAGTGACTACTACCTCTTAGCATAACATAGGAGTGTAAATGCAAAAGAGTGAGGAATACAACATAAAAGTGCAAAAAAGTCTCACAATCTGTGAGCGTGAAAGCACCTGTCTCAGTTAACAGTCACAGAGACTAAGTGTAGTGTGTGCAATATGGCACCTACCTATGTCCGCTCCACTTGTGGTTCAAGGATACGGACAGCAGCAATGCTGCTAGCTTGAAACTCCTGCCTATGACCGCTCCCCTAGTGTGTGAGGATACGGACTGCTGCAGGAGGCAGCGTAGTGGAGCGTTACCCTAGAAGGCAACGACCACCTGACCTACCTATGTCCGCTCCACTAAGGTGCGAGGACACGGACAACAGTATGGCTGAAAGGTACAGGAGTGCTACCCTACCGATAGCGCTCACCTCAGAGTAGAACCACAAGGCCCAGTCAGACCATGTGCAGCAAGCACCTGCCTATGTCCGCTCCACTAAGGTGTGAGGATACAGACCACAGCATAAGCTGCAAGGTACAAGGGCATTACCCTACTGATAACGCTCACCTAGATAGACAATAGGTGCTGAAGGGACATGCACAGAGCGTCTACTCCTATGCAGGAACCAAGAGGACTGAGCGCCGAGCAGCGTGCGTCAGGGTCTTATATAGACTCTGTGCCTCATCCAAGATGGAGGACACCAGCCAATCCGCTGCGAGAATCGTCAGCAATGACGTCATGCTAGCCTATCACAGAGCAAAGCGTCATAAGCACATGAGCAGCGGCCAATCGGCTTAGAATGTGTCAGAGACATGTGACCTCGTGTCAGCGATGATGTCACCCGCACATGTGCCGTGGCTCCAATATAGGACTTAGTCTCCAGCACTCGCACATGCTCAGTAACATGAAATCAGAACATAGTCTCCAGCGCCACACAGACCTGGGACCAAGAAATAACATAGCCAGACCACAGCAAAGGATAAGGAGGCACGCAGATCCCCAGAAACGGGAACTGTAACAGTACCTCCCCCTCAAGGGCCCCCCCTCCGGCGGCGCAGGTAATCGGCAACTAAGTCAGGAGCATTGACAGCCTCCTCAGGCTCCCAGGAGCAATGCTCCGGACCGTAGCCCTCCCAATCGATCAAAAAGAACCTGCGACCATGAACCATCTTAGAACCAACGATGGCCCGTACCTCATAGCTGGACTGAGAGGAATCGGAGGAAGGAGATGGCTCTGCATGGGCATGGGATAGAATAGCCGGCTTCAAGAGCGAAACGTGGAATTTGTCATGGATCCTAAGATGGGCAGGTACCTTCAGTTGATATACCACAGGATTAACCTGGCGAAGTACCTCATAAGGACCCAGGAATCGAGGAGCAAACTTGGCAGATTCCACTCTAAGTTTCTCGTTTTTAGCAGAGAGCCATACGAAATCCCCTGGGGAAAAGACAGGAGAGGGACGGCGAAAACGATCGGCTACCATCTTCATACGATCCTTTGCTACTTGGATCGCACTCTGAGTCTGATCCCAGACATCCCTAGCATTGGTTGCCCAATCCGCCACAAGAGGCGGTGGTACGGAGGCGGGAAACGGAACAGGCACCCTGGGATGTTGCCCATTATTGAGAATGAAAGGCGTCTGCCCAGTGGCTTCAGCCACGGAATTGTTAAGGGCAAATTCTACCCAGGGTAGGAGAGTAGACCAATTATCATGATTCTCTGAGACAAAGTGGTGTCGTAGGTATATGATCATAGATTGGTTGAATCGTTCAACCAACCCATTGGTCTCCGGATGGTAGGCCGAAGAGAGGTTCAACTCTATCTGTAAGAGACTACACAGATCTCGCCAAAACTGGGAAGCAAATTGTGGACCTCTGTCACAGACGATACGGTCTGGCATCCCATGCAGCCTAAAAACATGTTCGAAGAACAATTTGGCCAATACCCTGGAGGATGGTATTCTCGATGAGGGTACCAGATGAACCATCCAAGAGAAATGATCGGTTATTACCCACACAATCCGATTCCCTTGAGAGCAGGGAAGTTCACCCACAAAATCCATGCCTACCACCTCCCATGGTCTATCTGGCACGGGTAATGGGTGTAAAAGACCAGCAGGTCTCTGCCGCAAAGGACAGTTGCGAGCACAAGAAAAACACTATCGGATGTATCTTTTGACATGGTTGGCCAACTGGGGCCACCAATACCACCTCTCGAGTAATTCTCGTGTCCTTCTAATGCCAAAATGCCCACCCACCTTAGAAGTGTGGGCCCATGACAGAATGTCATTGTGTCGACTAGGAGGAACAAAAGTCTTGCCTGGTGGAATCTGATCTAATGTTACAGGAGAGAGTGTGTGAAAAACCCTAGATGGAAGAATGAGATGAGGGTCCTCATTCTCTTCCTGAGATGATTCCATAGAGCGAAAGAGTGCGTCAGCCTTGTTATTCTTACTCCCGGTAAGATAATTAATGGAGAAGTTAAACCGAGAGAAAAACAAGGACCAGCGAGCTTGCCGAGGATTCAAACGTTGTGCAGTTTGCAAATACGTCAGGTTCTTATGGTCCGTAAAGACCTGAAAGGGCTGCCTGGCTCCCTCGAGCAAGTGACGCCACTCTTTCAATGCTAATTTTAGGGCAAATAGTTCCCTGTCACCAATAGTGTAGTTCCTCTCAGCAGGGGAGAACGTCTTTGCAAAGAAAAAACACGGTCTTTTTCTACCTGAGCTGTTCGTTTGATATAGAACTGCTCCAGCTCCTACAGAGGACGCGTTCACCTCCATGGGAAAGGGCCTATTCTCGTCAGGTCTTTGGAAGACTGGAGCAGATGAAAAGTGTTCCTTAACTGCCTTGAAAGCCTGGGATGTCCCAGTAGACCAGACCTTAGGATTGGCGCCCTTTTTAGTCAAAGCCACTAACGGAGCTACCAAGGTAGAAAAGTGTGGTATAAATTGCCGGTAATAATTTATGAATCCCAGGAAGAGTTATACTGCTTTCAAGGAATGAGGTTCAGCCCATTCCATAACTGCAGAAAGCTTTGCAGGATCCATTGCCAATCCCTCATGAGAAATGATATAGCCTAAGAAGGGTAGAGAGGCTTGCTCAAATATACATTTCTAAAGCTTGGCAAACAGGGAGTGCTCCCTTAGACGAGACAGAACCCTGATCACATCCAACCAATGTGTCTCCAAGTCGGGAGAAAAAATTAGTATATCATCCAGATATACCACCACGGATGATAACAGTAAATCCCTAAACATGTCATTTACAAAGTCCTGGAACACTGCGGGTGCATTACATAGACCGGAAGGCATGACGAGGTATTCAAAGTGACCGTCTCTGGTGTTTAAAGCGGTCTTCCATTCGTCACCCTCTCGAATTCGCACTAAGTTATAAGCACCTCGCAGATCCAACTTCATAAATACCTTATCTCCCCGTAGTCTGTCAAACAGTTCAGAAATTAGGGGCAAGGGGTATCTGTTTTTTACAGTGATGGCGTTAAGACCCCTGTAGTTTATGCTGGGATGCAGATCACCCTCTTTTTTCCGCACAAAGAAAATCCCAGCCCCTGCAGGTGAGACAGACTTGCGGATGAAGCCCCTCTCCAGACTATCCTTTATATAGGCCGACATAGCCTCGGATTCTGGGATAGACAAGGGATAGACCCTGCCCTTTGGTGGAACAAAACCCGGCAAGAGGTCTATAGCACAGTCATAAGGCCTATGAGGTGGAAGAGTCTCAGAACCCTGTTTGGAAAACACATCAGCGAAATCCAAATAGGGTGTAGGTAAGGGAGAGAGATCAGTTGATGCAACCGCAAAACCTTAGGTGGTAAGGGAAGACATATGGACTGACATTTCGAACCCCAACTAATAATGCTGTAAGACTCCCAGTCAATTAGAGGTGCATGAGTCCGAAGCCATGGGAGACCCAGAAGTACGTCGTCTATACCCTCAGGCAAAACAAGAAGAGAAATCTCCTCTATGTGACCCTGAGACAGGGAAAGGCGCAAGGGAACTGTCCTTAATGTAATGGAGTCAGACAACATAGTCCCATTAACAACACGGACAGGAATAGGCGCCTCTAACATGATAGAGGGAATATTGTGTCTCTTTACAAATCCTGAGGACACAAAAGTCCCGTCAGCTCTGGAATCCACAAAAGCCATAATAGGCCATGTATTCTCAGAGAATGAGAGCTGACCTGGGACACTACACTTAGAGGGTGCAGAAATGTCTCTAGTAACCCCCCTCTAATAATTACTAGACCTGGGAGTTTCCCTGATGGCTAGGACACTTGTTGGCATAGTGCCCAGCCTGATGACATATGTAACAGATAGGAGGACCCGCTTTACGAGGTCGGGAAGTAGTATAGCCCAACTCCATAGGAGTAGGAGATGTCTCGGATACTGAGGAAGATGGAGAAGGAACCACAGCATCTGAGCCAACTCGACGCTTGGGACGTGACAAGGTAACCTCGAGTCTACGTTCCTTATGGCGTACATCGATCCTAGTTGCTACCGTAATTAAGTCCTTCAGAGAAGGAGGAACTTCCCGAATAGCAAGAGCATCTTTGACATAGCCTGCAAGACCTCTCCAGAAGATAGGTATTAACACTTTCTCAGGCCAGTCTAACCCTGCTACCAAGGTACGAAAAGCAATGGCATAAGAGCTGGTAGATAACGAACCTTGAGACAGATTTAGCAGTCTCAAAGCCGCATCATGGGTAACCTGCGGTCCCATGAACACCGCTTTAAGAGCATCAAGGAAGTCTTGATGTCTCTGAGTAACCAAATCAGAGCGCTCCCATAAGGGAGTAGCCCACTCTAAGGCTTTATCCTGAAGCAGGGATATAATAAAGCCTACTTTGTAACTCTCCGTAGAGAAGCGAGAGGCATTAACCTCAAGTTGAATCTGACACTGGCTTATGAACCCACGACAAGACCTGGCATCGCCAGAGTATCTGTTGGGTAGAGCAAGTCGTGGGTCATGTGGCGAAGACACCAAAGTTTCAGGTTTATCCTCTACAGTCTTGAGCCTTGCTTTAAGAAGCTGTATATACCGATGTAATTGTTGATACTCTGCCATCTCTGCCAGACCCTTGGCTCAGTCCTAATGTTACGGGGGCTGTCGGATAATAAGGGAATGGAAGGCTATCTGACAGTCAGGGTCCACCGTGCAGAGCTCTGCTGCAGAGTAGGGCAGAGGATAGGGGAAACTTGTACCACCAAAGCGGTACTGACACTGTTACGTCACAGTGTCACCAAGGCCAATAGCGGCGTATACTGTTTAAGTCACAGCAACTACCTCTTAGCATAACGTAGGAGTGGAAATGCAAAAGAGTGAGGAATACAACATAAAAGTGCAAAGAAGTCTCACAATCTGTAAGCATGAAAGCACCTGTCTCAGTTAACAGTCACAGAGACTAAGTGTAGTGTTGCAATATGGCACCTACCTATGTCCGCTCCACTTGTGGTGCAAGGAGACGGACAGCAGCAATGCTGCTAGCTTGAAACTCCTGCCTATGACTGCTCCCCTAGTGTGCGAGGATACGGACTGCTGCAGGAGGCAGCATAGTGGAGCTTTACCCTAGAAGGCAACGACCACCTGACCTACCTATGTCCGCTCCACTAAGGTGCGAGGACACGGACAACAGTATGGCTGAAAGGTACAAGAGCGCTACCCTACCGATAGCGCTCACCTCAGAGTAGAACCACAAGGCCCAGTCAGACCATGTGCAGCAAGCACCTGCCTATGTCCGCTCCACTAAGGTGCGAGGATACAGACCACAGCATAAGCTACAAGGTACAAGGGCGTTACCCTACGAATTCGCACTAAGTTATAAGCACCTCGCAGATCCAACTTCGTAAATACCTTATCTCCCCGTAGTCTGTCAAACAGTTCAGAAATTAGGGGCAAGGGGTATCTGTTTTTTACAGTGATGGCGTTAAGACCCCTGTAGTCTATGCTGGGACGCAGATCACCCTCTTTTTTCCGCACAAAGAAAAACCCAGCCCCTGCAGGTGAGACAGACTTGCGGATGAAGCCCCTCTCCAGACTATCCTTTATATAGGCCGACATAGCCTCGGATTCTGGGATAGACAAGGGATAGACCCTGCCCTTTGGTGGAACAAAACCCGGCAAGAGGTCTATAGCACAGTCATAAGGCCTATGAGGTGGAAGAGTCTCAGAACCCTGTTTGGAAAACACATCAGCGAAATCCAAATAGGGTGTAGGTAAGGGAGAGAGATCAGTTGATGCAACCGCAAAACCTTAGGTGGTAAGGGAAGACATATGGACTGACATTTCGAACCCCAACTAATAATGCTGTCAGACTCCCAGTCAATTAGAGGTGCATGAGTCCGAAGCCATGGGAGACCCAGAAGTACGTCGTCTATACCCTCAGGCAAAACAAGAAGAGAAATCTCTTCTATGTGACCCTGAGACAGGGAAAGGCGCAAGGGAACTTTCCTTAATGTAATGGAGTCAGACAACATAGTCCCATTAACAACACGGACAGGAATAGGCGCCTCTAACATGATAGAGGGAATATTGTGTCTCTTTACAAATCCTGAGGACACAAAAGTCCCGTCAGCTCTGGAATCCACAAAAGCCATAATAGGCCATGTATTCTCAGAGAATGAGAGCTGACCTGGGACACTACACTTAGAGGGTGCAGAAATGTCTCTAGTAACCCCCCTCTAATAATTACTAGACCTGGGAGTTTCCCTGATGGCTAGGACACTTGTTGGCATAGTGCCCAGCCTGATGACATATGTAACAGATAGGAGGACCCGCTTTACGAGGTCGGGAAGTAGTATAGCCCAACTCCATAGGAGTAGGAGATGTCTCGGATACTGAGGAAGATGGAGAAGGAACCACAGCATCTGAGCCAACTCGACGCTTGGGACGTGACAAGGTAACCTCGAGTCTACGTTCCTTATGGCGTACATCGATCCTAGTTGCTACCGTAATTAAGTCCTTCAGAGAAGGAGGAACTTCCCGAATAGCAAGAGCATCTTTGACATAGCCTGCAAGACCTCTCCAGAAGATAGGTATTAACACTTTCTCAGGCCAGTCTAACCCTGCTACCAAGGTACGAAAAGCAATGGCATAAGAGCTGGTAGATAACGAACCTTGAGACAGATTTAGCAGTCTCAAAGCCGCATCATGGGTAACCTGCGGTCCCATGAACACCGCTTTAAGAGCATCAAGGAAGTCTTGATGTCTCTGAGTAACCAAATCAGAGCGCTCCCATAAGGGAGTAGCCCACTCTAAGGCTTTATCCTGAAGCAGGGATATAATAAAGCCTACTTTGTAACTCTCCGTAGAGAAGCGAGAGGCATTAACCTCAAGTTGAATCTGACACTGGCTTATGAACCCACGACAAGACCTGGCATCGCCAGAGTATCTGTTGGGTAGAGCAAGTCGTGGGTCATGTGGCGAAGACACCAAAGTTTCAGGTTTATCCTCTACAGTCTTGAGCCTTGCTTTAAGAAGCTATATATACCGATGTAATTGTTGATACTCTGCCATCTCTGCCAGACCCTTGGCTCAGTCCTAATGTTACGGGGGCTGTCGGATAATAAGGGAATGGAAGGCTATCTGACAGTCAGGGTCCACCGTGCAGAGCTCTGCTGCAGAGTAGGGCAGAGGATAGGGGAAACTTGTACCACCAAAGCGGTACTGACACTGTTACGTCACAGTGTCACCAAGGCCAATAGCGGCGTATACTGTTTAAGTCACAGCAACTACCTCTTAGCATAACGTAGGAGTGGAAATGCAAAAGAGTGAGGAATACAACATAAAAGTGCAAAGAAGTCTCACAATCTGTAAGCGTGAAAGCACCTGTCTCAGTTAACAGTCACAGAGACTAAGTGTAGTGTGTGCAATATGGCACCTACCTATGTCCGCTCCACTTGTGGTGCAAGGATATGGACAGCAGCAATGCTGCTAGCTTGAAACTCCTGCCTATGACCGCTCCCCTAGTGTGCGAGGATACGGACTGCTGCAGGAGGCAGCGTAGTGGAGCGTTACCCTAGAAGGCAACGACCACCTGACCTACCTATGTCCGCTCCACTAAGGTGCGAGGACACGGACAACAGTATGGCTGAAAGGTACAGGAGCGCTACCCTACCGATAGCGCTCACCTCAGAGTAGAACCACAAGGCCCAGTCAGACCATGTGCAGCAAGCACCTGCCTATGTCCGCTCCACTAAGGTGCGAGGATACAGACCACAGCATAAGCTACAAGGTACAAGGGCGTTACCCTACCAATAACTATCACCTAGATAGACAATAGGTGCCGCAAGGGACATGCATAGAGCGTCTACTCCTATGCAGGAACCAAGAGGACTGAGCGCCGAGCAGCATGCGTCAGGGTCTTATATAGACTCTGTGCCTCATCCAAGATGGAGGACACCAGCCAATCCACTGCGAGAATCATCAGCAATGACGTCACGCTGGCCTATCACAGAGCAAAGCGTCATAAGCACATGAGCAGCGGCCAATCGGTTTAGAATGTGTCAGAGACATGTGACCTCGTGTCAGCGATGATGTCACCCGCACATGTGCAGTGGCTCCAAGATAGGACTTAGTCTCCAGCGCTCGCACATGCTCAGTAGCATGGAATCAGAACATAGTCTCCAGCGCCACACAAATCTGGGATCAAGAAATAACATAGCCAGACCACAGCAAAGGATAAGGAGACACGCAGATCCCCAGAAACGGGAACCGTAACAGGGTGGTCCCCCAATTTTGATACTCAGTCATGATAAAGCCAGCAGCTGGAGGCTAGTATTCTCAGGCTGGGAAGGACCCAAGGTTATTAAGGCCCCCCAGCCTAAAAATAGCAGCCTGCCACTGCCCAGCATTGATGCATCCATCCCTATTGACCTTGTGCGGTGGCATTCAGAGTAATAAGAGGTTAATTATAGTTCAGAACTGCCACTAAGCCCTAAATTAGTAATGGGAGGCATGTATGAGATCCCCATTACTAATCTGTAAGTGAAAAGAAAAAAACACAAAACAGAAAAAATCCTTTATTTAAAAAAGAATGGAAAAAACACCTTTCTCCCCTTTATTAATAGCCAAAACACCCAGTTCCGACGTAATCCACACGAGATTCCACGACAATTCCAGCTCTGCTACATACTGAAGGCACAGCATGTGAGCACAGAACATGTCCACATCATAATGCATGCGGTTTTGATACATTTTGTTTATGCCAGGAGATGCAGATTTGGTGCAGGAATATGGTGTATAAATTTCAGGCCCAAATCTGCATCTTTTGGCAAAACAAAATTCACACAAACAGTTTTGATGTCATTTTGGTATGGTTTTCTACCAGGAAGAGCAAATTTGGGGCAGAATTCTGGTGCAGATATTTCAGCACGAAATCTGCATCTCTTCGCAAAAACATTTCTGCCGCAAGATACAAGTCTGTGAACTCAGTGACCTCACCTGATGGGAGGTCACTTAGTTTAATGAGGTCATGTGAAGTCAGTGTACCTGAGGTCAAAGGTAGGGTACCGTGGGAACCTCAAGCTATGACCACAAATAAATTGAGTGACATCCCAACTCATCTCTGTGGCTCAGTCTCTGCCTGAAGCCCACAGATTGCGGTCATATTCTGTTACCGCACATTGTGCATTCAGTATGTAGCAGAGCTGGAATCACTATGGGACCTCATGTGACTTACGTTGGAACTGAGTTTTTGGGGGGTTAAAAAAGGGAAAAAGAGGGGGGGTTGTATTTTATTTCAAATAAAACATTTTTTCTGTGTTTTGTGTATTTCTTTTCACTTACAGCTTAGTAATGGGTGAGGGTCTCATAGTTGTCTCTCATTACATATCTAGGGCTTAGTGGCAGCTGTTAGCTTTGATTAACAACTTATTACCCCAATTGCCACCGCAATCAGGATAAGCCGGGTAAAGTACTAGGATCTAATAGATGCGAAAATTGTGGGTGACTACAGGCTGCTATTTTTAGGCTGGGGTCCTCCTCAGTCTGAGAATACCAGCACCCAGCTGTTGGCTTTATCATGGCTGGGTATCAAAATTGTGGGGGACCACATGCCTGTTTTTTGTAAAATAGTAACCTAAACAATTGAAAAAAATCATGTGCTGTCCCTCTTTTTTTGATAAAAAGCACGGTTGGGGGCTGCAGCCTGTAGCCAAATGCTTTATCTGTGCTGGGAGTCATAACATGGGGGGTCCCTATGCCAATTTTTTAATTATTTACTTATTTTTACACTGTAGACATGCTCGTAGCATCGGTAATTGAAAGCAGTCAGACATGTACAAAGGGTGGTGTCGCATCTGACTGCAGCCAATCAGAGACGGGAGTGCCAGTGGGAGGGGAAAGCAGTTAATATGTATGAAGGATAATGAGCAGCCCCGGAAGTAGCGTTACAGCCGCACGGGAAACTGATAAGTATGACGCGCTTGCTCTAATCTCCCTATCCCTTCTACAACAATTTTAAATAACTGAATTCTGGTCCCCCATAGACTTATATGGGGATTGGCATCTGGGCAGAGATCCAGGATCAATTCCGGACTGGAACTGTGGAACTGGGTTTTATTTTTAAACCCGGTTGGACACGCCAATCCCGGGTATCTGCGGGTTCCCCATCACTAGTAGGGAACAAACAAGGGATGGCATTTATGAGTATAAAATATCTTTTTCAGTTGGTCTTATATAATACTAGAAATAGGCCTGATGCTATCGCATCGGGAGTGCGGTGAAAAAAACATCTGTCTATGCTTAGTGGTGCTGACAGGAGCAGTGGTGAGTGGGGCTGGGGGCATGCAGATCTGGTGAGGGGGGCTGGAGGCATTCAGATCTGGTGGGGGGGCCTACAGATCTGGTGGGGGGAGGCTACAGATCTGGTGGGGGGCTACAGATCTGGTGGGGGGGCTGGGGGTATACAGATCTGGTGGGGGGGCTGGGGGTATACAGATCTGGTGGGGAGGCTGGGGGCATACAGATCTGGTGGGGAGGCTGGGGGTGAACAGATCTGGTGGGGGGGCTGGGGGTATACAGATGTGGTTGGAGGGCTGAGGGTATACAGATCTAGAGGGGGTGCTGGGGGAATAAAGATATGGTGGGGGGGCTGGGGGCATACAGATCTGGTGGGGGGCTGGAGGCATACAGATCTGGTGGCGGGCTGGGGGTGTACAGTTCTGGTGGGGTGGCTGGAGGCATACAGTTCTGGTGGGGGGCTGGGGGAATACAGATCTGGTGGGTGGGCTGGGGGCATACAGATCTGGTGGCGGAGCTGGAGACATACAGTTCTCGTGGGGGGGCTGGGGGCATACAGTTCTGGTGTGGGGGCTGGGGGTATACAGATCTGGTGGGGGAGCTGGGGGCCTACAGTTCTGGTGGAGGGGCTGGGAGAATACAGATCTGGTGGGGGGGCTGGGGGTATACAGATTTGGTGGGGGGGCTGGGGGTATACAGATCTGGTGGGGGGGCTGGGTGTATACAGATCTGGTGGGGGGGCTGGGGGTATACAGATCTGTTGGAGGGAGGCTGATATCCCCTGCAGCAATGGGCATATTGTTTAGTAATGTGCTCCTGCTGGTTCCCTTCTGTCCCTTACTATGCCATGTCTCACTTGTCCTCCGTGCCCGCGGAGCCTCCGGCTGGAGCAGACAGACTTCTCCGTGATAGCGTGTGGTGTACGGAGCGGCCGCTGCAGGTTGATGTCATGACTTTACTGCAGTTGAATACTTTACGGCGCCACAAAGCATTCAACTGCAGTAAAGGGCTGACAGCAAAATCGGCGGCGGCCCCGAACAGTTGAGTATACAGCAGTGTGTGTGGCTGTGTTGTGTGCATGTGCGCTATGTGTGTGTATGTGCTCGGTGTATCTATGTGTGTCTGCTGTGTGTGTATATGTGTGTAAGGGTGTATGCGTGCAGTGAGGACCCGGAAGGCAGAGCATCGTTCGAACTGTGGCTGCGCAACAGACTATGCCGCATTGCATCACGGAATAGGGGAACAGACAGATTTGGTGATTATGTAAGTAGATTCTAATTTTCTGAGATAATGACTTTTGGGCTGTCATTGGCTGTAAGCCATAATCATCAACATTAACCGAAATAAACACTTGAAATAGATCACTCTGTTTTTAATGACTTTATATAATATATGTGGTTCCATTTTTGTATTGAATTACTGAAATAAATTAACTTTTTGATGATATTCTAATTTGTTGAGATGCATCTGTACGTAACTGGACATCTCCAAAAGAAATAAAGATTGGGGCAAGGTAATATAGTTATCGATAAATTAAGAATTTATCCGAATAAAGTGATGTATGCCTTCAAGATATCACCAAACCCTATTGAAGTTATCAGCATCCACCATAAAAGAACAAATCTCTTTGGCCCTAACCTGAGTTAAACTTCCAAGGCACAATTTTCCTTTTAGCTCTAATACCTACTAGCCACTGCCAGCAGTTATCAGCAGGCAGCAGTCCACTTGGCTTTAAACTATAAAGTAAAGAGATTCTAATCCAGTGCTTTGGCATTGAATGGCTTAAAATTGCTAAATACAGAATACAGTAATATACCAGATAAATAACACATTATATCATAATTAGAGTTCTAGATTTCAAAATATAAATATTACTAGTTTTGCTTGGTAAACCCAATTGAATATTCCATTTGTATAAACCAAATGAAAAATAAAACTTTATATACCCCATATTAAGAAACCATGCAAATTGGAATTTCAAACGGTTTGATCATCTCCAAATTGTTATACATTTAGTTTAACCACATCAAATATTATTTAGTTTAAAAAAAATGGAATTTAAATGGCAACCTTACCTTGCAAAGCTTGTGTTATCATGAAAGTAAAAATGCCTAAAGGAGTAATCATCTTTAATACCGATCAGGATACGATTCTTTTACATTTCTACATGATTACCTTTTTTGCTAAAAAGCAAGGTTATAGAAATAGCAGTTATGGAGTGTGTAGTGGGAACCCTCCAGGCTTTCTCCTAATTCAGGTTTTTACATCTCGGCTGCACAATCTAAATAATTTTCTTGCATGTCTGATTTTGAGTAACACTTTATTTTGCATTGTCAGTATAATCATAGCACATTTGTCTTTACTGTCACACAGCCTTAGTAGGACAATTCTAAAATGTAATCCTAAAATTTGTTTAAAAAGTTTTAAAGCAGGAGTCCAGACAAAAAGGAAAATTCCCATTTTCCTCACTTATCTACCACAAATTATAGGGGGCTTTATAGGGGTGGACACTGTGCTACAATTGTAGGCGTAATGTGCAGAATTGTCAAACTCTTCATACGTTTTGCAAACAGTTTGACAAAAAAATCATCAAATTTAAAAAAAAAAGAACAAATTATAAAAATAAAAAAATGCATGTTAAAGATTATAAGATCTTTTTGCATTACCTTGCAGCCCTATTTTTGCAATAGATACAGAAACAGGAACAAACTTTAAACATATACTTAATGTAAGGTCCATTAAAATCATTCACCTATAAATAATGATAGCTATGATCATAATAAAAATTCTAAAGAAACGCCTCCAGCATCCAAAAAGTCCGTTGAATATGTTTTTATTCCTGACACTGGTCAATAGTATTGAATTTTTTGGACTGTCTGTAAATACACAGAACGTTGCCAATACTGGCATGATATTATCCTTATGTGGACCAAATTAATGTTTAAGGAATTCCCTTTGTAACATTGTAAAAGCAAATATAAGGATCAATGTCAGACATTATATTTATTTAGAACGTGTATTTATATTTTAACAGTACTATATACCAGGCCATGGCATCTAGATATTTATTACTATTTATTTCTACAGCGATTGGCAGACATCATAATCACTGCCACCATTGGGATCCAAATTTCCTCTTAGAATGTCTTAGAAGTGTCGGAGTACTCAAAGTAAATCCATTGAAACACAAGGAGAACATATAGAGTCCTTGCAGATGTTGTCCTTGGAAGGATTTTAACTCAGAAAACCAGCCCTACAAGGTTAAAATGCTAACCACTAAGCCACCACACTGCCCTTATAGATTATGTATACATAAAATGGGCATAAGCATTGATCTGCTCCCTGTTAACCCCTTCACCCCACGTCGATTTTCCATTTTTCCGCTTTTTTTTTTTTGCTCTCCTTCTTCCAAGATCTGTAACTTTTTTATTTTTCCATCAATCTTGCCATATAAGGGCCTATTTTTTGTGGAATGAGTTGTAATTTTAAATTAAACCACGAGTTTTACCATATAGTGTACTGAAAAACGGCAAAAACATTCCAAGTATGCAAAAGTTGCAAAAAAATGTGATTGCACAAATGTTTTTGGGATATTTTATTCACCGTGTTCACTATATGGTAAAACTGATATGTGGGTGCGATGTCTCAGTTTGGTACACGTTCGTAGACACCAAACATTTATAGGATTTTTTTTATCTAAGGGCTTAAAAAATTCAAAGGTTTCTTCAAAAAAAGTGGCACACTTTTTGCACCATTTTCCGAAACCCGTAGTGTTGTCATTTTTCGGAATCTGGGACTCAATGATGGCTTATTTTTTCCATCTTGAGCTGACTCTTTTAATGGCACGATTTTCCGCAGCTACGTTTTCATCGCCTGTTATTGCATTTTGCGCAAAATTTGTAGCGACCAAAAAATGTAACTTTGGCATTTGGAATTTTTATGCCAGTATGCCGTTTACTGATCAGATTAATTGATGTAATATTTTGATAGATCGGGCGTTTCTGAAAGCAGCAATACCAAACGTGTATATTTTCTATTTTTTAACCCTTTAATTTTCAATGGGGCAAATGAGGGGTTATTTTATACTTTTAGGGGTTTCTTTTATTTTTTTAATTTTTTAAAACTTTTTTTAATTTTTTTTTATTTTACTACTACCCCTAGGGGACTATGAGGATCACCAGTCTGGTTGCTTGTGCATTTCTGTAGATCACAGCTACACAGCTAAGATCTGCTGAACTGCTGCTGTCCTCTCATACACGGCATTCTGCCGGCAGTGAGAAGAAGTGACTCATGATAGCTACAGAAGTCATTACATGAACTTATGTTACCATTGGAACCATCGGCTCCACGTGACCACGTCACATGACGTCCGATGGTGGCCGGTGAGTACACGCTTACCGCGCTGGGCATATTTATCAGGCTGTCAGAGTTTGACAGCCTGATGTAAGGGGTTAACAGGCATGGGCGGATCCACTCGTGCCTGGGAGGCACACATGTCAGCTGTTCAAATCAGCTGACATGTATGGGAATCTCTGTCAGCTGCCTGCGGTAGCTGGTGGGGATTACCCTGACATGATGCATGACGTACCAAGTACATCATGTGTTGTGAAGAAGTTAATTTTTTAATCAGGTTTTTATTCGGTCCCATTCCTATATACACTGGAGATAAATATTAGAGAACAATGTATGATCACTTGCTTATTTCAGAAATAATGTAATCTACATTGATCAATATTTGAAAGGTTTTTTTGCAAAGGGTACACCATACCACTAGAACAGTGTTTTACAAAAAATTCAAACTTTATCAACATAAAACCTTTATTTTGCCAAAAATGTGGTGATCATAACTAGAGAACATGAATGACTGTAGCACAGAGAAAGATTATAATTACGTTTTCTGAAGATAACAACAGTCATTAATAAGTAGGAAGTGTACAGGCCTTTGCTTTGCATTACTTCAGCACATCTGCGGTCACAGGACATCACTAGTCTTTCACACTGCTCTGGTGTGATTTTGGTCCACACTTCTTCCAGTCTCTTCCACAGTTTTTTTTTTTACTGTTGTGGGTTTCTTGGCCATAACTTTGTCACCAAGGATTTTCCAGAGGTTTTCTGTTGTGTTTAGATCAGTACTCTGGTCTGGCCATTTCAATATTTCAATGTTTTCTGTTTCAAGGAACTGCATTACCAGTTTTGCTGTGTGACAGGGGCATTGTATTGCATGAAAATTGCTGGCTGATTGAGTGATGAGTGCAAGTAAGGAACCACATGTTGTTGAAGAAGATTTTGATTCACACTTGCATTCATTCTGCCATGTAGCTGCAGGATAAACTCCTGCTGCAGAAAACCATTTTCCAAACCCTGTCATTTCCTCCATTATCTTTCCATGACTTCTTATCACACTTTGGGTTCAGTCTTCCCCCAGTTTGTTGACAAACATAATGCTTCCCATCAGGCCCAAATAAATTAAATTTGCTTTCATCACTAAAATGAACTGTTGACCACTTGTCTTCTGTGCACACAACATGATCCTCACAAAGGTCTAGTCTTTTGATTCTTTCTGCTAATGAGTGTTTTTTGTCACTGCAGAGTGGACTTTCAGTCCAAATGCTCTTAAACATTGTGACACTGTGTGGCGAGACAGATCCTTACCAGTGCTCAACTGGCGAGCAATTCCAGCTGCAGTGTTGAAATGATTACCCATGTAGATTCTCCATATTATCTGTCCTCCTTTGTATTTGTCTTTCGAGGACAACCAGCCTTCTAGGGGCACTTGAAAAAGTTTGTGATGTTGTAAAGATGCCCGGCGGTGGCAGCACAGACAGAAAGTTCAGCTCCGGCGCTGCTCCTTCTTCTGTTAGCAGCTGTGGCTGAGTACTGCACATCCACCTCCTATTGATATGAATGGGAGGTAAATGTGCAGTACCCGACTGCAGCCAAAATCAGAAGGTGGAGCAGCACCGGACGGAACTGAATATTTCCAGCAGCCTGCTGCTACTGCTGGGACCTAGAACAGCTGATCGTTAAGGGTGCTGGGTAGAGTTGAGCGGATCGGTCATAATCCGGGTCAGGCAGATCCGGATCGGGTTGCTGCCGAAGTCCGGATCCGAGGCCATGTAAATCAATGGGGAGCCAGATTCGGGACGAGAGAGAGAGAGAGAAAAAAAAAAAACGGATCCGGATCGTGCACCTCGAATCCCGGGTACTGGTCGGACTCGGATCGGGCGCTCAAACCGTGCGGATCCGGATTTTGCTGATCCGGGTCCACTCAACACTAGTGCTGGGTATTGGACCCCTGCTGATCTGACATTGATGACCTATCCTAAGGATAGACCATCAATGTAAAAGTAGTGGACAACACCTTTAACACCAATAACTTGCAGGTATCTGAAAGTGTTCTCCAATTTTGATCAGTGTTCGTTTTCATTTATCTCATTTAAATTTTTATTATGTGCTTTACAATAAATTAAATTTATGAAATACACTTAAAATACTGCTAGTTTACTCATCTTAAGATATAATTGCATAGGACCACATAATGACCTTAACATTTAGGAAATTGTGGGTTGCTCTCTCTTTTTGAACTCCACAGTACATATACTCTCTCTCTCTCTCTCTCTCTCTCTTTATATATATATATATTCAAGCCCCTAGCCATGCAGTCTGCCTTTAGAAACATTTGGGAGATAATGGATTGTTCTGAAGTGATCACTGAATTGAAATGTAGCGCATAAAAGTCATTAACACTCTGTTGACTCAATCACTGCAGAAGATAAAAAAAATCTCTTCTTGCATTAATATAAGCCCAAAAACTGTGTCAGGAGCTTCATCACATGGGTTTCCATGGCTGAACAGTTGCTTACAAGTCTTACACCACCAAGCAGAATGGCAAGAATCTGATTGAGTTCTGTAAGGAACGCTAACACTGGACTCTGGAACAATGTAACATTCAGTGGCGTGAAACACATTTCTCTATCTGGCTGTCTAATGGACAAGTCTAGGTTTGACAAATGCCAGAAGAATGTTATGTGCCATGACTGCATTGTGCTATCTGGCTATCTGTAAAGCATGGTTTGATGGGGTAGAACTTGACTGGCCCATACAGAGACCTGACCTCAATTCCATCAAACACCTTTTGGGATTACCTAGAACAGAAGTTTTGTGAGCCAGACCCTCTCATCTAATACCGGGGTGAAGCAACACAAATGCTTTTCTGTATGAATGGGGAAAAATTCCAAAACACTCCAAAATGTATTAGAAAACCAACCCATAAGAGTGAAAAATATTACAGCTACAAAGCAGATCAACTCTATATCAAAACACAATATTATGAATTGAAAACAAAAATCATAATTTTTCAGAAAAGTATTTTTTTTTTTGCAGCTCTAAAATCTTTTATAAATTGAAAACAGAGAATCTGACACAGAGCTTAAATCTACAGTGAGGAAAATAATTATTTGATACACTGCTGATTTTGCCACAAAGAATGGAGAGGTCTGTAAATTTTATCATTGATACACTAAAACAGTGACATGGTGAGAAGGCAACAACTGTTGGCGCACTTATTATTAAATGAAAGAAATACAAGATGACAGTCAATCTTACTCGGTCTAGGTTCAATGCAAGATTGTGTGGTAAGGATGATTCTGAGAAAGGTCAGTAATCACCCTAGAACTACATGGGAGGATTTGGTCAATGACCTGATGAGAGCTGGGACCACAGTCTAAAAGGTTACCATTGGCAACACACTATGCCATCATGGATAAAATCTTGCAGGGCATACAAGGTTCCTCTGCTCACAGCAGGCCTGTTTGAAGTTCCCCAATGACCATCTGAATTATCCAGAAGAGGCATTGGAGAAGGTCATGTGGTCAGATGAGACAAAAAATAGAACTCCACTTGTCATGTTTGGAGGATGAAGAAAGATGACTACAACCCCAAGAAAACTGTCCCAATCATGAAACAAGAGGGTAGAAACATCATTCCTATATGGGTGTTTTTTCTTCAAAGGGGACAATATGACTGCACCATGTTGAAGGGAGGATGGATGGTGTAATGTATTGTGAGATTTTGGTCAACAACCTCCTTCACTCAGTAAGAACTTTGTAGATGGGTCGTTGCTGGGTCTTCCGACATGACAATGACCCAAAACACACAGCAAGGGCAACTAAGAAGTGGCTCTTGAAGAAGCATTTCAAGGTCCTGGAGAACCCAATAGAAAATATTTAGAGGGAGCTGAAACTCAATGTTGCCCAGCAACAGCCCGGAAACCTGAAAGATCTGGAGAAGATCTGTATATAGGAGTGGGCCAAAATACCTGCTACAATGAGAGCAAATTTGTTCAAGAAATACAGGAAACATCTGACTTCTGTAATTGCAAACAAAAGTTATTGTACCAAATATTAAGTTTTGTTTTTTTTCTATTGTATCAAATACTAATTTCATGCAATAAAATGTAAATTAATTATTTAAAATTCAGACAATGTGATTTTCTGTTTTGTTATTTTTTATTCTGTCTGTCACAGTTGAAGTATACTTACGATAAAAATTTCAGACCTCTCCATTCTTCGTAGGTGGGAAAACATGCAAAATCGGCAGTGCATCAAATACTTATTTTCCTCACTGTATCAGAAGAGTATTGTAGTATAGATATTCCTAATGAGCTGAAGAAATGTTAGTAAATTTATAGACAAACATACAATGTGCTATGAATGTTTATCTTTACATAGCCCAAATTCATCCATGCAACATTACTTATAAATGGCTATACATTCAAAGCCATATGCTGCTCTCCAAGTGAAAAAGGGATTATTTTTATATATTTTGTAAACAGAACAGGGGCTTACTAGGTTTTACTTTTTACCTGAAATTTTAGAAATGGAAAGTATGTGCAATATAAGTCAAACAGCCTAATGTGACCTTATGTTTCAAGTTAGGCTCTCTAGGAGGTTAAACCTATCACACATGCTAACTTAAAAATGATGTCCTGGGTGGAGTGCTGAATTTATTTTGAAGTTAAGGTTAAATCTACATTTACATCCGAAAATCAGTCATGCCTTTAGACAGGGAAATGTTGATCCTTTGCATATTCCTGTCTAAAGTGAAATGTATGGACTAATATTTACATGTAGCTAAAATTACCTGTCAATATTAAAACAACAGATGGGATTGGAGAATCCCGTGAAAAATTCAAAGCATTTCTTACTAATAGCTTTATAAAGAATTTCGACATATATTGAATACGCAGTTTTCTTTTTTAGTGTAAAACTTGCATTATACTGGACAGTATGTGTAATATTTGAGGTTACAGTACATTAACGTCATGAAGTATCCTGTCTGCAAGTGGAGCTTAAGCCCAGTGTATATATACTAGAGGATTTACTTGTCAAAGGTAAAACAACATTTACAACCTCAGCTTTAAAACGCATAACAAATTAAAGACAACAAATCCAGAATCGTAACATTGTTACACTGTCAAGGTTGCTCATCTATAAACTTTTATTTGCTAATCACATACTTATTTAGTAGAGGAGTTTTGGAAAGTGTTTATATTTTAATTGGACTTTTTATTGGAAATGTTTCCTGAGTCATACGGCATTGGACTAAAGTAAAATTAGAAACATGTCCCATTGGAGGCAAAATTATAGAAATGTTATCACCTAGAATCACCTCTGTAATCCAGAGCTCTAACAAGGCTCCATACTATGCCAATGAAAAAGTCTATGGCTAAAACCCCACAAATTCAACAATAAACTCCTAACGCAAAATGATACACCTGTAAGTAATTCTCATTGCACAGACCCAGGAGCTGTACGATTATTATGAAAGCTATTATATATATATATATATATATAAATTTAATGTTTTTCAACTGAAAAGGAAAAATGTATACATTTCAATTTCTGATATACTCACATTTGGCTTTCGGGTAAATTTTCTGGATAATCCTAAAATGCACTCTAACCTTTTCAGGTGAGCTTTATGTGACCATCTCTAACTTTTGAATGCACAGGTCCAACTGCTCAGTGTTTCAGTACTTTTTTCACAACTGGTTGTTATCTAACAAGAAGCTTATTAGCAAAATCCACAATAGGCGTTTGATTCATTAATCACCCAATACATTTTGAGGTTCAATTACAATTAGCATTGAAACAGTCCTCCTCATCATGCTGTTCACCTTTTGACATTACGATAGCAAGACAACACCTAACAATTTATCAACAGTACCTCACCATTGTGAGGCTTCAAGCAGAAAGTTCTAAGACAGAAGTGGCAATTGAGCTTAGAGTGTCAAAAAGTGGCATTAGCAGATTACAACAGAGATACAGAGAGATTCGAAGATTCAAAGAAAGGCATAAAAGTGGACATCCTTTGACCAGATCCCACACTGGTGACTACTTCATAGTGAAAAATGCCCTTCGGAACCGGATGGTGAATGCCACACAGCTCCATGCAGATTTAAAGGAAGTGAGAGACACCCAAGTGTTATGTCATCTGAAACCATTTACATCAGCATGGTATTCATGCTGGATGACTTGCAAGGGTACCTGAACACACCACTAGGCACAGGTGTCATCAACTTGCTGGATGAGGCATCAGTGGGCCTCAATGCTGTTCATTGATGAAAGTCAATTCATGCTGAGCAGAAATGATGTTCACTAATGATGTTGGAGACATCAAGGAGAGCGCTATGCATCAGCCACTGTTGTCACCAGACAAGCCTTTGTGTGTCTAGTCCAGACAGAACTGACCTACACTTTGTGATTGGTACAGTGACAAGCCTCTACTACTTGAATAACATGATTAATCCAATCATTGTGCCTTTGCATGAACAACACAGGCCTAATTTGATCTTCATGTATGACAATGCTCCAGCTCATCGAGGTTGCATTATTAGGGAACGGCTGCTGGAGACTGGCATACTTCAAATGGAATGGCCTGCATTTTATCCAGATCTATATCCCATAGAAAACCAGTGGGATCAGCTGAGCCACCGTGTAGAGGCTTATACCTCTGTACCATAGAACCTCAATAACAAGATGTCACGAAATAGGGAACGGGGGCTCCTCATTTGTCTTTTGGAGCAGTATCTTCCCATATCCGAGGTCATTTGGCCCGGTCTCCTGAGCCACCGTGTAGAGGCTTATACCTCTGTACCACAGAACCTCAATAACAAGATGTCACGAAATAGGGAACGGGGGCTCCTCATTTGCCTTTTGGAGCAGTATCTTCCCATATCCGAGGTCATTTGGCCCGGTCTCCTGAGTCAAGGATGGTGACCAAGACTTTTTAGAATTCTGACACTGAGTCTCAAAAAGAGCCTACTGAGCATGTGTGGGATTCCTATGGGTCTTTTAACACTATCTGAGCATGTCAGTGATGTGGCACATTTCTATTGGCCGCGGTGACATTATCAGTGATGTGGCAAGTTCCTATTTCCACAGTGACATCATCAGTGACATGGCAAGTTTCTATTGGCCGCTGTGATGTCACCAGTGATGTGGCAAGTTTCTATTGGCTGCGGTGACAGCATCAGTGATGTGGCAAGTTTCTATTAGCAGCGGTGATGTCATCAGTGATGTGTAAGGCTCTCATTGGTCAAAGGGGCTGACTGAACATGATTCCTCCATTTTGTGGCGCCCACATGGAGGTGCGCACTCATCTTTGTGCATGTAGCAACATACAGCTACCTTAGATAGGGATAGTTCACCGGAGATACCCTATTACAACCCGATATAGGAGTAATACCCTACACACTCACCTCTGCATTTATTAATAGTGTATACTAGCAGAATACGGGTAGTGTTCTGCATTTACATCCCTATTGATACTGTGTATGCTGTATATATCTACTTTTGTGAAGTCACAGGAGAGCATAGCACCCATTCTGGTCCTGTGAGTAAACAGGTCCAGTCCATATTATATTAATTCCTTTATCTGGTCCTGTCTCTAAAAAGGGATCAGTCCAGTATATAGTATTACCAATGTCGGGTCCTGTGAAGCAACAGGGTCCTATTACACTATACTGCAGCTTCTGAGTTTAGAGAAGGGCTTTATTAGGAAGTCAATGTCGCCTGCAGGTTTCTTTTTTGTGCGGAAGAAGGAGGGGAACTTACATCAATGCATTGATTATCGGGGACTCAAAGCCATAACTATAAAGAATAAGTAACCTCTGACTTTGATTTCCAAGCTGTTTGATTGGCTACGGGGAGCTCGCATCTTCACGAAACTCGACTTGCGAGGGGCATACAATTTAGTACAAATCCAAGAGGGTGACGAGTGGAAAACTGCGTTTAATACTCGCGATGGCCATTACAAGCACCTCGTCATGTCTTTCGGATTATGTAACGCCCCCGCAGTGTTTCAGGATTTCTTGAATGATGTGTTTCGAAATCTGCTCCTAACATCAGTCGTCATTTACCTAGATGACATCCTTATATATTCCCTTGATCTGGAAACACATCGTCAAGATGTGGCACGAGTCTTGAACCACTTGCGAGTCCACTCCCTCTATGCTAAGCTTGAAAATCGCATCTTCGAGAAACTGTTTTTGATGGAAGTAGATGCTTCTTCGGTAGGAGCTGGAGCAGTCCTATACCAAAAGGACAGCAATAGCAGGAAAGGCTTTGTTTTTTCTTTTGAAAGACTTTTTTGCCAGCAGTTACAAATTACACTATAGCAGACAGGGAGCTCTTAGCTATGAAGTTAGCATTCTCTGAGTGGCAATATCTTCTAGACGGAGCTAAACATCCATTCCAGGTCTTTACGGACCATAAAAACCTGGTGTATTTGCAAACCGTTCAGAGACTAAACCCGAGAAAAGCCCGTTGGTCTCTTTTCTTTTCCCAGTTTAATGTTACTCTCCAATATATATCGGGTGAGAGAAGTACAAGAGCTGGTGCCCTTTCCAGGTCTTGCATTACTGTAGAGGAAGAGAATGAAAAACCTCGGTTCATTCTACCTCCTTGCTCCGTATGTGCTGTTGCACCAGTGACCTTAGACCAGGTAACACCTGGGAAAACGTATATTTTGTTGGATTTCTTTTTTGAGGAGTAGTCAAAACGCTATTCCAGAGCCTTTATGTTACCAGTAACGTAAAGGTTCCCAATATTTCTGTTAACAAAATGAATGAGCTGAGTGGGAAGTTATGTTTTGTTTGCTGAGTTGAATGCTCTTTGGTGCCAATTTGAGCTACAGAACATTTTGGTTCTGTTTACATTTATCCTCTACAATATGCTGAGCACTTAAATCAGGGTTTCTATCTACATCTCCAAAAATACGTGATTCAGGTGAAACTCCTATGGATTTATTCACTATAATTAGTCAGCAGAGTTACTACAGACTCTGTTCAGCCTTTGTTCAGCAGTGTCCATCTTTTCAAAGGTGAACAAAACAGTTGATGACCACACTTTAGCTCACCCGAAAAGACACGTAAAAAGATAGACACCACTGGACTATAAGCCAAGCAGGAGGTCAAAGTGACTCCCTCTTCCTCATTATAGTGAATTTTATCTGAATTACAATTTTCAGAGATTTACACAAAATCCCTGGTATAAACAGTCAGTAAAGAGTACAGGATAAATGTGAGCCATGCCGTAATGCGATCTTGGGAGGCAGAATAAACAAATCATCAGCAGTTGAAGAATTGGCTTTATTTATTTATTTATTTCTTACACCGTTCCGTGCAGTATAAGTGATTAGGTGGCTTTATTTCTCAGGTCAGTATGATTACAGCAATAATAGATTTATATAGCTTTGTAGGTTTGGCTACTGTCACACGAACGTTTGTTTTTTTTTACAAAATAAAGGTTTTTTGCATGACAAATTTTGAAAGCTATAGTTTTTTTAATTTTTCTGTCGAACGAGTCATGTGAGGGCTAGTATTTTGTGGGATGAGACAGAATTTTTATTGTTACCATTTACGGCCACATAATCTTTTTTGATCACTTTTTATTCTGTTTTTTGTGAAGCAGAATCAAGAAGAAACAGTAATTCAGGATTTTTTTTTTTACACCATTCACCATGTCATAAAAGAGATAAGACAGCTTTGTTCGTCAGGTCAGTACGATTACAGTGATACTACATTTATATAGTTTCTTTTTATGTTTTGCAGCTTTTACAACATAAAAACTATTTTATAGAAAAAAACAATTTTTTGCATTGCTGTATTCTGAGAGATACAGCATTTTTATTTTTTCACTGACAGAGCTTTATGGCAGCTTGTATTTTTGTGGGACAAGATTATCTTTTCATTGGTACCATTTTTATTCATATAACTTTTTGATCGCGTTTTATTCCCCTTCATTTGTCAGCTGTATTGTGAAAAGACATAGTTTTAGCTACTTTTTTTATGGTGTACGACACTGAAAGGATTAACTAGTGCTACAGTTTTATAGATTGGGTTGTTACGGATGTGGCGATACCAAATATATGTATTTTTTTTGTTTATTTTTTTATAAATATGCATATTTGTTGGAATTTTTATTTGTTCATTACTGTCTGATTTTTTTTAATATATTTACTATTTTTTTTACATTTTTTACTTAGGGTTTATATGGGACATTACCTTTTACTGCTTTGATTACAGCTATGCTGTATTGCAGTGCACGATCATTGCAGTACAGTGTAGCTGTCAATGCAGCACTGACGGAAGCATCTGAGATTATGCTCAAGGTATGATTCCAGATGCTTTCTGTAGATTAATAACCCAGAGGTCACCATGACAACCTCGTGTCACCATGGCAACGATCGGTCACTCTCGATTACATGGCACGGACACCAATTGGAGGGGAAAAGGAGCATGATCCCTGTCCCAGACCCCTAAATGCTGCGATCGATATGCATCACAGCATTTAGTTGGTTAAACAGCCAGGGACAGAGCAGGGACCATCCCTGGCTGTGAGAGCTGAGACTTGGCTGTCAGTTAAGTACCCAACAGTCAGCACGCACCCAGTATGTCCAAGGTCGTGAAGGGGTTAAAGGTGTTAGCAGCAAAACCTCCAGTCCAGACAGAACCTTTCTCTGATCAGCGTAGATTGGGAGCATCATTGCATAAAATTGGAAAACACGTGGAAAGGAAGGGTGGATATATTCAAGCACTGTGATCAAGGAGATGAGCCCAGTGGAAAGGGAAAGTAAAACTTTAGGGGCACTATGTGTTTCAAAGATGGACAGTCCCCGTACTCATGTGCTTACAGAATCACAAGCACCAGCAGCCTTTTATATAGCTGTAGTTACTGTAACATAATTGACAATAGCAAACGTTCAGAAATTTTATTAAAACTATATAAAATACATGAAAAATATTACATAGGTATGTGCTACCCAGACACATTGCAAGGTGCAATGAATCAGTTAAAAACTACATACAGTACAGACCAAAAGTTTGGACACACCTTCTTATTCAAAGAGTTTTCTTTATTTTCATGACTCTGAAAATTGTAGATTCACATTGAAGGCATCAAAACTATGAATTAAAACATGTGGAATGAATTACTTAACAAAAAAGTTTGAAACAACTGAAAATATGTCTTATATTCTAGGTTCTTCAAAGTAGCCACCTTTTGCTTTGATAACTGCTTTGAACACTCTTGGCATTCTCTTGATGAGTTTCAAGAGGTAGTCACCGGAAATGGTCTTCCAACAGTCTTGAAGGAGTTCGCAGAGATGCTTAGCACTTGTTGGCCCTTTTGCCTTCACTCTGCATTCCAGCTCACCCCAAACCATCTTGATTGGGTTCAGGTCTGATGACTGTGGAGGCCAGGTAATCTGGCGTAGCACCCCTTCACTTTCCTTCTTAATCAAATAGCCCCTACACTGCCTGGAGGTGTGTTTGGGGTCATTGTCCTGGTGAAAAATAATTGATGGTCCAACTAAACGCAAACCGGATGGAATAGCATGCCGCTGCAAGATGCTTTGGTAGCCATGATGGTTTAGTATGCCTTCAATTTTGAATAAATCCCCAACAGTGTCACCAGCAAAACACCCCCACACCATCACACCTCCTCCTCCATGCTTCTCGGTGGGAACCAGGCATGTAGAGTCCATCCGTTCACCTTTTCTGTGTCGCACAAAGACACACTGGTTGGATCCAAAGATCTCAAATTTGGACTCATCAGACCAAAGCACAGATTTCCACTGGTCTAATGTCCATTCCTTGTGTTCTTTAGCCCAAACAAGTCTCTTGTGCTTGTTGCCTGTCCTTAGCAGTGGTTTCGTAGCAGCTATTTTACCATGAAGGCTTGCTGCACAAAGTCTCCTCTTAACAGATGCTCTAGAGATGTGTCTGCTGCTAGAACCCTCTGTGGCATTGACCTGGTCTCTAATCTGAGCTGCTGTTAACCTGCGATTTCTGAGGCTGATGACTCGGATAAACTTATCCTCCGCAGCAGAGGTGACTCTTGGTCTTACTTTCCTGGGGCGGTCCTTATGTGAGCCAGTTTCTTTGTAGCTTTTGATGGTTTTTGTCACTGCACTTGGGGACACTTTCAAGGTTTTCCCAATTTTTCGGACTGACTAACCTTCATTTCTTAAAGTAATGATGGCCACTCGTTTTTCTTTACTAAGCTGCTTTTTTTTTGCCATAATACAAATTATAACAATCTATTCAACTGGACTATCAGCTGTGTATCCACCAGACTTCTGCACAACACAACTGATGGTCACAACCCCATTTATAAGGCAAGAAATCCCACTTATTAAACCTGACAGGGCACACCCGTGAAGTGAAAACCATTTCTGGTGGCTACCTCTTGAAGCTCATCAAGAGAATGCCAAGAGAGTGCAAAGCAGTAATCAAAGCAAAAGGTGGCTACTTTGAAGAACCTAGAATATAAGACATATTTTCAGTTGTTTCACACTTTTTTGCTAAGTATTTCATTCCACGCGTGTTAATTCATAGTTTTGATGCCTTCAATGTGAATCTACAATTTTCAGAGTCATGAAAATAAAGAAAACTCTTTGAATGAGAAGGTGGGTCCAAACATTTGGTCTGTACTGTATATACAATGATAAACATACAAATACACAATAAAACACACATACTAGTATATATACATATACTTACACACAATTAAAAAAATGCTTGTATATATGGACACATACATATGACCAAACACATCCAACAAATCATTATGTAATCGAACTGTGCCTGAGCATGTATATTCTGATATATTGCATGTATATTCATTGCTGAGGTTAAGAACCTCAGGGCCAAATGTGACTAATTTAAAAATCCAATAGGCTTCCCTATTGATCAGCTTCTGAAGACGGTCAGGTACATTGTCAGGTGCTTGTTCTAATTCAGTGAGACATAAACCATTGTGGGGGTAAATGCTCCATTAAAAAGTGTTTGGAGACACAGTGAGTAATGACCCCACTACGAAGATTATGTCTATGTTTGTTAATCCTGTTATGGATTGGTTAAATGGTGCTGCCAATATACTCAAGATTTCTGCCGCATTCTAGTAATTAAACAACAAATGATAAATTGCAATTCAAAAACTGATCGCTATAGAATACCTTCCCAGTATTTCTTGATTGAAAACTCCTACAGCAATGCCTAATCACACCACAGAATAAACATTTAGGATTACCATAGCGAAATACCCCTTTTATCCTGATGGAAAATCACAGCTAATAGGTGTCTTATCGCTCGTTCATTATTATTTTTATTATTGTTTCTGTGACTGGGTGAAATATGTTTTTTTTAGAGTTCTGTTCCTCCTAAAAAATAGTTGGATTATTTGGTAAGATCATAGTCAAAATAGGATAATGTTTTTAAAAGAACCAATATTTCTTAAGAATTTCCTAACGGTGTTGTGGGATTTATTAAAAGTTATCACAAAACTGAATTTGAATTTGTTATCTCCATCAATGACATTTTTGGAATTGTTTTTAACTTCTTTCCTTGTCAGACAATCCACTTGTGGAAGATCCTTCATCTTGTTAAAGGCACCCTTAAGGGGTACTTCTCACATAGCGAGATCGTTACCGAGATCGCTGCTGAGTCACAGGTTTTGTGACGTACCAGTGACCTCATCAGCGATCTCGCTGTGTGTGACACTAAGCAACGACCTGGCTCCTGCTGTGAAATCGCTAATCATTACACATTGTTCTGGTTCATTTTTTACTCATTTGTCTCCCGCTGTGCAGCACACATTGGCGTGTTTGACAGCAGAAGACCAATGAGCACAGACTCTGTAAGCAGCCTACGCTGGAAACCAGGGTAAATATCAAGTAACTAAGCAAAGCGCTTTGCTTAGTTACCCGATATTTACCTGATTACCAGCGTACACCGCTTAGCACTGGCTCCCTGCACACGTAAGCAGGGTAAATATCAGGTAACTTAGCAAAGCGCTTTGCTTAGTTACACGATATTTACCCTGGTTACCAAGCGCGGAGTCGCTAGTGGCTGGTGGCTGGTGGATAGTCGCTGGTGAGATCTGCCTTCCATGTAGCAACGCACCAGCGATCCTGACCGAGTCGAATCATGGTCGGAATCGCTGGTACGTCGTTTAGTGAAACGGTACCCTAAGGATTCCCTTGGGATAGCCCTTATCTCTGAACCTTTTACGGAGGATTTTTGACTCCTTAAAAAAAATTTAATCTCTGGTATAATTTTTACAAATACATCATTATTGGCTATATGGTACATTATTCAGCCATTTATTTTTAAAATTAATTAAATGCCAACAATGGGGACTCTTTGAAAGTTCACTTTCACTTGTTCCAGTACCAAAATTGAATTTTTAAACCATGTCATATTAAAAAATGAAGACAGTGCTATATTCACATCCACCTTTTTCAAAAAGGTATCTATTAATAGCTTTTTGGAGAAGTCTAGTGTCTACCTCCCTAAATGTCCGATAATGTACCATATGGCCAATACTAGCACATTCATAAAAATTGTACCAGAGATGAAGATTTTTTGAAGGAATCAAGGTAAGAGGTTAAGTGGGCGCAAACTTTGACAGTCTAGTGTGATAAGCCAGTGAGATCACAGATGTACGATCTTTTCATCTAGCTAAAAAGTGGCAGCAACTGGAAGTTTTGACTGTAGGTCAAGTGGTGGAAAGAGTGGTCCTTGACCGAATTGTTCAAGTCCTGCCCATTTAGATTAAATGCTGTGTGGGTCAAGCAGACACCTGGGACATGGATCAGCTAGTTGCCCTGATGGAGCGATATCTAAACATGGAGGACTGTCTACACAGTAACTCATCTACTCAGCTGACACAAGGGAACCAGAAGCTCTCTGATCTAGTTAAGACTGTTGCTAATTCAAAGGAGGTGAGTGAGCCTCATAAAAGGGGAGCTTATATAGACATGTTAGCCAGGTCATTAAATTTAGTTAGCTCTAAAAGGCTTTTATACGGCAAATGTAAGAATGGTGAACAATGGGAGTCACTTTCCTACCCCTGAAGACACCAATCGTATCATAGTATTGTCATGTGGCGTAATCTGAATAATGTCTTGCATTTTTTGTAAATATTGTGTCATGTGAAGTGTAGTGTATTTTATTGTATTGTAATGTGAGGTGTGATAAGCATTGGTAATTTGATATGTAATGTTAATGGAGGAATGTATTGTATTAATATTAGAGTATTTTGTAAGGAAGTTCTGCCCAGCAACAGACTGCAGGAATTGAAGCAGTTAAGTTTTTGGACTACCCCTCTCTGGGATTGGTCACTTGACAGGGAAAGTGACAGTTAATTTTATAGTCAGTGAAGGCCTAGTGAGCAAATGTGACAGGCATATAGTCAGTCAGTCATGAAGGTCTCATGCGGTGGGTGGTCTGTGGCAGCAGAGAGCAGGAGAGAGAAGGCAAAATAGCGAGATTCTCAGAAGTGGCCAGGGACACAGGGTGTGAACAGTGTTGTAACTATAGACCAATCCTTGATCAGACTGGTCTCAGATGATAGGAGCTGGAGGACAGAACTCTAGGAACCAGGCCCCTTAAAAAGTCAAAGTACCAGGAAACGTCTACTTATGCAGGACTTTAGTGGCCAAGCTCCCCTTAACCGCCATGCTACCGGCTAACCTCAACTTGCGTGTGAACGTAGTCAACTGACTGAATGGTTTCCCACTAGCTTTACTCTGGTTATTATGAGACATTTAATAAAACTGGATGTGGCACTGCAGGAAAGTTGTTACACAGTGTAACAATGGACTGGGATGCTCTGGGACTTAACCGCCCAGTTATATTGGACGCAACCCAGAAGGAAGTTGAGTTGTGTCTCGTAATGTTGTGCAAAACTGTAACATGCTGAAAGATGTGTGGTTGCGATCTTGAATGTTAAGTGGTAAAAAAGAATGAATTGTACAATAAAGAGTTGTAGTTTTAAGTGAACAGTTGCAACATTATTGCCGGGGCATCCGCAGTCAATTTTTCACCCCCGCGATTACCGCCTCACTCCACTCTTCACAAAGTTATTGTTTACTGGGATTATCTGGCTGCAATTGTCTACTAGTGGATGAGCCCATGGCATGTGATAGTGGGCAGAGAAAGTCACTGTGTCCTAATCTTACCTACTCTGCCTTGATATATTATATTCCAGAAAGATGAACTTGTTATGTATTTGTTGAATGACACTCAATTAATGCTCTGTTGGACTTGTATCGTCTGGTGACTTTTGTCCACACCAGTTGGTGGACAGCAGAAAACTGCAGAGTAAATTAAAGAAAGTCATCTCTAAACATGGGTACACTAAGAATTTTGTCTTATATGGAAAGGTGTCCCATAATGTGGGAGTGATAAAGACTTTAAAAATAATGTGATTGTGAGTTGTGACATTCCTTTGTTTTAGCAAGTGTGGAAAATGCTACAAGTGTGTTTAACCAAATGCAGTAGTATACGATGTTGAACAAATAAGCTTATGTGACTTTGAAAATGTAGAAGCTGCAGGGTTGACCACAAGTGAAAGTGAGAGCTCACAGTTAGAGATTTTTGAGAATTACATCAGTACATTAGAGAATTATATCACTACATCAGCCAGGGAAACACGCATCCTACCAATTTTCCCATGTTAATCTGATGATACCATGTAAGGATCCTGAGCTGTCTGTCTAAAAACATCAGACATGTTATCAGGTACTCAAGTGTAAGGGGGTACAAGGCTCTACCACCCCCCAGACTGTGTACGGATATATATATATATGTCTGTGATAAAGTCATTCCTTTAAGTTGTGTGGCCACCAGGTGGCAGCGTGGCCCAAATGACCGCTTACTTGGTACTCTTTGGCTAGGAAGGGGTTAGTTACAGGGAGGGCTGTAGGTTATAAAAGGGGCCACGTAAGAGGAAGAGGGTAGGAGAGTCCCCAGGAAGGAGCAAGTGTGAAGAAGCCCAAAGAATCGATTTGATCAGATCCTCTGGGTCGAACTCATATCCCGTACACGTGGGGTCCTGAAGCTGTAGGACTGAAGATAACTATGTCCCCTGAAAGGGGTTGTAGTCCGGGCGGTGTGAGTGGTGGCTGTTCCCTGGAAAGAATTCCTAATGATTCCCTACAATCAACTGACGGTTAGTGTGACCTTACGGATAGGGTGAGAGTCCAGAGTGGGAGCAGAGGATGAGCCTGCCACGTATTGTGAAGTCAGAGAAGGGAATGAGGGGCCTACCGGTCAGCCAGGAAATTTAATTATGTAATGAATACTGAAGGGAACCCCGCTGGGGTCAGAAGCGGTGCCCACAAGAAGCAAGGTGATGATGTGGAGAAGTTGCCAAGTAAAGTTGCAGTGTTTGAAAAGAATCTCTGTGTCCAAGTTATTGTCTCAGAGGATGAATGGACTGACGTATGAACTGATTTGCACTGAAGTGGTGACCGGTGCGAAAAGGGTTTAATGTCCGGTTGTATTGCGGCCTAAGCACCACTGTGAAAACTACAATGGCCCCCACTAGCCACCCAACACAAGTACAAGAGGTAAAGGAGTTAGTAGAGAACAATAGGGATGTCTTTTTGGAGCTCTCAGGTCATACAAACATGATAAAATATTTTATTCTTTTACAGAACACAAACCTGATGTCAGCTTTGCAATGTAGATGCCATGTCCGAGTTCTATGGTTAGGATAAAGAATGTTCCACCCATGAGGTGGAAACAAAGGGGGAGGGGGGCGGAGGGGATATGTAACAGGAACAGGGGAAAAGTGATGGATCGTGTGTACATATCCTCTAGTTTCCTGTCATATACTGTCTAAATAAGCCAGTCAGGCAGTTTGGTAGCAGGGATCTGTCTATTTTCCCTGCTCTGTTGAGCCACTATAATTGCTCATGATGACCCAGGCTAATCATCTGTAAAGCTCAGGTATAGTATAAAGGATAGAGAGTTCTCAAGCTGAGGCCTCTCTTTCTGCTCATGGGAAAACTGCTGTGAGAAAATAAATTGTTTGGTTAGAAGCTGTGCACTAGGCCCAGCTCTACTGATTCAGTACGATGACTGTTTAGTTAGTGTCCAGCCGGCCTAGGATTTATTTTGCATCCTTTGTATTTTATTTTGCTGTTGTCTGAAATAATAAAACTGGTTGTACCAAACCCATGTAGACAAGCAGATGAGCTAATTACTTAATCATATTAGAGTTGAATGTATAAATATTCATATAATAATTATATAATAATGTGTTAAATTATAAAAGGGTTCAGGAGTCATGTTGGAAGTCCGTGGCTGTCAAAGCAGAATCCATATAACCTCCTCCACCCTGCCAACATCCCCTGCCATCTTTTTCTGACCAGAAGGCCAGGTACAGCGTCATCAGAAAATAAATGTTTTGGCAGCCTTTAAAATCTATATATTTTTAAGCCTAAAAGAGGAGTGAAACCTAAACACAGAAAAATTAAAAAGACCTTTTTATGCATTAATGCTTTTAGCTTACAAAGAAAGAAAATACTTATCAATTCCGTAAAGTGTGTAAACGGCGTTGTCAGCCTTTTAGTGTGCTGTTATTGTGTACAGGAAAGAATGATGTTATGAGACTGTACTCCTGATAATAACAATACATGATCCTGTCTCTTTGAAGATCTCTGTAGTCGTTTGATCAGTCTAAACAAAGCAAACACCTGTCAGAACTAATCTAAAGCCAACAATTGTGTCATAAGCGAAAATCAAACTCAGAGGTCTGTGGATAATTATTTCCACAAATTAAACACTTTATCCAGAATTGTAATTTGCAGATATATAAACAGTTTTATAAAAAAAAACAACATAAATATAAATTCTTCTTTCCTAAAGAACTTTGATGCTTTTCACCAGTGCGAAAGAAATTATTTGGTCCAGGACAGGCAACTGGTTAGGATCCTGTTTTGCAGACTAGAACAGGAGGAAAAATAGTGGGTGAACAAAAGACATTTTACTGTCAGTTCCAGTTGTGTGCTTAGTTACACTAAGATGTGTGTCCAACAAAAGAGAATTTAATGGATTCAACAGATGTAGAGCCATGAAAATGCCAGCGGGTGAGCTAAGCTAATAGCAAAGTACACCATGGCGCTCTACTCTATTTGTGTAGCAAAGGCCATTTTCATTTACTTTCAATGAGTAGTTCACCATGTGGATAATACAGGTACTCTACCCTATTGTCAAAGCATGGTGGCGTGCCATGTATGAGACTAGATCAAGTTTTATCAATGTGTCACAGCTGTAATACTGGAGTTTAACTCCCGAGGTCTCAAGTGACATGCTTATTAATCATACTGCCGAAACACTTTCTGAAGCTACTTAAGACCTTAAAATGGTCCCAAAATGTTCAACTTATTCAATACAGAGGAATGTACTTAGCTCACCACGCCTGCTTTTACACGCTCCACTACGGGCACGGTGGTTTGTGATCACCTCTCAAGCATAGAATCATGTAATCTAGCATGTCTGTTAGTGAAAAGGTGTGGATCCACTTTATTTCACATGAATAGCAGTACAAATCCATATTACCATTTCAGTTGTATTGTAGGGGACAACTTCAGTTTGTTGTTTGTATGGTAGGATGTGTTAAATACCTGCCTAAAATATACACTGCTCAAAAAAATAAAGGGAACATGAAAATAACACATCCTAGATCTCAATTAATGAAATATTCCAGTTGCAAATCTTTATTTATTACATAGTGGAATGCGTTGAGAACAATTTAACATAAAAATGATCAATGTAAATCAAAGTTAATATCCCATGGAAGTCTGGATTTCGATTGATACTCAAAATCCAAGTGGAAAAATCAAATTAAAGGCTGCTCCAACTTCAGAGGATGCCTTAATACAAGGAAATGGGGTTCAGTAGTGTGTGTGGCCTCCACGTGCCGGTATGACCTCCTTACAATACCTGGGCATGTTTCTGAGGTGGCAGATGCTCTGCTGAGGGATCTCCCCCACACCTGGATTAAAGCATCAGTCATCTCCTGTACAGTCTGTGGTGCAATGTGGTGTTGGTGGATAGAACGAGACATTATGTTCCAGATGTGCTTGATTGGATTCAGGTCTGGAGAACGCACAGACTGGTCCATAGCATCAATGTGCTTACACACTTGAGCCACATGAGCCCTAGCATTGTTATGCATCAGAAGGAACTCAGGGCCCATTGCACATGCATATGGTCTCACAATGAGTCTGAGGATTTTATCCCAGTACCTAATGCAGTCATGGTACCTGTGGCTAGCACATGGAGGGTCTCAAAAGAAATGCTTCCCCACACCATTACTGACCCACTACCAAACTGGTCATGATGGAAGATGTTGCAAGTACCAGAACGTTCTCCATGGCATCTCCAGACTCTGCGACTTCTCTCATGAGCTCAGTGAGAACCTTCTCTCATTTGTGAAGAGCACAGGTTGCCAATGTCAAATCTGCAAAACTTGGTGTTCACTGGCAAATGCCAATTGCCCTGAATGGTGTTGGGCTGTAAGAACAACAGGCACTTGTGGATGTCGGACCCTCATACCACCCTCATGGAGTCTGTTTCTGACAGTTTGAGCAGAAATATGAATATTAGTGGCCTCCTGGAGGTCATTTTTCAGGGCTCTGGCACTGCTCTTCCTGTTCTTCCTTGTACAAAAAAGGAAGTAGTGGTCCTGCTGCTGGGTTTTTGCCCTACTACGTCTCCCTTCACGTTTCCAGGTGTACTGGCCTGTCTCCTGCTATCTGCTCCATGCTCTGGACACTGTGATGACAGACAAAGCTAACCTTCTTGCCACAGTTTGCATTGATGTGCCATCCTAGATGAGCTGCGCTACTTGAGCAACTTCTGTGGGTTGGAGACACTGCCTAATGCTACCTCTAGGGGCGAGAGCGATGACAAAATGCAAAACTGACCAAAACAACAGCCAAAAAGGACGAGAACAGAGAAATGGTCTGTGTTCACCAACTGCAGAACCACTTGATAATAGGGGTTTTCTTGCCAATTGCCTATCATTTATACCTTTTGTCTATTCCATTTGCACAACAGCAGAAGAAATTGATTGCTGCTTCTTAACCGGACAGGTTGATTTCATAGAAGTGTGATTGACTTGGAGTTACACTGTGTTGTTTAAGTGTTCCCTTTATTTTTAGTGAATATCTATACAACTAAATATACACATAATCTGCTCTGGTATCTGGCACAGAACTTGTGCATCTAGTGTTAGAAACATCATTCACTATCAATGTAATTGGTAGAAGCAGCCAGGACTTGCATCTTACAATTGTGTAATACACAGCCATGACCTGCCGAGCATGGGGTGTGCTAACCCCGTGAACTTGCCCTATACATTTGTAATAGGGTGTCTAGTGCCCTGCCACCCCTAATGATGTCATGCCTTTTAGATATGTGGTTAAGAGAAATGTTATTGGCTTGTGTATTTTTTAGGTTTTTAGGTGTAATGTTGGATAACATGAAAGGTCAAAATGTACTATTATTTGGGTTGTGTCGCTGTATGGGCAGCTACCAGTAGATAGCAATGGGCTCCTTAGCAGGGAAGGGAGGCTCGGATAGAAGGTATAGTAGCAGTACTGATAGGGTTAGCTGAATAGGCTCGGCCCACAGTGAAAAGATATAGGGTAGACATATTCTGATTTTAGACAGATAGGGAAAGGATGAGACAATGAAGAGAACAAGAGAAAGGATCTGCAGGGTCAGATGAAGCAGAGTGGAGTGGATTGTGTGGAGGTGACAGACAGAAGACAAAGTAGTAAAGGGAGAGAAGAGGAAGATAAAGCAAAAGGAGAGTTCATCTGCAGCAAGGTGTAATTCCAGTCTGAAGGAGTGAAGGAAGAGGGTGCCCCTTTCTTAGACCGGTAGCTACTAGTATCTGTGGAAATACTAGCACAGCGGGGCATCATCAGGAGTCCAACCGCTGATCGAAAACTGAGCCGTCAGACCAGCCACCATGTTTATTGACTCTCTGGATCGGAGAGGAGAAGGTAAGCCGCCCCTTGGTTGCCGTAACTGTAGAGCTGAGCATGGTACAGGAAAAAATGCATGTAGCTGTCAATGATGCAAAGTCTGCCTTGAAGAAATGGAAACGGTCTGCAAATCAACTGTTTAGTAGAGTTATTGGAGGTGTAACCAGTGATGGATTCTTTACTGACTCTATGGTGTGCGAGGCCGATTACAGTGAGCGGGAGCCTGAGAAGCCGGACAGAGACTTAGGCATGCAGCTGCAGACTGGTAACACCACTACACTCCATACACCACTCTGACCCCCCGTGTTTATACTGTGCCAGGGTAGGTTGAGGACTTCAACCCTTGCCCACAACTGCCCCTCCCCGGTACTTTACATTTGGCATAGTCGGCAGGATGCAAACATCTGGTATCCAAACAGGCAGAAACGTGTGACCCTGGCCGCAGGAGACATAGTACCTGAAGCTGAGCGGCCTGAAGTGGCGCTGCAGTAGAGCATTGTGCCTGAAAGTTTTGCTGATGGCAAAATGATGACCAAGATGGTGGACAGCAGCGTGGCTGAAAAATGGCGGCACTTTACACACCCGCTTCCGACTTGCGCCGTTCATGCATGATAGATGTTGTGAAGCGGTTAATAAATATGCCTTAAAATCACACCATTACACATTTTACATTCATGCTAGAGCAATAGTACAGAGAGTTTTTAATATACTGTTTTTGGTTGTGTTTTTCAAAAAAATAAGACACTGTCTTGTACTTTTTTTGCCCACCAAAAAAACACTAGGGCTTATTTTTGGAGGAGATCTTATTCTTGGAGAAACATAGTTGGGGTAAATTTATCCCCCCAAAAAAAGTAGATTCCCCTTCCCAGGAGACTCATACTTACCATACCTGGACTTTTGGGTGGCTTCCAGGTACTGTGATCTTCAGCGGGCGCTACCAACAGGTATGCTATACGCCGTCCTCCCCTGCTTCTGGCCGACACTCACACACACCAGATCACACAGACATCAAATCACACACAGACTCACTTACTCACTCATCATATCCAGCATTAGAGAATGCTTCCGGCCGTAGGGAATGATGGGAGGAAGCCATGTGTCCGCAGGTCCTGTAAGCAAGCATTGTGGCAGGTCCTTGAGCTCCACCACACAGCCTCTCAGGATTCTGCCGGCAAGAAGAAATCGGTGTCACTAGATGTGCTGAGTGTGTGTGTGTCTGTGTGTGATCTGATGTGTTTGAGATCCGATGTTTGGGTGTGTGATCCAATGTTTGTGTGTGTGATCTGATGTTTATGTGTGTGAGATCGGATGTGTGTGAGGGTGGAATCATTGCATGTCCTCTGCTCGGCGTCTGGTGAGTGTGATTGCGAGTGTCTTCTTTCTATAATGAAGTGTCCTGCTGCATTCTTTAACTTTTTTAACTTATTTATTATAACAACTACAATATTTATATTTTCTACTAGCTGTACTACCCGGCTTTGCCCGGGTTAATAACTGCTGTTAACAAAATAGAATGTATTAACAAAAATGTATTCTGCACACAAAAAACACAAAATAAATAGATAGAAATGTAATTATAATGTCTGTCTCCCCCTCTGTATATATCTCTGTCTCTCTCTTTGTCTGTCTGTCTCTTTCCCTGTCTGTCTCTGACTGTCTGTCTCTTTCTCCATCTGTCTCAATCTCTTTCCCTGTCTGTCTATCTATCTCTTTCCCTGTCTATCTGTCACTTTTCCTGTCTGTCTCTTTCCCTCTCTTTCCCTGTCTGTCTCTTTCCCTCTTTCCCTCTGTCTCTTTCCCCGTGTCTGTCTCTTTGTCTGTCTCTTACCCTGTCTGTCGCTTTCCCTTTCTTTCCCTGTCTCTCTGTTTCCCTGTGTCTGTCTCTTTGTCTGTGTCTGTCTCTTAACCTGTCTCTCTCTTTCCCTCTCTTTCCCTGTCTGTCTCTTTCCCTGTCAGTCTGTCTCTTTGTCTGTGTCTGTCTCTTTGTGTCTGTCTCTTACCTTGTCTATGTCTGTTTCTTACCCTGTCTGTGTCTGCCTTTTTCCCTGTCTGTGTCTGTCTCTTTGTGTCTGTCTCTTACCCTGTCTATGTCTGTTTCTTTCCCTGTCTATGTCTGTCTCTTTCCCTGGCTGCATTGTGACATGCCAACATTCCATATAAGGGTGTGGCTGCGCATTCTTCTGAAGTTCTGGCTGCACTGTGGCTCCCAGCTCCATTTGCTTTAATGGAGGCAGGTTTTTTGGCGAATAACTGTAAAGAGTGGGGTTAAAATTTCCCCTCAAAACATAGCCTATGACGCTCTCGGGGTCAAGAAGTGTGAGTGTGCAAAATTTTGTGGCTGTAGCTGCGACGGTGCGGATGCCAATCCCGGACATACACACACACACACACACACACACACACAAATACACACACACATTCAGCTTTATATATTAGATTAACTTTTTCATAGGCATTACTTATGTTATAAAATAATAGGTTTAACAGGATGATATTACATGTTATTACACCATAAAGGATTTGTTCACTTTTGGCATCCCCTTTTTCAATACAAAATTACTCTGATAATAAAGTTATCATAGTGTCTCTTAAGAACTCGAGGTTTCAGCTACAAAGTAATCAATAAGAGTTAAATTTACCTACAAAGGGGAAATTAAACACTGCACAGTTCCCTTTGAGTAAACAAATATGCAATGCCATGCCAACCAATAAATAGTGCTTATGATTCTTTTTCTTGAACCTGCTTGGTGATATCCAAATGGGGAAATACAATATGTTTTACCTAAGAAAACTATAATTTGAACCAAAAATAAGAGTTTTTACTTTAAATCTACCTCTGCTTAAAAATATATTCTCAGTTTGTAAATGAAAAATAAATGCTGAACCAAATGATTCTGAAAATAGTGAAAAACGGAAGTGTCTGCTTTTTTTATACCTTTTCGTTTTTTTATTGTGATTAAATTGTTGTATTCGAGGTAATATGATGTTCATAAACTCTGAAGGTAAAAAATAAGATTTACTCTAAGTTCTTTATTGTATCACTTGTGACATTCTAATACTTGAGGTTCCAGATGCACTTGACAGACAACAAAAGTCAATTTGGTAATGGTAAAAAATTAGTAGTTCTTAAAAGGATTTACTTACCAGGATCCTTGGAAGTCATATCGCACATGAAACACTTACTGCAATTAAGGGGTTACCGGTTTCTGCCCTTTTTAGGAGATCTGAGGAAATATTTTGTTCTCTCTTAGGAACTCTATGTTAACAAAATATTAGTCAGTCGTTGATATCCACAGGAAAATATAAACAACAGCATTTCTGGCTCTGGGCAGTGTTACCTCTTGAGTAGCTGGAAGTTTGATATTTTTACAGGCAGGAAGGTTGAAAGGCTGCAGGCCACTGAAAATGTGACTGGGTCACCTGACACCAGTGGAGCGAAAAGAAAAAAAAAAGGGGGATAGTGCTGTTCAGGAGGATGAGAGGGTGACAGATGGCAAAAGTGAGAGAGCGAGAGTCAGAGAAGCTAACACACATTAGTCTAAAGACATTTGTAGAAAGCAGAATTTATTGGGAACTCAATTAAGCAGAAACAAACTCAACATAATCTATTATGTTGCATTACCAGTTGCATTGTAACTATTGAGCCCATATTACTATAAGACACAATCCAGGTTTAGATAGCAGAAAATAGGAAAAACATTTTTTTTTTACAAATTAAGAATGTCCTGGGGATGTAAAGAAGTGAATCTATTAATATAACTAATTTTAATGCAGTATGGTATAATGTAGAGGTAATAAATATATTGTTAGTGTTTGTCTGCAGTATGTGTGTTATACACATATAGCTTTATAGCACACATATTATGTAAACTCTGCAGCACAGGCATATACACACTCTGTTCTGCTCCACACTATCCTGCTATATACAGTTGTTCTAAAAAGTTTACATACACCAGCAGATTTTTTGCTTTCTTGGCCTATTTTCAGAGAATATGAATGATAACACAAAACCTTTTTTTCACTACTGGTTACTGGTTGGGTGAAGCCATTTATTATCACACTACTGTGTTTTCTCTTTTTCAATCATAATGACAACCAAAAACATCCAAATGACCCTGATCAAAAGTTCACATACTCCAGTTATTATTATTGTGCATTTCCCCCTCTAACATCAATGACAGCTTGAAGTCTTTCGTGGTAGTTGTGGATGAGACTTTTTATTTTCTCAGATGGAAAAAGCTGCCCTTTCTTTTTGTCAAAAAGCCTGCAGTTCCTGTATATTCCTGGGCTCTCTTGCATGAACTGTGTGCTTGAGTTCTCCCCAGAGTGGCTCAATAATATTGAGGTCAGGAGATTGAGTTAGCCAATCCAAAATCTTCACTTTGATTTACTGTAGCCAAAGACAGGTCGACTTGGCCTTGTGTTTTGGATCGTTGTCATGTTGGAACGTTCAAGTACGTCCCATGCGCAGTTTCTGGGCTGATGAGTGCAAATTTACCTCCAGTATTTGCTGATAACGTTCTGCATTTACCTTTTCTTCTACTTTGACCAAGTTTTCTGTAACTTTGTAACTCACTCATCCCCACATCATCAGCGATCCACCTCCGTGCTTTACAGTAGGAATGGTGTTCCTTTCATCATAGGCCTTGTTGACACCTCTCCAAATGTAACGTTTATGGTTGTAACCAAAAAGTTTGATTTTTGTCTCATCACTCCAAATTACCTTGTTCCAGAAGTTTGGTAGTTTGTCTCTGTGCTGTTTGGTGTATTGTAGGCGAGGTACTTTGTGGCATTTGCGCGGTAATGGCTTTTTTTTTGGCGACTCAACTATGCAGCCCATTTTTCTTCAAGTGCCTCCTTATTGTACATATTGAAACAGCCACACTGCTAGTTTTCAGTGAGTCCTGTATTTCAGCTGATGTTATTTGTAGGGTTTTCTTTGCATCTTGAACAATTTTCCTGGCAGCTGTAGCCGACATCTTTGTTGATCTACCTGACCATGGTTTTGTTTTTACAAAGCACCTGATTTTCCATTTGTTAATCATAGTTTGAATGCTGCTGACTGGCATTATCAATTCCTTGGATATCTTTTTGTATCCCTTTCCTGTTTTATACAGTTCAACTATCTTTCCATGTAGATCCGATGATAATTCTTTTGTTTTCCCCATGACTTACAATCCAGAAACATCAGTAGCTGGATGGAAGATGCAAGAGTCTGTCTGGATCCCAGAAACTCACTCAGCTTTTATGCACACACTCTGATTATAAGAAAACAGGTCATAGGTGAAGATGTTACCTTTATTAGCCATTCAAACCCATTTGTGTCAACTTCTGTGCATGTTATCAGGCCAAAATCTCCAGGGTATGTGAAGTTTTGATCAAGGTCATTTGGATGTTTTTGGTTGTCATTATGATTTAAAAAGAGAAAACACAGTAGGTTGACAATAAATGGCTTCACCCAACTACTAGCCATGAGTGGGAAAAAAACATTTTGTGTTATCATTCATATTCTCTGAAAAAAAACAAGAAAGCAAAAAATCTGCCAGGGTATGTAAACGTTTGAGCATAACTTTATACACACACAACTCCTTCATGCATATACACATACAGTGAATTGCGAAAGTGTTTACCAGTTTGGCTTTTTACCTATTTTGTATTCATTACAACCTGTGTTTAAATATTTTTGTAATCTGATTTGTGTGGGATGCATCAGCACTAAAAACTCTACGTTGCAGATGGGAAGTGAGAAAAACATAGGGAAATATTACATTTATGGGATAAAATAAATAAAAATTGTCATGGGTATATGTATTCACCCATTTTGCTACTGAGCTCCTAAAAAATTTGGTGCAAGCAATAATCTTCATAAATCATGTATTTGATGAAAGGAAGTCCACCTTTGTGCAATCTAAGTGTCACATGGTCTGTCACATGGTCTGCACACCATTTCTGAAAGGCCACAGAGGCGAAAACATCATTAAGCAAACCACTAACCAAACAACACCATAAAGACCAAGGAGATCTCCAAACAAGTCAGTGACAAAGTTATTGAGCAGTACAAGTCAGGGTGGTTGGGGTTCTAAAAAATATCCCAATCTCTGATGATCCCCTAAAGCACCATCAAATCCATTATAACTAAATGGAAAATACATGGTACCACAACAAACCTGCCAAGAGAAGGCTGCACACTAAAACTCTCAGCCCAGGTAAGGAGGGAATGAATCAAAGGGTCAGCACAGAGACCAAAAGGTAATATGGAAGGGGCTGCAGAGTTTCTAACAAGAGACTGGAGTGTCTGTCAATATGACCACAATAAGCCGTACACTCCATAGAACTGGCCTTTATGGAATAGTTGCCAGGAAAAAGCCTTTACTTACATCCAAAAATTGGAAGGCTCATTTTGATTATGTCAAAAGATATATGGGAGACTCCTCAAATGTATGGAGGAAGGTGATGTCCTCACACGAGACTAAAATTGAACTATTTGGCTACCCAGTAACGCTATGTCTGGCACCAAACCAACAAAGCTCAAAAATACCATCCACGCAGTGAAACATAGTGGTGGCTACATCATGCTGTGGGGATGTTTTTGGCAGTAGGTATAGGGAAAATGGTCCAAGTCGATGGGAGGATGAATGGTGCAAAATACAGGGATATTTTTGAACACAACCTGTTCCAGTCTGTCAGTTATTTGAGACTGGGACGGAGGTTCCCCTTCCAAGAAGACAATGACCCAAAGCATACTGCTAAAGCAACATTTGAGGGATTTAAGGGGAAACATGTAAATGTATTTAAGTGGTATAGTCAAAGCCCAGACTTTAATCCAATTAGGAATCTGTGGTCAAATTTGAAGATTGCTGCTAGCCAGAGAAAAACATCTGACTTGAAGGCACTTGAGTAGTTTTGTCTTGAGGAATAGGCAAAAATCCAAGAGGCCAGATTTGGAAAGCTATTAGAGACTTATCCAAAGTGGCTTGCAGCTGTAATTACCACAAAGGAGGCTCTACAAAGAACTGACTTTAGGGCTGTGAATAGTTATACACACTGAAGTTTGCAGTTATTTTTTCCTATTTACTGTATAGCTTTTTTCACAATTTACAAAAGAACACCAATGGGTCTGGATGAAACAATGGAAAAAGGGGCTAACTAATTGAGAAATTGAAGAAACTGTCAAGTTCAGTGGAGAAAGCCTGTTGGTACGTTGTTTAACAGCCAAAGGCTTTGGATACTTGACCAGAATCAATGGTGGTCTCAATTTGAGTTATATATGAGTACCCCACAAGATGAGTTACTTCATACACTCGAGTACTATTGGTATGAAAAGGGCAACATATTGTATCAGTAGGATAATGACCCAAAGCACAATTCGGGATTGGTGAACAAATGGTTCAATAACAAATAACTAGTGGTGCTGGATTGGCTCCCAGGTTTCAACACAATTGAACACTTGTGGGTAGAGTTTAATGAAAAGCTGTATACATAACTGTCAAGCCAAGTGCTGCACTCTCCAGGTGTCATAATGACGTCGGACTCTGTAAACGCTGCAGAGTCTGACAGGCAATCTGGTGTCATTTAGTTGTTCAGTCTGAGCTGGGCGTTGGCTGCTTCTCTTTCACTGCCCATCAATCCAGCAGAAGTTAATTTCTGCTGGCTTGTGAACTGCTGCTAGGCGCTCAGGTTGCTTATGACCACTCACAATCACCTCCACCCTTTATAAGGTGCTGTATCCGGTTCCTCATTGCTGATTATAGCTGCAGTGATTCCGGTGTTTAGCGTGTGATCCAGTTTTTGGTGATCTGCTGTATGTTCTTCCTGTGTTCTCTTTCCCCTGTGTCTGTTTGCAGTGTGTTTGTGTTTTGGATCTCCCCTGTCTGCATTATTTGTGGGGTTTGTTACTTTAGTCCCAGCCCTCCGAAGGGGTGGTTGAGAGGGGGTGTTAAACTAGGGTACGGACAGGAGTTAGGGTCATGCTGGTGTGTTGCCCATGGAAGGGGGAACTCGATCTAGGGCAGTACTTATACTTGGGAATGTCACTTTGGTGGCCGTTGCCCGGTTCCGTGCCCTTGTCCCCTTTTGTAAGGAGGGATATTTACAGGGGAGATAAGAGTTAATGTCATGTGATGCCACCTGTGGGTTGCGGTTAAGGATGGAGAACCGCCGCTGCTGAATGTGGGTACACCCAGGGCTGGTGGTGATTGCAGCAATGGTGTTAGGCCCTCCGCAGGTAGGGCTGTGCCCGGGAGATGTAACGGGGGTAATAACGGAGACCACACCAGATTGTCTTTAACAGTCTCTGCTCACTTGGACCCAGGGATTGCTGGTTCAGGTCCCAAGAGTATCAGTGCCAATGTAGTGACCCAGGTTGCTCTGTCCCCGGCACTCTCTGTTGATTGGGTTCCCGTAGCATAGAGCATTTGGGGGCCCCGACTGTCCCTTTTGGGGTACAGTCTCCTTCTCCGTACGGCAGGCAGTGCGGACTCTCAGGGAGGTAAGTGTCCGAACCCCGATCCTAGTTTACTGCTGCTGCCCCCGGATTATTTGGTTTGGTGAGGTCCATGATGGTGTCCTCACCAGGCAGGTATTTATCAAACCATTCGAAACTGATGCTTGATCTAGGGCCCTGTGCACTGTTTGTGCTCCGGTCCCAGCGGTATCTCCGGTACCCGTCCTGGTGACCTCTCTCCTGTGCCCCCGGGTCACCATTACACAGACCCAGCTCAGGCATGTCCGCACACCTCTTCTGTGTGCCACACTCTCCAACTGATTACAGACTCACTGGGTAGGTCCTGCATCCCCGAGAGGATGCAGTTCCTTGTAGTGCCCTGAGGGTCTCAAGGGCGCTACACTGGCAGTCCAGATCCGCGTGGAGGACCCAACGGACGTTTTGCAAGGAATTATGGTCACTTATTCACCCATATTCACCCATGAATAAGCGACCATAATTCCTTGCAAAACGTACGTTGGGTCCTCCACGTGGAGCTCCTCTTCCACCGGCAAGTTGCTGTCACTGGCACCTTAGGTATGTCCTGCTGTTTCAATCTTTCCCCGATGTTCTAATGCTGGTAATCTTTTAACCCAGGGATCACTGTGATACAGGTTGCGCCAGGACAAGGGTGTATATCCAGTCACTTATGCTTGCCTACCCACCGTACTTCCATATTTGTATAATTAACTCTTTATATACTTACTAAATGTCATGTCATGTGTAATTTGCATCTTGTACATAATTTTTAAAAACCTTGTTATAATAAAATTGTATTTTAATTTTTATACCTTAAAACTTTGTTGTTTCTACTTGTTTACATGTTTATTGGAGTAGGTATGGGTCCAACACTTTTTTACATCCTTGTGGTTGGCCCTACACTTTGAATAAAAAATGTGCCACAGGTCTCTTTTTCTATTACATACGGTACAGACCACAAGTTTGGACACACCTTCTCATTCAAAGAGTTTTCTTTATTTTCATGACTCTAAAAATTGTATATTCACACTGAAGACATCAAAACTATGAATGAAAACATGTGGAATGAAATACTTAAAGAAGTGTGAAACAACTGAAAATATGTCTTATATTCTAGGTTCTTCAAAGTAGCCACCTTTTGCTTTCATTACTACTTTGCACACTCTTGGCATTCTGTTGTTGAGCTTCAAGAGGTCACCGAAAATGGTTTTCCAACAGTCTTGCTTAGCACTTGTTGGCCCTTTTGCCTTCACGCTGCGGTCCAGCTCACCCCAAACCATCTCGATTGGGTTCAGGTCTGGTGAATGTGGAGGCCAGGTCATCTGGCGTAGCACCCCATCACTCTCCTTCTTAGTCAAATAGCCCTTACACAGCCTGGAGGTGTGTTTGGGGTCATTGTCCTGTTGAAAAATAAGTGATGGTCCAACTAAACGAAAACCGGATGGAATAGCACGCCGCTGCAAGATGCTGTGGTAGCCATGCTGGTTCTGTATGCCTTCAATTTTGAATAAATCCCCAACAGTGTTACCAGCATAGCACCCCCACACCGTCACACCTCCTCCTCAATGCTTCACGGTGGGAACCAGGCATGTAGGATCCATCCGTTCACCTTTTCTACAAAGACACGGTGGTTGGATCCAAAGATCTGAAATTTGGACTCATCAGACCAAAGCACAGATTTTCACTGGTCTAATGTCCATTCCTTGTGTTCTTTAGCCCAAACAAGTCTCTTCTGCTTCTTGCCTGTCCTTAGAAGTGGTTTCCTAGCAGCTATTTTACCATGAAGGCCTGCTGCAGAAAGTCTCCTCTTAACAGTTGTTATAGAGATGAGAAGGTGTGTCCAAACATTTGGTCTGTACTGTATATACATATATATCGCAACACACATACACATCTCTCCTATATAGACATCAAGCTCTGCTACACACATATACACAGCAACAGCTTTGCGACATAGGTAAATGTGGCGCCCCTGACCTGGTCAGGCACCACTGAGTACTGCACCCATGCTGGGGACAGTACAATACAGGTAATCCAGAAGGCTGACCGAGGTGTGACTACACAGGCGCATAGTGATCAGGTCTCACACATGTACCTTTGAGAGGACCCCTGGGGATCCCAGGAGGGGGAAAAGCCTTGACCTCCACTGGAATAGTGGAGGGGGCCAAAAGCCTCCATCTCCACTCAAGGGGTGTGGTAAGAGAATCTGGTTGCTAGGTGGCGTAGGCAAGAACAGGAGAGGAGGAGCAGTGAGCCAGTTCAGTGCAGAGTCCAGGGAGCTCAGAGAGGAGCAGATCCCGTGGGCTGCTGTAGTCTGACAGCGTCCGCGCAGTGGCTACCGACGGGGGAGAACGGTCACCTAGGAGGGCTACCCGAAACCCATCTCCAGCTAGAGAGAGAGCACAGAGTGGGAAGTAAGGAGACTGCTAGGGAGAACCAGGCCCAAACGGGCGGCAGATCCCGGAGCGGGGATAGATCCACCTTTCCCTGCTAAACCTGCCGGTGTGGGGCTCTCAAAGCCCACGCCACAACACCACAAAAGCCGCAGCCACGTAGCCACAGTTAGGGCCCACAGGTCACAGGAGGCAAGCAGCTGGAGTGATCTGGCCCAGGCAACAAGCACACGGCAAACGAAGGGGAGTGAGGCTTCAGCAACTTCCCTGGGTGACCCCCATAGGGACTAAAAGTCGGGGTTACCCCAAACCACCAAGGGCTAAGGAAGGCGAGTTGGTAGTCACCATCAGAAGTCAGCCTGAAGGATACCTGGTTCCCACTTGGTTCATCCCAGCTACGCCCGGGTCACTCACCCTGCCAACAACTGTGAGTAAAAACCCTGAAAGACATCCTGCTTGTGTGGAGTCATTCTGCGCCTTGTAGTTCTACATATCCTACACAGGCCCTGGGGCTTGCCTCACTCTCAGGAGGCTATTCCAACTAACTGCACTCACCATCAGCCCCAGGCGTCCCTCAACCTGCAGTGGCGGTCCCCACTGACCGCAATACTGAGAGTGGCGTCACGATCAACAGAAGATTTCCTACCGGTGACAAGATCCAGACTGACAGCGGAGTCCCTGAAGGTAATGCACCGACACAGCGTACCCGGGGCCCGACATCTGGCGTCACGAACAGGATAAGGACTAGACCTGTTCAGACAGGTGACCATGTGCCTGGGCGGTCCGCTTGAAAAATTGGAAGCGCCGCCATATTGCCACCATGAAAAGCGCGCTGAAAAACAACAGCAGCCCGCGCTGGAAGAAGTTACCGCCCACGAAGAGGTGTGGCTACCCAGAGATCCCCTGCAGAGTTCTGACCTCGCTTGTGAAGAGAGCGGAAGCGTCCAGAGACGGCGGAACGGAGAAGAAGCCAGCAGCTTGCTGTTAGAGAAAATGGCGTCTGAGTGCAGGGACCCAGAGCCAGGCTCCGCTGCCTGGTGGTGTCGGGAGCTTGCTGAGTTCTGCGATCAACTGGAAGCCAGGGTCGGAAGGCTGATTAGAGAGGGACGGACGGAGTTTCTGTGGATGACCGCGGCGGTTCGGGCCTACGAGGAGAGAGCCGCGCACCGAGTGCCGGATCGGGCGGTGACGACTCAGACCCCGATGCTGCTACCGATGGGTGAGTCCAGTATTACCCCTGCCGGCCCGGATGCCCCGACCCCTGCTGCCACGCCCGCGGTCCCTGAAGAGGCGCCCGGCGCGGCGACGCTGAACCAGGCCGCAGCCACGCCAGGTGCGGCCCGCCCAGCCCAGGCCGCCGCAGCGATGCCCTGCCCGGCCCGCAAAGAACCGGCTGCGACCGCGACCCTCATCTGCGCTGCAGGTGTGACGCTGACCCAGGCCGCCGCCATGCTAGGCCCGGCCCGCCGAGACCCCACCGCAGCAGCAACGCTCGTCCGCGCCGCAAGTGAGGTGCTGAACCAGGCCGCAGCCACGCCAGGTGCGGCCCGCCAAGCTCCGATCGCTGCAGCGACGCCCAGCCCAGCCTGCACAGATCCCATCGCGGCTGCGACGCCGATCCAGGCCGCCGCCATGCAGGGCGCGGCCCGCCAAGACCAGGCCGCCGCCATGCCAGGCGCGGCCCGCCAAGACCAGGCCGCCGCCATGCCAGGCGCGGCCCGCCAAGAAAAGATTGCATCACCATTTTCCCCGGCCTGCAAGGCCAGAGCAGACACTGCTCCCCAGTCCAAGGAGGTCCCTGCTAGGAAGCCCACGCTGGGGGAGGACCCCGCATACTGGCAGCTGAAGGCTGACATGGAGGCCAAGTTCCCACAGGAAATGGTGGATCAGTACATGCTCCCTCCGCACACCCCCAAGAGGATTCTGACAACTCCTGCAGCAACCACGCCAAAGAGTTCCCCGTCTGGGTCTGCTGAAGAAAGCCCGTCCCCAGCACTGCCACCGAAGGAGTGCTCAGAAGAACTAAGGGGGAGAGGAGGCCAGGAAGCTGAGGAGCTGACTCAGGAGCCACCAGCGGTGGATCTATGCCCAGAGCCAGAGATGTTGCCATACTCCCGCTGGGATGAAGAAGACCTGACACCGTCTGCTGAAGAAGATCTGCCCAGAAACCTCACCTGGGGGCCTGCAGGCATTGAAGTAACAGCCCAGCAGAATCAAGCCCGCAAGACACGGCGCCGTAGCAGAACCCAGTCTTTCCCTGCACCGCAGTCTCCAGACCAGAAAGATGAAATAACGGCCAGAGACCTAGAAGAAAAACGGTTCCTAAGAAGAGCCAAAGCACAGGTCAGAGGACCCCTTTGCAGAGGAGTTGTGGAAGATTTTAGCCTGAAGTCAGGGTACGGATTCATCGTTGCACCTGGTATAAAGGAAGGTATCTTCGTCAATAGAAGAGATGTGAGAGCTCATTTGCCCAGAGGACATCCTGGAAGAAACTTAAAGATGGGAGACTCCGTACAATTTACCATGCATCAAGGAGAGAGAGGGTGGTATGCGCTCGATGTAGCACCATGTACCAGCAAACCCCACAGCCATCCCATGCTACAAGATAAAGAAACAGACACAGGAAAAGAAACAGAGGAAGACAGAGAAAGAAAAGACAAGGAACCTACCGATGAGACCACCACGGATGAAGAAAAAGGCCGAGAAAGCAGCAGGTGCCGCAGCCCTACAGGCCCAAGCCCTGGTGAGGAGGAATCCATGTAAAGTAAGAAGTACAGCAGTTGAAAAGTTAAAGTTTTGACCAGTTTGAAGTTTGCAACGTTTTAAAGTTTAAGTATGTGCCCACATAAACTGATGTGAGAAATAAACCTTAAGGCTATGAACTGGCTATAGCCACAAACTCTCGCAGTGTAAATAGTTACACCAGAGGGTACCACCACCAGAGCCAGCCTGTTTAGGGGCTTGGCTCGTCTGCAACCAGGGAGCACGTCCGTATATAGGGCCTTGGCTCACCTGCAACCAGAGAGCATGCCTGTTTATGGGGCCTGGCTCTCCACCACAAAGAGGGTACCTGGTCAGCACCAACTGTGGAGGCCGCCTCTACATCCTGCCAGAAGAGGCTGAAGGCGCGGATCCACCAGGCCAGGTATACCCTGAAACCACCAGCCCATAAAAGCCGCCTCTACATCCTGCCAGAAGTGGCTGAAGGCGCGGCCAACGTGAAAGGGTTTTGGGTGGGTTAACGGACTTGTGGGTGGAGGGTGGTGATGTATGGTACCTGGTGATCTTAAAATGTTTTACCATGTTTTAATGTTTTATGCATTTTAAAATGTTGTCTTGCAGCCCGAGGACGTGCTGGTGATAACTAAGGGGGAATGTGGCGCCCCTGACCTGGTCAGGCACCACTGAGTACTGCACCCATGCTGGGGACAGTACAATACAGGTAATCCAGAAGGCTGACCGAGGTGTGACTACACAGGCGCATAGTGATCAGGTCTCACACATGTACCTTTGAGAGGACCCCTGGGGATCCCAGGAGGGGGAAAAGCCTTGACCTCCACTGGAATAGTGGAGGGGGCCAAAAGCCTCCATCTCCACTCAAGGGGTGTGGTAAGAGAATCTGGTTGCTAGGTGGCGTAGGCAAGAACAGGAGAGGAGGAGCAGTGAGCCAGTTCAGTGCAGAGTCCAGGGAGCTCAGAGAGGAGCAGATCCCGTGGGCTGCTGTAGTCTGACAGCGTCCGCGCAGTGGCTACCGACGGGGGAGAACGGTCACCTAGGAGGGCTACCCGAAACCCATCTCCAGCTAGAGAGAGAGCACAGAGTGGGAAGTAAAGAGACTGCTAGGGAGAACCAGGCCCAAACGGGCGGCAGATCCCGGAGCGGCGATAGATCCACCTTTCCCTGCTAAACCTGCCGGTGTGGGGCTCTCAAAGCCCACGCCACAACACCACAAAAGCCGCAGCCACGTAGCCACAGTTAGGGCCCACAGGTCACAGGAGGCAAGCAGCTGGAGTGATCTGGCCCAGGCAACAAGCACACGGCAAACGAAGGGGAGTGAGGCTTCAGCAACTTCCCTGGGTGACCCCCATAGGGACTAAAAGTCGGGGTTACCCCAAACCACCAAGGGCTAAGGAAGGCGAGTTGGTAGTCACCATCAGAAGTCAGCCTGAAGGATACCTGGTTCCCACTTGGTTCATCCCAGCTACGCCCGGGTCACTCACCCTGCCAACAACTGTGAGTAAAAACCCTGAAAGACATCCTGCTTGTGTGGAGTCATTCTGCGCCTTGTAGTTCTACATATCCTACACAGGCCCTGGGGCTTGCCTCACTCTCAGGAGGCTATTCCAACTAACTGCACTCACCATCAGCCCCAGGCGTCCCTCAACCTGCAGTGGCGGTCCCCACTGACCGCAATACTGAGAGTGGCGTCACGATCAACAGAAGATTTCCTACCGGTGACAAGATCCAGACTGACAGCGGAGTCCCTGAAGGTAATGCACCGACACAGCGTACCCGGGGCCCGACATACACATCTCCCCTGCATACACACACGCCTTTTATACATATACCCGTATTTCTGCTCCATACATACACAGCTACAGCTTTGTAACATGCACACACAGCTTCCCTACATACACACAGTTTTGCTACATGCACACACATATATACATACACACAGCTCAGCTACATTAATCACACAGACAATATACATTACCACGGTTTGAGGTTTTTTCAAGGCAGCGTCCATACAGTTAGTTGTTGGTAGCTTCTTTACACTGATCTTTGTGATCAGTACAGGGCAGGAAGACAGAGCAGTTCTCACAGTGATTAGGAAGGATGGTCTATCAGAGTTCTCAGAGGAAGCTGCCTATAAGACACAATTTTTGCAGGATTTTTTCTTACAAACAAAGAGCAACAAGCTTGCAGAAGATAATTGGGAATAATATTCTGTAAAGTTTATGTAAGGCCTGAAACACACATCCGTGAAACACGTGCGTGTTTGGTCCGTTTCCGTGTATACTGGAGACACGGCCAAACGTGCACCAATGTTATTGTATGATAAAAGCTCCACCTGCGTTTTTGATGCATGTCCGTTTGTCCGTGTCCGTGATCCGTACCTGTGTGCGTTTTGCACAGAAGCATGTCAGTTTTCTGCACGCAACACACAGCACGGACCCAATGAAAGTCAATGGGTCTGTGCGCACGTCCGAGTGACACGGACGCATCTCTGTTTGCTCTCTGTACGTTTTGTGCTTTTTTCATGTGATGTCGGTCTTTTTTCTTTTTCTGTTTCGTTCTCTCCCTCAGACCGTCGGTCGGTCTCTATGTCTGTCGGTCGGTCTCTCTGTCTTATCTGTCCCTCTAGCTGTCTGTCGGTCAGTTCCCCCCTCTCTCATACTTACCGTTCCCCGATCTCCAGCTCGGCGCTGCACGGCTGTTATAAAAACTCCGGCGGCTTTTACTATTTTGAAAAAGCCGGCCGCCCATTAATCAATCTCGTATTCCCTGCTTTACCCGCCCACCGGCGCCTGTGATTGGTTGCAGTCACACACGCCCACCACGCTGAGTGACAACTGTGTCACTGCACCCAATCACAGCAGCCGGTGGGCATGTCTATACTGTGCAGTAAAATAAATAAATAAATAATTAAAAAAACCGGCGTGCGGTCCCCCCCATTTTAATACCAGCCAGATAAAGCCATACGGCTGAAGGCTGGTATTCTCAGGATGGGGAGCTCCACGTTATGGGGAGCCCCCCAGCCTAACAATATCAGTCAGCAGCCGCCCAGAATTGCCGCATACATTATATGCGACAGTTCTGGGGCTGTACCCGGCTCTTCCCGATTTGCCCTGGTGCGTTGATAATCGGGGTAATAAGGAGTTATTGGCAGCCCATAGCTGCCAATAAGTCCTAGATTAATCATGTCAGGCGTCTCCCCGAGGTACCTTCCATGATTAATCTGTAAGTGACAGTTAAAAAACACACACACCCGAAAAAATAATTTATTAGAAATAAAAAACACTAACAAAGTCCCTCATCACCAATTTATTAACCCCGACAAAGCCCTCCATATCCGGCGTAATCCACGGACCTCCAGCGTCGCATCCAGCTCTGCTGCATGCAGGTGACAGGATCTGCAGAATACACCGCCGCTCCTGTCACCTCCACGTAGCTATTGAGGTGAGTAGCGCGATCAGCTGCTGTCAGTCAGGTAACTCACGGCCACCGCTGTATCCAGCGGTGGCCGCGGGTAACCGTAGTGACAGCTCAGCTGATCGCGCTACTCACCTCAGTTGCTGCGTGGAGGTGACAGGAGCGGCGGTGTCTGCGGTGTCAATTATTTAAGGTTCATTTTAAATAAGTACATTAGGTGGTGTATAATTGAATATAAAATGTACAGTTTGCTGAATAAGAAAAACATTTTTACATTACTGTACACTAATGTATGTAATAATGCCAATCATTCCTTCCGGGAATTCTGCAATTCTATTAATCTTAGTAATCGCACTACTACTGTACGTAATTGCGCATTCTTCTAGACTAGATGGCTGGATTCTGGGATGAACAGGAACTTGAGTGGTGCTTTGGTTCACTACATGGTGTTATTATTTTCTATGAATGGTATAGAACTGATGGACCAATGTATGAGGATGGAACTCTTGACTCAGTATATTTAACATGAGATGGATTTATTGTTCTGCAGTGCATTGCTATGGTTGTCTACAGATATAATAAACCACTGGAGAGCATCAATAATAATTTATACTATTAAAGTTGTCCTTGTACAAAAACCATAGTGGTGCTCTGGGTGATCAATATTAAGTAGAACTTATGGCAATTAGGCCACTTTGATGATTAACAATGTTATCATAGGGTGTGTTTCCACTTATTGTCCTGTGGCCATTAATAACTGAAAATTGGTTACATTCAGGACGATACGTGGCCTGTTCAGACAAGCTGTCCCACTTTCATGCACACACAGCAATCAGTAATACAATTGCTCTGTGTGTGTCTATGTCGCGGGCGGCGGGGCGCTGCGCTCGCTAACGCTCGGGTCCGGCGCTGCTGCTGCTGTTCGGTGGCTCGAGCGGTGGGCCGGATACGGGGACTTGAGCGGCGCTCCTCACCCGTGAGTGAAAAGGGGATTCATTGGTTTGAGGATTTAGTCCGTGACACCACCCACGGGTTGTATTGAAGATGGGCACCACCGCTGCTGGTGACGGGGATCCCGGGAGTGATGGTAGGGAGCAGCTGGGATGTTGTTTTCCCCCCTCCGTGGGTAGGGGTTGGTGGTCCCTGGGCCCGGTGGTGTGACGGGGAGGCAGGGTTGGTGAGGTGCAGGGTTGCAGGGACAGCGCGGCGCGGTGCCGGATGGCACGGGTGTACTCACTCAGCAAGAGATGCACAAAGTCTCCGGTAAACCAAACGGCTGGATGGATGGGTCCCGCAGCCGGCTGCAGTGTCTCTCCCTGGACAAGTGATGGCGGCTGTCTTTCCCTGCACCTTTGTGTACTGTCTTGACTACGATGGTTACCCAACGGTAGTCCGCTCCCCGGTGTATGGATGCCGGAGGAGCCCTTAGGTCTCTAGCTGTTGGTGGTGGCTGTATACCCTCACGGTGCAGACGGTTGCCTTCTAACGGGTCTTTGGTTGTTAGGAAACCCCTGGGGTTCCTGTCACACTCGGATTTGACTGTTGATGGTGACTCCAAGCCTAGTTGGGGTCCAATGGCCCTGCCTGTGTGTGCTAGCTTCACTTCGCTCCCCGGTCGGTACCGGCGGGCCACCGCCCGACCCCAGTCCTAAGGTTCCGCGTTGATCCACCACTCCTGCAGACGGCCGCCACCGTCTGCCAAACTTACTGTCAGTGCCTGGGCCACACACCCAGCCTCTCTCCACTTAACTCCTCTCACTTCAACCTCCAAGACTTCACTCCACTGAACTACTCGCTTTTCCCGCCTCCAGGCCTGTGAACTCCTCGGTGGGCAGGGCCAACCGCCTGGCTTCGCCCCACCTGGTGTGGACATGAGACCCTGGAGGGAGGCAACAAGGGTTTTGTGTCTGGCTAATGTAACTGCCTAGGGTGGTGGGGGGTTGTGTGTGTTACCTGTGACGACCTGGCTAGTCCAGGGCGCCACATATAGACTTCCCTTGTCCTCTGCATTACATGTCCTCTCTATAGAGAATATTGTGATGCTAAGAACCAGGAGCGTACACAGACTAAAGAGGAGCCCTGTACAAGAATAATGCATGGGTCCTTTACTGTCCAATAGCTCATCATAATGAACAATTCCACCTTATTTGGTGGTAGAAGCGGGTCCCCTTACTTCTTGCGTCCCTCCACAGCTGCACAGGTTGCACCAATAGTATGTCCGCCTCGACCCCATTGAGAATGATGATTATTAAGCAAGCATAAAAATCATTTCACCCTACTGATGTTTGCTTGTTCATTGAGTTGTCAGCCTGTTTACCCTAGTTAAAATAAAAATATTTGGAAAATTAGCATTCTTAGAAAAGCCTCTTGCTGGTAAAAAGCCAGACAGAATACACCCTCACAGGTTGACCTTTGATTAATCTTTATGAAATGTTCCTGTTTATCCCAGTGTTTTATTCAGTTATGGTGGATTTGTAGTTGTGAGCCTAAAAACATGCATATTTTTTTGGGGATTTTAGCTTGACTACATGTTATAAGGGAATTTCTCATAGCCTGAAATCCATCTTCTTTATCTCCGGACTCAAGCTGCTGCTTTCCCCCTCCCTCTTGCTTCTCACTGGGCCCTACTTTTTCAGATAAGCTACTGTGTATAAGCACAAGCTCAACAACGCAAACTTACTAGAGCATTGACATCTGCAGATGTAAGAAAAATGAACTGGAATTTCAACATGTAGGTGTGGACATCTTGGCAATTGATTCTCAAGAGATTGGGACATCATAGAGCCTACTTTAAAACAATGCTTTAGGTTACAATATACTTAGAACCAGGCCAGAGGCATACCTAGGGGTTCAGCTCAGATGGGAAGGGGACATCTGAATGGGCCCCCTAAACAGGTAACCCTGATTACAACTATGGTAGTGCACCCTAATAATATGTATAGGGGAAACTCATCAGATAACTGGGCTGTTACTGAAAAAAAAACCTCTATACAATTCCAACATTGATATTACCGTGATATTGGAAGCGTATAGAGTAGGCACCACCGCAGAACATAAAAGAGACTACAGCTCAGTTACTTACAAGTGAGTTACTGATTGAGTCTTTCACCTTTCCTGTCTTTTCCATCTTGCTCAGATTGACATGGCAACTTCTCCAGCCACAAATCGTCTGTAGAGATAACAACAAAGACACACATCTCACTTCTCACTTTTCCAACTTCATCCTAATCTATTTCTAAACTGCAAAACCTCCTCATCCTGCTGACACACCATAATTTCCAATGCTCACATACACATGTCCATATTACTGCCCCTGCTGTGTGCCACAAAAACTGTGCACCTCTTACTAATCCACATAGTAAGACCACCACTGTGCCCTTTAAAAAATAGAATAACTCCTTTGTACCATCTAACTGGTAAAATTGCATCCTAGAGAATATCAATGCCCTGTGCAAGTGCCCAATAAAATAATCCCCACATTTTGCCTCAGAACGTAATAATACCATGTGTATTCTTTTGACTTTCACACTTTCAGTACCCCTTTAACAATAATGGTTCTTCAGTGTCAACTTAACATTTAATAATGGCCTCCCATGTACAGCTCCCTTATGCACAGTATCATGGTCCCATATCTCCCCTATACAAAGTATGATGGGCCCACAGCCCCCCTATACAGAGTATAATGGGCCCACAGGTCCCCTAAAACACAGCATAATGGTTCATTCACTATTATCGCCACCACATTGTAAAATGGCCCCCACAGTAGCACCCACACTGTATAATGGTCCACACTATATAAAAGCCTCCACAGTAGCCTCCACACTGTTTAATGGTCCTCACAGTGTTCCCAAATGGTATAATGGCCCCCACAGTATGAGGGGCCCACATCTCCCCTATAGAAAGTATGATGGGCCCACAGATTCCCTACACACAGTATAATGGGCCCAGAGTTCCCCCAAAACAAAGTATTATGGTTGACATGATGTGATGGCTCTCACACTATAAAATGGTCTACACAGTAGCATCAACACTGTATATTGGACCACACACTGTATTATAGCCCCCACATGATCCTCTACACTGTTTAATAGTCTCCACGGATGCCCCCACACTGTATAATGGCACCCACTGTTATAAGGGCCCCAGCACTGTAAGAGGGCCACCACAGTAGAACCATTTGTATAATGGTACTTACATTTGCTCTCACACTGTATAATGACCCCCAAAGAAATCCATACAGTTTATGACGGGCAACCACAGTAGCACCCACACTGTAAAAATGGCCCCCACAGTAGTTCCTACACTGTATAATGGCTCCCACAGTTTACAACAGCCCATCACAATACATCCACAATATATAAAGGCCTTGACCGTACATGATGGCACTCACTCGCAGTAGCTCCCACTCTGTATAAAAGTCCCCACACTGTATGATGGCCCCCACATACGCTTATAACAAAAAATAATGTCTGTTCCTGTTATTAGAATCATACGATTTCCAATGCTCACATACACATACCTAGATTTAAAGGGAATCTATCAGTAGGATTAATCCTCCCAAGCTGTCGAACATGCAGGCCATAGGAAGCGAAATACAATAACACCTTGCTTTCTGCGCTCCAATCTTATGTCTGGTAACTCCACCTTTTACTAAAAATAAGCTTTGGGGGTAGAATCTCATGCAGATAAGTGTCAAGCCAACAGCTCTTTTACATGTAAGAAAAACGTGGAATTCTCTGGAATAACATATCAGATTGCAGATGTCAAGGAGCCATTTTATTCAGCTTCCTGTGACCTACATGCCGATATACACCGTGTGCAGAATTATTAGGCAAGTGAGTATTTTGATCACATGATAATTTTTATACATGTTGTTCTACTCCAAGCTGTATAGGCTTGAGAACCAACTACCAATTCAGTAAATCAGGTGATGTGCATCTCTAATGAGGAGGGGTGTGGTGTAATGACATCAATACCCTACATAAGGTGTGCTTAATTATTAGGCAACTTCCTTTCCTTTGGTAAAATGGGTCAGAAGAGAGAGTTGACGGGCACTGAAAAGTCCAAAATTGTGAGATGTCTTGCAGAGGAATGCAGCAGTCTTGAAATTGCCAAACTTTTGAAGCGTGATCACCGAGCAATCAAGCGTTTCATGTCAAATAGCCAACAGTGTTGTAAGAAGTGTGTTGGGCAAAAAAAAGCGCAAAATAACTGCCCATGAATTGAGGAAAATCAAGCGTGAAGCTGCCAAGATGCTATTTGCCACCAGATTGGCCATATTTCAGAGCTGCAACGTTACTGGAGTATCAAAAAGCACAAGGTGTGCCATACTCAGGGACATGGCCAAGGTAAGGAAGGCTGAAAAACGACCACCTTTGAACAAGAAACATAAGTTAAAACATCAAGACTGGGCCAAGAAATATCTTAAGACTGATTTTTCAAAGGTTTTATGGACTGATGAAATGAGAGTGACCCTTGATGGGCAAGATGGATGGGCCAGAGGCTGGATCAGTAAAGGGCAGAGAGATCCACTCCGACTCAGATGCCAGCAAGGTGGAAGTGTGGTACTGGTATGGGCTGGTATCATCAAAGATGATCATGTGGGACCTTTTCGGGTTGAGGATGGACTGAAGCTCAACCCCCAGACCTACTGCCAGTTTCTGGAAGACAACTTCTTCAAGCAGTGGTACAGGAAGAAGTCGGTATCGTTCCAGAAAAATATGATTTTCATGCAGGACAATGCTCCATCACATGCATCCAGCTACTCCACAGCGTGGCTGGCCAGTAAAGGTCTTAAAGATGAAAAAATAATGGCATGGCCCCCTTGTTCACCTGATCTGAACCCCATAGAGAACCTGTGGTCCCTCATAAAATGTGAGATCTACAGGGAGGGAAAACAGTACACCTCTCGGAACAGTGTTAATCAACTGGGCCAAAAACAGGGGAATTTTAAATGGCCAATATATCAACCCCCACTATATACCGGGAATAATCAATCAGGAATTGTCTATGAATAATTGCAATTTTTATTAGAATAGAAAAGAGACAATACACAATTATAAAATTTATCCCAGACGGCTTAGGAGGGTTGCCTTGGATTAAAGAGGGGGTCTCCGTTCCTGTGTGGTGCAGAATGGGCGTCACTAATAGGCTATAATTTAGACATTGTGCATCTACATGTGTGAATGCCGCCCTATACAATACTTTTTGTGTGCAATTTTAATACTAAGCAATCACCTCCTCCATGGAATGGCAGTGTGTGAGTGGTTGTCTCATCGGTGTTTTGCACTTGTTTTGCCTCCATCTTTTATTAAGGGGTTTTGATGCATTCTGTTACTTTGCTAGATTCTGTGGCCTGGGCAGATAAACACTGTTGCCCTTTTATTGCTGTGAATAATTCTTGAATTTTTGGGGGTGGGGATTTAATTCCACATTTTGTGATTTAGCTTACTGGCAGATGCTCTTTAATTATATAATGCACTTATCATCACTTTTAGATTTAAGATATACTATACAGACAAAAAATATTGAGGGACACGCCTCACACACCATTGGATTCAAGTTATTCATTCAGACTCATTGCCACAGGTGTATAAAATCCAGTACATTTACAAACATCACTGAAAGAATGGGCCACTCTTAAAGGGAATCTGTCAGCAGGTTTTTGCTATGTAAGCTGAAAAAAGCATGCTGCAAGAGTTAACACAGAAAGTTCAGGCATTCCTGTTTTGGCACAGTTCAATCTTTTGTTTATTTGTTTGTTTAACCCCTTAGTGACGGAGCTAATTTTCACCTTAATGACCAGACCAAATTTTGCAATTGTGATCAGTGTCACTTTATGAGGTTATAACTCTGGAACGCTTCAACGGATCCCGGTGATTCTGAGATTGTTTTTTAATCACTTATTGGACTTCATGTTAGTACCAAATTTAGGACAATATTTTTTGCGTTTATTTATGAAACAAATTGAATTTTGGCAAAAATTTTGAAAATTTAGCAATTTTGAACTTTTGAATTTTTATACCGTTAAACCAGAGAGTTCTGTGACACAAAATAGTTAATAAATTACATTTCCCACATCTCTACTTTACATCAGCACAATTTTGGAAACACATTTTTTTTTTGTTAGGAAGTTAAAGGGGTTCAAAGTTTATCAGCGATTTCTCATTTTTACATCAAAATTTACAAAACCATTTTTTTAGGGACCACATCACATTTGAAGTGACTTTGATAGGCCTAGATGACAGAAAATACCCAAAAGTGACACCATTCTAAAAACTGCACCCCCCAAAGTACTCAAAACCACATTCAAGAAGTTTATTAACCCTTCAGGTGCTTCACATGAACAAGAGCAATGTTGAATGAAAAAAAGCAAAATTAAATTTTACCTAAAAATGTTGCTCTAACCCAAATTTATTCACTTTTAGAAGAAATAACACAAGAAAATGGACAAGAAAACTTGTTACCCACTTTCTTATGAACGCGCCGATACACCACATGTGGTCAGAAACCTCTGTTTGGACAAATGGGAGGGCTCGGAACAGAAGGAGCATGTTGCATTTACAGGTCCGCTAATGTACCTAAACAGAAGAAACCTCTCACAAGTAACGCCATTTTGCAAACTAGACCTCTTAAGGCTTCTATCTAGGGGTATAGTAAGCATTTTGGACCCACAGGTACTTCACAGATTTTGTTAACGTTACGTTGTAATATTGAAAATTTTAATAATTCTCTCAAAAATGTTGCTTTAGCATCAATTTTCTCACTTTTTCAAGAGGTAATTCCAAAAATTTGACCTCAAAGCTTGTTACCCACTTTCTTATGAGCGTGGTGATACCTCACATGTGGTCTGAAACCTTTGTTTGGACAAATGGGAGGGCTTGGAACGGAAGGAGCAGTATTTGAGTTTTGGAAAGGATATTTGGCTGAAAAAGATTGCGGGCACCATGTCGCATTTGGAGGACCCCTAAGGTACCTAAACAGAAGAAACCCCCCACAAGTGACCCCATTTTGGAAACTAGGCCCCTAAAGGAATTTATCTAGATGTTTGGTAAGTACCCTGAACCCCCAGGTGCTTCACAGAATTTTATAACGTTGAGCCATGAAAATAGAAAAATAAAATTTTACCACAAAATTGTTACTTCAACCAGGTAGCTTTTTTTTCACAAGGGTAACAGGAAAAAAATCACTATGAAATTTATTGTGCAATTTTTCCTGAGTTTGGCGATACCTTATATGTGGTGGAAATCAACTGTTTGGGCACACGGCAGGGCTTGGAAGGGAAGGAGCGCCATTTGACTGTAAAATTGGCTGGAATCAATAGAGGACGCCATGTTGCATTAGGAGAGCCCCTGAGGTGCCTAAACAGTGAAGCTCCTCAACATGTGGCCCCATTTTGGAAAATAGACCCCTCAAGGAATTTATCTAGATTGAGTACCCTGAACCCCCAGGTGCTTCACAGAAGTTTATAATGTTGAGCTGTGAAAATAAAAAAATACATTTTTACCACAAAATTGTTACTTCAACCAGGTAGCTTTTTTTTTTACAAGTGCAAAAGGAAAAAATTCAGCATAAAATGTATTGTGCAATTTCTCTTGAGTATGCTGATACCTTATGTGTGATGGAAATCAACTGTTTGGGTGCACAGCAGAGGCTCGGAAGGGAAGGAGCGCCATTTGACTGCACAATTGGCTGAAATCATTAGCGGACGTTATGTTGCATTTGGAAAGGTACCTAAACAGTGGAGGTCCCCCACAAGTGACCCCATTCTTGAAACAAGACACCTCAAGGCTTTTATCTAGGTATATAGTGAATAGTTTGAATCCACAAGTACTTCACAGAATTTGATAAGCTTAGGTCGCCATATTGAAAATTTTCATTTTTTTCACAAAAATGTTGCTTTAGCATCAAATTTCTTACTTTTTCAAGAGGCAACAACAAAAGGTGGACCCCACAGGTTGTTATCTAATGTCTTATGAGCGCAGGGATACCCCACATGTGGCCAAAAACCTCTGTTTGGATAAATGGGAGGGCTTGGAATAGAAGGAGCACCAGTTGAATTTTGGAAAAGTTGAAATAAATTGCGGGCACCATGTCACATTAGCAGGGCCCCTTTAGTACCTGTACAGCAGAAACCCCCCACAAGTGACCCCATTTTGGAAACTGGACTCCTCAAGGATTTTATTCAGGAGTATAGTAAGCATGTTGAATTCACAGGTACTTCACAAAAATGTTGCTGTAGCAACAAATTTCTCACTTTTAGGCTATGTGGCCATTATCCAGAGACACGGCGTCTAGTACACAGTGTCAGCCTTCCTGCACAGATGTGAGTGTTCTCCATGGAAGAACGCAGCTGCCCATGCCCACGATTTGGGTTCAGGCTGCTGTGGACTTTAGCTCTATTCTACCTGCAGAGAACACTCTTGTCTCCGCAGCATAAATTGACATGCTGAGGCTCGGTTTATGCTGCGTAGAAAAGAAGCACAGTGTGCATGGGATTTCTAAAACTCCTTCCACTGTGCTTCTACTGCACAACGCAGCGCTATGGACGCAGGGAAAACACTCTGCGCCCAAAATGCTGCAAACTCTGATTGTGGGCACACAGCCTAAAATGCTGCAATGGATGAATGCATAGATGTTAAACAAATATAACGTACCACCCCCTGCATATTCTAAGCTGGTGCTCTTTAGTGCCTTTCATGTGGCTCTAAAGGGTGCCTATCCTTGTATTTAGCCCCCACAAAAAATAATAATTAAAATAAACGACGTGGGGTCCCCCCTTTTTTTGATAGCCAGCTATGGTAAAGAAGACAGCTGTAGCCTGCAAACCACAGCTGACAGCTTCACCTTGGCTGGTGATCAATTTGGAGGGCTCCCCAAGCTGTTCTTTTTTTAAAAAAAAAACAAACAAACGTGGGGTCCCCCCAAATTAGATCACCAGCCAAGGTGAAGCCGACAGCTGGGGTCTGGTATTCTCAGGGTGGGAAGAGCCATGGTTATTGGACTCTTCCCAGCCTAAAAATAGCAGGCCGCAGCCGCCCCAGAAGTGCCACATCTATTAGATGCGCCAATCCTGGCGCTTTGCCCCAACTCATCCCGTTGCCCTGGTGCGGTGGCAAACGGGGTAATAAATGGGGTTGATACCAGATGTGTAATGTCACCTAGCATCAATCCCAGCAATTAGTGATGTCACGGCGTCTATTTGATACAAGACATAACTAATTGACAGTAATAAAAAAAATGACAAAAAAAAAAAAAAATATTTGAAAAAACACTCCCCAACCATTCCCTCTTTCACCAATTTATTGAAAAGAAAAAAAAAATTGGGTCCCCTGTAATCCATATTGGAAGTTCCACGACAGCTCTGGACATTCTAGAATATGGGGGGCATGTTCAGGGAACATGTCCCCCATTTCCTAGGAGTGCAGACCCTCCATGTGAGGAGTGTGGGTGCAAAGAATCTGCACCTACCCTCCCCGGGTCACAGCTGCAGATTGCGAGCCACAGCCAGCGATTCTGAAAGCAGGAAGCTGAGCTGACAGCCGCGCTCTGCACATGTGACCAGCGTCTGCTGTGAAGGAGGAGGGGCCGCGGGGGATCAGTGCTGCGACAGGTACGGGGGAACACCGGGGGACACCGTGGAGGAATAGGGGGTGACCTGGCAGGGCCTAGGGAGCCATTTTCTGTCGTATGTGTCATGGCACATGCAACAGAAATTAAAGGAGGAAGATGAATGCGGGCGGTGCGCTGCTGTGTGCGTCGCCATCTTGGATTATGGAGGGGGTGGTGGGTCGGGGGGGGGGGCACTTTGGCGACACCCGCGGACCGGAGGGGACCGGGGAGGAGATTTATCTCCCAGCTGACATGTTTGATCATGCCAGATGGGAGATAAATAATTTTTTACCGGTGCTGTCATTTACTATACCGTGATCATCGGTATACGGTGTATACCGGTAATCACGTGAGCGGGAAGCGGGGACCGGAATTAACGGCCTGAATCATGATCTTCCAGGATCTCAGTTACCCCCGGTGGCTGAAACCCCGGAGATTTTCAGTCGCTGGGGGGCGCTACAGGCTTTTTTTTGTCATGACGTCTCAAAGCGTTGGTACAGAACAAGTACCCTGTTTTTCCTACGTCTTGAGACATTAGGCCATCGTTATGGGGTTAAGCAGCAGGACCAGTACAGTAATAGAAACTCAGGAGCAAAAAAGTCTGACGCGCCCCCTGCTGTTATTGACATTTCACTGTCAATTTACAATCTCTGTTGAGAGACTGATGTAGGCAGGAAAGCCCCCTGGGCTCAGCTGCATGAGCTAAAAGTTCAGGCTGTGTCAGAACGGTTGCACCCAGTAATATAAGTGATACATTGTTGGATTCATGAACTCTCTGCCTATATTATGTTGCTCTCAGATGAGGTAGCAAAAACCTTCTGACAGATTCCCTTTAAGCATTCAGTGAGTTCGAAAGTGGTACTGTGCCACTGTTGCAACAAGTCAGTTCATTAAATTTATTTCCCATGATTAACTGTGAGTGGTATAATTGAAAAATGGAAGCGGTAAAGAACCACAGGGGAATAGAGTGGCAGACCACATAAAGTTATAGACCAGGGATGTTGAGTGCTGATGTGCATAATGCAAACAAGTCTCCAAAGTTCTGCTCACTCAATAACTGCAGAGATTTATACCTCCTCTATTAGTAACATCAAAACAAAATTGTGCATAAGGAGCTTCATGGCTTAGACTTCCATGGTCAAACAGCTTCATTAAAGAACAATCCCAAACCTTTGCTGGAGTAATGTAAAGTACACTGCCACTGGACTCTAGTTTGGTGAATAATGGGATCATTTTCCTAGCCTGGTTGCATTGTGCCAACTGTAGAGTTTGATTTGCTATGGAACTGTTTTTCAGGGAATGGACTGTACCCCTTTGTTCCAGTGAAAGAGATTTTGGACAATTGTTTAGTTCTAACTTTGTAAGAACAGTCTGAAGACCCTTTTATATTCCAACATAATGGTTCCTCAATGTGCACATTTTCATTTTTATGATTAATCTTTAGGTATCAATATTACAATTAATTCTAATTAATATCAATGATTCTTTATTAATTTTATCTATGTGATGAAGTGTTTTGAGTCACTGGTCAGTGTAATAAAACACGGGGACAATAACATAGTGCATTGCCAAGCAGGTGGGGGATTGTGGATTGCGGCTTAGAGGAGCTTACAATACGAGGGCTGTATATTACAGAGCTGTATATTACAGGAATACTGTATTTTATTTTGCTGGCTGGGGAACACAAGTACTTGTCTACAACAATGTGCAGTCAAGCTTCTTGTAAAGATAACAGAGCCTCCAGTGAATGGCACCAAGTCATTTTATGATGAGCAACCCCTCACATTCTTCTAGTTCATTTCAGCCAGAAAAAAAAAAAAGTGGAGCTGCCTGGTATACAAAAGAATGTTTCTGGTCGAAACGCTGCGCTATAAATCAAAGTGTTTCTGTTACCACTTGAAGCTTGAACAGACAAATGATATACTAGAAAATATATGATCAAACCAGCGAGTTACAGTATCTGCACTCAGCTCGAATACAGCAGTGGCACAGGGGCTAAGAAATAACAATCCCTGTCCCTAGGAGCTTACTATGTAATCTGGAGCTGCTCTCTAACATACAGCGATTTGGCAAGGTCACACAGCACTCCTGCTGGTCTTAAAGCAAAATGTCAGACTTCACCACAAAAGCCTTTAAACTGAGGAAAGTGATAGTATCAGCCTACAATCATATTATCTTGTAGTTATAACAGATTTCCAGTAATTTTTCCCTGCAGTCTGGAAATAAAGTCCAACTATGTGACACTGTCAAAACAAAGCTACAGCTTGTGTGGTACAGTACATTTCTATCTGTGCTATTAGGCTTGGTTCACATATCGCATATTTGGTAAGGATTTTACATTCGGATTTCAAAACTGAAATCTACAGCATCTCTGCATCTAAAAAAAACTTATATTAAGGAGAAATTCCACAGTTTCGGAAATCTCCTTCCTAAGAGTGAATGTCTGCTGAAATCTTAAATTGAAGGTCACCGAGCGCCGGCAGAGAAATTCAGATCACACAAATACTGCTGGTATAAATTCCTTTCTCAGTGAAAAGCAGGTGCATATGTCACGTGCTTTATTGTTTCAAGCCTTTTTTATAGAGCAATAATGGGTTTATCTTCTAGCAAAATTCCTAAGTATGCTATTGATTATATGAAAAGCATATGCAGAAAGCATGTAATATTTGTCCATATTTGGAATTTCCTCTCCAGCCTTTCCTGTTTCAGACCCACCATAACTCGCAGGGTCCTTGTCATGTATCTCACAGTCATGGATCCAAACTTTGTAGACAGTCATCATTATTATCAATCTCTTCATTCTGTTTCCATATACAGTATTTCCCATCGGCTGCAGACTCCATCTTGTTACTCATATACAAAAGAAAGCTTAGTTATAGAAAAGCATATAGAAAAATATATTGTATTCTTACACTATCATATTCATATGTTTTTGTGTGTTAAATGCACCCAAAAATCCAACAAAACAATGCCAGACCAGCACCATAACCTGCAGATTGAGGCTATATACAATGGCGTAACTAAACTTTAATGGGCCCCTGTGCAAAGTTTGGACCTGAGCCTCCCCAACCATACACCGACACCTGGGGTACGGGATAATGACGTCGAAACTTGGGGTACAGGATAGTGTCACTGACACTTAGCTCCTTCCTTCAGCAGACATGTTTCCCATGATCTGAAATCCCTCTTTCTATCAGCACCCAGCTTTCCTATGTTTTGATATCCATCTTTCCCTCAGCACCCAGCTTTCCTATGATATCAGAGTATAGGAAAGCTGGGTGCTGAGGGAAAGATTTATAGGAGAGCATTAGAAAGCCTCTTTCCCTCAGCACAACACTTTCCCATCCCATGCTTTTATCTTTGTCCCCCCTCATATATAGCTCTCCAAATAATATAATGGCCCCACATAGCCTTCCATATAGTATAATGGGTCCCACATAGCTATTCATATATTAAAATGCAGCCCCCACAGTCCTTCAATTGTATTATGCAGCTCACATACTGTTTAATGCACACCCATAGGCCTCCATATATTTTAATGCAGCCACATAGTCCTCCATGTTTTATAATGCAGCCCCATAGTCCTTCATATTATATTATGTAGCCCCGATACCATTTAATGCACCCCATAGGCGTCCATGTACTATAATCCTCCCCCATAGTCCATGTATAAGGTATCCTTCATATTGTGTTATGCATCCCCTATACCGTTTAATGCACTCCCATAGGCCTCCATCTAGTATAATGCACCCCCATAGTCCATGTATAAGGTGTCCTTTATATTGTGTTATGCGGCCCCCATACCGTTTAATGCACCCCCATAGGCCTTTGGCCACCGTCTACTCAATGATTAAAAAAAAATAAACAAGTCCACCTCTCCTCGTTCCCCTGCTGCTTTGGTCAGTGTCCTGCGCTCTTCAGTCTCAGCTCAACAGTGTGGAGTGGTGACGTCACTGCACCTTGCTACACTGAGACATTGAGCGCAGGCACAGTTGGAGAATGATTAAGGCTGTAGTGGAGTCTGTTTAATCTGTGTTAGTGAGCACTTCTCATTTGTCGAGATATTCCATCCACTTCACAGATGTGGCATATTAAGATACTTATTAGACAGCATGATTATTGCACAGGTGTGCCTCTGGCTGGCCACAAAAAAAGGCCACACTGAAATGTGCAGTTTTGCAGTATTGCAAGGGTCCAGGGGGGAAGGTGGGGGGAGGTCAGAAAACCAGTCAGTATCTGATGTGGCCACCATTTTACAGTCTGCCATCTATCCTGTATAATCAAAGCCAGAATTCATCAGTGAAGAGAACACCTCTCCAATGTGTCAGATGCCATTAAATGTGAGGATTTGCCCACTCAAGTTGGATACAATGACGAATTGCAATCAGGTGCAGACCCCGATGAGGAGGATGAGCAGCAGATGAGCTTCGGTGAGACGGTTTCTGACAGTTTGTGCAGAAATTTTTTGGTTATGCCAACCCATTGTTGCAGCAGCTGTCGGGGTGGCTGGTCTCAGATGAGGTGAAGATGCTGGATGTTGAGGTCCTAGGCTGTTGTGGTGACATGTGGTCTGCGTTTGTGAGGCCGTTTGGATGTGCTGCCAAATTCTCCGAAACACCTTTGGAGACAGCTTAACGTAGATAAATGAACATTCAATTCATGGGCAACAGCTCTGGTGGATATTCTTGTATTTGTACTCTCCCTCAAGACTTGCAACATCTGTGGAATTGTGATGTGTGATAAAACGGCACATTTTAGAGTGGCCTTTTATTGTCACCAGCCTAAGGCACACCTGTGAAAAAATTATGCTGCATAATCAGCATTTTGATATGTCACACCTGTGAGGTAGATGCATTATCTTTGCAAAGGAGAAGTGCTCACTAACACAGAACAAATTTGTGAACAATATTTGAGAGAGAAAAGCC